>NC_054544.1:6491651-7091651 GCF_017654505.1 Polyodon spathula | reverse complement strand
GCTGTTAAATTTTCGATCAGTTGCTGGCTCAGAGTGAAGACCACAAAATATATTTTTCTCCATTGAGTGTGACTAACCTGTGGTTTCTAAATGGTAAGGATTCATCTTGATTCACATGGAACAACATGAAAAGAAACAAGATATGGATCGTTTCTTGAGGTCTACTGCATATTCACAACAAAGAAAAGCCTTGTGCATTTTCAAAAAGAAAAATACTGCACAATGATTATCCAATATAATAACAGCTCAGATATGTGATATCTGTGTCAGCTAGATTGCCATGTTTCATGACACAATCTCTTTTTGTAACTGAACTGCTTTTCAAAAGAAAAGGCACATCATACTTCCACAATCTATGCTTGTTTGACTTGCTATTTAAATATTTTCATTTATGATTTTAGTTTTTGTTTCCTGACAAGCTTCCATGTCTAGGAAATTCCAGGATTCATCAAGTAAGAATAAGAAAAAAAAATGTCTGTGATCCATGAAGCTGTGCTTTAGTGGCTGTTCAATTTGTCAGTTGTACAGGTATTTTTTGAATGCTTTTAAGACATAGGACTTTTTTTTTTTTTTTTAATAATTAACATACAGCATTGCATGTTTTTTTACATGGTTTTAATGACAAGAATACACTGGAGAGCCAGATATGTACCTTAGATATGTTGTTTTTCATAACCTGGTACAGAAACAGTGCTTACAATAACCTAAACATTAGCTGTATTTAGTTCTGCCACTGTTTAGATTAACTGAATAGACCTCCCCTATGTAGATGACAGTACCATTCCACAAAGAGCGTCATGGCATTTTCCTTTAAGACATTCAACAAGAACAGAACCATCTTGAAAACAAAAGTAAACACAGAGATGTGCCAAGGAATGCTGGCTTTCTAATCCTTCCCTACTGTGGACAAATGCTGATCACTGAGTGGAACTCTTTGTGAGCACATGCTTGCTGAACTGAAATAAAGCAAGCTTGCATAGTTAATGAAGAGCTTTCTTCATGAGTATGGGTCTCTGAGCAGGGCATCTTTAATTTCTGCACATGTAATGAAAATAGAGGTTTAAGCTACAACCCACAGGTCAATAGATAGTTATCCTTAAGATGTAACCAAGGACTAGATCAGGTCAGCGGGTGGTGTAAATGGATGACATCCCCAAACTGTTTCACTAATTGTTTTTTGCCCACAGTGATCTGTGTCTCAATGTATTCACTCAAGAAATCAGGGACATTTACTGTAATGGATTAGGTGGAGGGTAAAATGCATTTTTTTACGATTTTGAATTGCAATAGTATTTCCAAGTATGAAATATAAGAACCAATAGTTTATAACCCTAAACGAGATATGCTGATACTGGGGTCAACATGGCCCTTTCAATAAAACGCCAACTTAAAAATAAGTCCTGTATACAATAATATAAAAAGCTAACTCTTTTTCTAACCTGTCTCTTAATGTTCAGATACAGTACACAGTGCAGGTATAAGACTTCAGAATTTCAGTTACAGAATTTTCCTTTTGGAACTTGAAACCTTCAACACTCAAGCTTCCACTTAAGGTATCAAGCAAATATATCTTCTACCTGCATTCTTTCTACCTGTTTCACACACATAATTTCAAGACAGAGCAACATCGTGTTGCTGAGCTCAGTTAGTCTAAATTATTAAAATATTATAATTTTCATCTACAGTAATAAACTGAATTTAGTAGACTACTACCTAAAAGTGCTTTGCTAAACTGACCCCTGATGTATGATGTTCATCCCTTAGGTAATGGAGTATAACCTTATGTGGTTCAGACTGGCCCTGCTCTAGACATAATGGAAATACATTTGACACCTCATAAAAAAGTAATATTCAAATGCTTCTAACACTCAGTTGTTTCGCTTCATCTACTGGGAAGTTTAAAAAGTGCCAAAGGCCACCTAGAAAAACATCCTCTTCAGCCATCAGCCAGTCCAATGGAATGCATGTTTTTTTGTTGCACAGTTTACACTACAGTATGTGTGGTTTGATTTTCCCATCAATTACCCTGTTCTGTTTAATCAAGTTCACAGGTATAATATAGTTAATGGGAACAAATTAGTTCAAGGTCCATATTATATATATATATATATAATATATATTATATATATATATTATATATATATATATATATATATATAATATATATATATATACACACACACACACACACAATGTGGTTTATTGAGTACATTTATTAAAAGTTTTGTTGTAACAAAAGCATCACAGAACATAGATATGCATTATGCATACAGTGATAGACATACTATTACTGGTAAAAATGGACTCTCATTAGTTAGTTGTCTTTTTTGCCAAAGTCTGCCACTCTCAAAACTGCATTTTATTTCATTTAATGTGCCTTCATTTGTGTGCCTCTGGGCCCTGTAAAATGACAATTCAAAGTGTTATCACTTTTTTTTTTTTTTGTAGTTTTACCATTGCTTAACATTGTTTGTTTGAAAATCAGCCCATCTAGCAGCCTGGTAGGATTGTTTGTTTCAAATAGAATAAGGGACGGGACCTATGAAGAAAACACCTATAAGAACCATCACTAACCATCACTTACTAAGAGTGACAAAGAAACTTCTTTCTGCTTATAATTGTAGCTTACAAAAAGTGAACCGCTGATTTTATTTGAAATAATGTTTAAGTTAGCAGAGTGCTATACTGTTTTCCTTTGGTATTTGCACTTGACGATTCCCATGCCCCTCAGATATATCCACAGCTGTCCTGTACAGTATGGGTTTACACCACAGCCCAGTTAATTCTGTTATGTAAAGAGAGATAAAGTTTGAGTCAATGAAGCCTTGTTACCAGGCATTGTATTGTCGATTAGATGAGGATGTTATTAAAAACTAGCTGGGACACTAGCTTTCATCAGAGAAAGGGTCTAATTGAACAGATCAAGGGATCAGCCAGTCAAATAGAGGTTTTGTATATACTGATTATTTTCAGGGGAGAAATTAATTAGCTCCATTAAGATTCCAGTGAAACATTTATTTTAAGCTTAATGCTTAACAAGATTATGTCTTAGACTATTACACAATATAAAAAGTGAAGTAAAAACAACATAATCCGCCACATATATGTTTTTTTTTTCTTTTTTGTATATATTATCTTCTTACAGCCCATGCCAATATCAACAAGGTATTCAGACACATAACCACATTTGACCACACCTGGTTCTGGAATGTCATTGTGAAAGTAGACAGTATGGATCCCTTGAGAATACTCTTGCAATACTATCCAGTCTGGACTGTTGTTGTGAATAAATTCAAATTATGAATGGTCCACTGGGAAAGGAAAAAAAAACAGCTCAAAGTGGAAATTTCCAAACCTGTGACAGAACATGTATTAATAAAACATGGTCCACGGAATTAAAGGCCTTGGGCAAATTTATAATACACCTCCTAAGACCCTTGTAAGGAACCAACTATATCCCTGATATACACATGCATCGACAGGACCAGTAAACATACTATATTACTGGTTCACACCACAGGCAAATCCAGACCAGAGGGTTGAAAAAAAGGACCAAAAGAATTGTTTTTAACTTGGTATATATATATATATTATATATATATATCATATATTTTAATGATATGAAACATGCTTTTTACACACATAAACCGTGAGAGCTGGTCATATTATTAAAAGTATCTGTTTTGTGTAGATTCAGCATGGACAGACAAGGTATATCATTTATGCCTTGTAGGAATTATACATTACTCTTATTTTCTACCTTGGTCCCTTATGAATGGCCAAGCATTACCATTTATATGAAATTTGTTGAGCAGGATAACATTGGAATGATAATTGTAAATCATTTTCTTTCCTAACATAGAAAACTGGATAATTTGATGGAAACTGTAAAGGCGTGCCATGATATGAAACCTGGAATTTCTGAACTGATATTTAAATTCAGTGTGCATGAAAGGCTAATAGTACACTGATCAATAAAATGCTGGCAACGCCAGACTGGGGAAATTGCATATAATTGTTTTTTAATGAACGGATTGATTTTTCCTCAGCTTCTGTAACATTAATTAATAGATGATAAGAACACACGTTAATTAACCCTAATTACATGACACTTAGACTCTCTAAAGATTTCCCTGTTCCTCATTTACTTTACATATGTTTATTATGAGTTGAATAAATACAACTGTTAGTAAACACACATTCTCAACAATATAGCAGGCTATAATTCTTTATTTAGAGATGGGTCAGTTAATTGTTAGGGCTTAATGCAAGGGATCATTAGTAAACCATGCATTCCTGAACATCAGTAAGAAACTCCTACAAGCTCATGCACATTTAAATAAAACTGAGGTCATTGGCTCATTCTCCTGGTCCATGGGAATGGTCATTGTTATACACACTTTATAAAATCATTATACACTTTTTACCAATAAGTAAATCTTGGAAATATACAGTCTCCCTTGGAACAGTACTTTTAATTATAACAAAGTTGTCTAAGTGAGTTGCTCACAATGGTTTTTGGTTTTGTTTCAATTTAAAAGAAAAATGCATTCTCATTTTTACATGTATTTGTTTTCGTCCTGACAACTGCAACAAACATAAACCTAAATAAATACTTTTTATGTCGGGTATTTGGCGTTCACATAGATCATTTTGGAATAATCTTTGGATTCTCATAGATATTTTCTATCCATGAAAGCTATTCGTACTGTTTTTGAGTTGTCATAATTTCCCAAGCATTTAAGTTATTTTATTCAAATGAACCGTGTTGTGTAATGATAATGTTCTCATTTGAAATAATTACTCACAAGCAGGGCTCCCGAGTGGCGCATCCAGTAAAGGCACTCCGCAAGGAATGCAGGATGTGCCCTATAATCTGGATGTCTCCAGTTTGAGTCCAGGTTATTCCTTTGCCAATCGAGGGCAGGAGCTGCCTGGGGCCGGTGCTCAATTGCACTACCCAGGGGGAGGGAGTGTTAGGTTGGCCAGGGTGTCCTCAGCTCACCGCACACCAACGACACCTGTGGTCTGGCCAGGCATCTGCAGGCTTGCCTGTAAGCTGCCCAGGGCTGCGTTGCCTTCCAATGCTGTAGCTCTGGGTGGCTGCATGGTGTAAAGAAGCTGGCGGCTGACAGCACACACTTCGGAGGACAGTGTGTGTTCGTTTTCACCCCTCCCGAGTCAGAACAGAGGTGGTAGCGGTGGGCTTAGCCTAAAAATAATTGGACACTACTAAATTGGGGGGAAAACTATAAAAATAATTGCCGACCACTAAATTAAAAAAGAAAAAAAAAATGATTATGATTCTGCATTTAAAACACCAAGCCATATTCTTATAATAAATCATGCAAGACCTCATTACATTAGAAGCATTTTTTTTATTTTTTTAGCTCTTAGAAGTGTGATTCAAATCTTAATTGCTGTATAACAATTGTGCATTACACTGTACACTAATACAAATAAATAAAAATAATAATTAAAATAAAACACAGATACAATATTGGAACAACACATGGAGTGCACACTGAAGTGTCTCATGATAAATACAGCCAATTCTGCTTATTATGACCACTCAAGGTACCGTTCAAAAGTGGTCATTATAGACAGCTGGTCTCCTTAGAAAGGGATGTAACATGGAAGATATTTAGAAAATCTGTTTGCATTCTTAATGTACAGGTAGACTGTATTTGTGATCTAATGAGTTGCAATCAGTTGAAATTCATTCAGGTTATTTCTACTGCTAATTAATACACATATACAAAATCTAGGAACACCAACCATAAAGATATGATATTATTTTAATAAAACCCTTAGAGACAAAAAAAAGAAACAGAAATATCATCAAAGGGATTTTTGTGAGATCAAAGGTTGTACTTGTAAAAAAAAAGGTCAAAGTCTTACAAAAAAATGTGCAATGTTTAATGTGCAAATGTGCAATACTTAATCATATTGATGTCAGTCATATACTTAATTGATACTGATCATAAGAAAGTGCCGTCTTTGTTTTGCCTTAGGCTATACCAGGCTCACATGCAGCATTACCTCACACTCAGATTACAGCCATGTGTGAGGAGAGAGTAAGAATTCTACTGGGGGCTTTGACACTCACTCTGCCCTGTTTACTTCAGGGTTTGGGAGCTCTCCACGGGCACCGTCGAGCCGACTGGAGAGGAAATGCAGACCAGATGAGGTATGTTCCTAGCTCAGGGCGTAACATTTGGGGAAGTCTGGCACTTGCGGGAGGCTCGGACTGTGAAACAAAACTTTGCAGAGATCAGATTCAATGAGAATACATTTGGATTGGCTATGATGGGGTTAAATCTGTCCCTGCCAGCAACCACAGGTGATTCTGAACCTTTAGCCAAGGCTAATGCTCAGGCTAAGTGGAAATATTTGTTTGATGTTTGGTTCTTTTGGTTAACTTTATTTTGGCCCTGATGCCCTGTTTTGTTTGTTTGTTTGTTTGTTTGTTTAATAAACATGTGCATACACACTTTAACTACAGTTTAAAGCCTCTAAGTTTTATTCTTGCTGCTGCAATTTATGGTGTCAGTAGTGGGATAGCACCCCCCTAGAGACTCAGAACAGCACTGCAGTTATAAAAAAATCACCAGACAAACACTCACTAGCACTCCTCTTGAACACCTTCACCAGACAAAGGATTAATCCCCTTTTATACAAATGGCCCTTCTCAAATTAACACTCAATTACCTAATTGAGGAATGGCCATGCCTGTGATTGTTGGCAGGTACAGATTTAACCCCATTCCTGCCATCCTTTCCTTCTCACACACACTGTTTATATTAAGGGCTTTCTCTCTGCCACAGGAACAATTAAAAGTTAATATAAAAAGGAAAGCCCATGGATGTTTTCACCTTTAGGAGATACCTCTTAAATAAATGTAGCCTTCTCAGAGGTATTTGTCTTACCAGGTGGCTTCTGGAAATATATTTGCATACAGTATGAGGTTGAGATGCCTTTAACAATTCTTATAATAACAGACTGCTAGCATAGTTCAAGTGTGTGTTGCAATGTTTTAACTGAAGCCACGGTCTAGTTAATGCTCCCAGCAACTTCACTGACTCCTCTCTCAAGGAATGTTGTGGATCCCCTGCGTGTAAGGGTAACATAATCTCAGCCTGATTCTTTCGACATAAACCCAGACAAACTAAACCTCAAGCTATAATTTCTACAACAAGCAGTTACAGTAGCTTTTTCTTGAATGCACACTCTCAGTCACTTGCATTGTAACTTGCCTACTCAAGTTTCAGACTTGTTAGCACAAGTGTCGACTTTTTTAAACTGTTACAGTGCTTATAACTGATAAAATAATTGACACTAGGACAGCACGTACATGGGCAGACTTGCATAAAATGTTGCTGAACTAACTTATCAAACTATTTAATCTTGGTGAATGTTTATATATATATATATATATATATATATATATATATATATATATATATATATATAATTCTTATTGAAATGTGTTACTCTTACTGAGATAGTTGCAAATGTTTTGCACATCTAACCTGATCTGTTAAAACAAGCGGAGTAGACTTTCTGTTTTCTGTATGGTGTCATTAAGCTGCAATTCCCTAAAATATTTTACTCCACAACTATTACCTGGCTTCCCATCTTGTGCTATGATGGATTATTTTCAGAGCTAAGTTTCCATCAATGCTTACACTAACCAGACTGTAAGAACTCTTGTTAAGGGATTCTTTGTTTGGTATGTGCTACACAGTTGATTATTTACCAGTGGCTCTTAGAAGCAACTTTTGTTTGTGTCTTGCAGGCGTTAAGTCAAATGTAGTCTGTTGGAGGCTTTGAACTTGGCTTGGTTGTTTAAAAAACAAAGGGATCCAGCTGTAGTTAACACAAATACTGCTGACGTGAACCCATTAATTCATCTAAAAATAAAGCGGAGAGGGCAAACTGGAGCCAAATGTTCTACTGGACCTGACTTCTGACCTATCAAGTTTAAAGTTTGTTTGGGGCTTTCCTTGCACCCCTTAAAAGAACTAAAAGCTTATACAGTTGGTCAAACTGCTCATATTATACTGAACACGACGTTAGTTGCTGTGTTATATAGTTAAAAGTCATCAGATTCCTAAGAGCTTGTCACTTGCTTTTCCTGAATGAGCCAGGCAGTGGAATCACTTTAGCTCAACCATCACATCCAAGACGTTATCCATAATGGTAGTTTTTTTCCACAGGGGAATCAGAATGATGAATGCATTTACATGCCTGCCACACTAAACTGACTTACCGACTTTAAACTTCTTGGGGGTTTGAAAAGCAGCCCGAGTGCTCACACAAATGCTAATTAAGGTCTGTCTCTAAATGCAGTCCTAGCAGTTAAATAACCCAAAAGTAAATTTCATGTGGTTATGTGGAGGGCTTCTTTAAATCATTTTTATACAGTACATACCCTTATATTTTAAAACTGTGACATGCACTTCTGGAAATAATGGAGTCCATACCAATTTATTTTTAAAAGACAAAGTTGACAACAAAGAAAATTAAAAAAAATAATAATCAAGCTTTGACATTCTACAGTACATTTATGTCTTTCTGTTTGTATTTTCTTCACTATAATCCTAACAAAATTTAGACAAATTGGTTATATTCACAATTCCATATTAAGTTTAAAAGAATCAAATCATTTATACAGCAAATCTTCAAATGAAGTGCCCTTCACAGTTTTGAGTGCTCTGACCACTTTCGAGAAGCTTCAAAACAAGATACCAAACATACAAAAGAATACATATCAAATGGATATGGTTTTGAGAATGTAACAGGGAGATGTTACTTGCTTGGGTAGTCACTGAATAATACTGTATCAGACACAAAGCAGTGGGGGTTGACACACACACAGGCGCGCAGATTTAATAAACAACACAGGCCCGATGCTAGCTTACCAACCATGGTAATCCTAGTGCCGGAGTTAATAAAGAAAACAAAACTAACCAAAGCTAAAAATAAAAGTTTGCCACACTTGGCGACCGCTAGCCTCACTAAAAGAGACATCCTGCTCCAGGAACTCACTACACTACGAAACCCTCCCACTTAGTTTGGGATCAGATCCCCTAAACTAACCTACTGCTGTTGCTCCCCAAGTCCTGGCCTCCCAGCAGCTCCAGGTCTTCCGGACGGTCCTGGTTGGGCAGTGCCTTCACATATTCTGCAATCAAGTTTACATGTTTAAATATAAATATTATGGGGTGGCAGGTCATTTGATCAATGTGTCAACAGAGAGTTCTAAGCAGCAAACAAGTCAAAGCTCTCTACTATCTGTAGAATTGGTTCTGTGGACTACATTTATAAAGCAATAGTCCACCTGGAACTTCTTATAAATACCACCACTTTATGAATTCAGCCTTGTCTGTTTAATCTGGAAACAATTAATCTTAAATTCCAACAACTACAAAGTAATTACATAGTAATGTAACTACTTAGTAATTACAGTTTACACAGCACCCATTATTATTGATTTTTAAAAATCAATTCATATTGAAAATAATGTATGAATACATCATGTTAATTGATATCAATTCAATAAGAAATAAGTAATTCAATAGGGCATTATTTGTTAGTTTATATGTAGAAAAGTCTTGCCTTTTTTACTTAGTTTATATAAAATCCATTCTCTTAGCTCTTTCTACCATTAGCAGTATTGTCTTGTGTTGTTCATCATTCAATTGGTCACACCACTTGTGTTCTGTGTAAAGAATGTCTAATGGTAAATGATGCTATTGAAAATAGAAATGTCGTCATTATCAGGTGGCACACAGCACTAGAAATTGATTCTTTAAAAAATGTGATGGAAGGTAGCATAATATTGTCATTTAGCAGCCAGATGATACTGTAAAGCCATAAATATTTGCTACCAAAATATTTGCCAAATCACACACATAAAACCTATTTTGCTCCAGACGTGTTGCAATATATGAAGTCTGTATTGTTAGCAAAAAATGTTTTTTTTGTTTTTGTTTTTTTTTATATATATGCAAAAAACGCATAATAAAATTATTGCAAATATTTATGACTTTACAATATTTGAAATATCCAAGTGTACATTTCTTAAATTCCAACCTGGAAACAATAGCAGAATATTACAAACTGCCATATTCTAAGCAAAGCATACCAAAAGAATTGATTCCTCATGTTTGAAGAATAAAAAAAAAAATAGCACAATGTTTTCAGAGTGAACATGTGAAGGTCATTTCAGGAGTCGGAGTGAAGAAAGACTACACTGGCAACGATGCAGCTTTAAGTGAATGGCAGATGACCAGGGGTTAAAGATGTAACCATTTGACTCTCATTTTCAAGAGAAAAAAAAAATCGAAATTCATCCATTTCACAGTATGTTGTCCACACCTCTTCACTGGCTTTGTTCCTTTCGATAACCAATCACCTGCTTCCCCTATCGACTGACATGCTTTCAGCCAGTAACATGCTTTGACCCAGAAGATATTGTTGGGTTGAAATGACCAAGGATGTAAGGCAGTAACAGACTTCCTGAAAGGCAAGAAATCTGAGAACTTAGTATAGTACCTGATGTCTATTTGAAAATGAAAATACATTTGTGCTATAACATGAGACCTATGTAATTAATGGATGTACAAAACACGTATTCTGTTAGCTACAATCAATGTACATGCTTTTATTGTTTTTCCTTTTTAATTTCTTCTGTTTACAAAAATGGAATATACAATAGAAGGGACAAAATACTGAAAATACAAAATTTATTTTTACAGCTGAACTTAAGGGAGAGAAAGCATGTTATTTGGTATTTATTCTTTTGTTGACCTTGGTAGCTGTTGCCTTAGCTGCTATAGCAAATCAGTTTAGATTAAACCCCCTAGCTTGAAAAAAGAGCTCATTTCAACTTAATTGATAATGAAATTACCAAATGATATCATTGCATAAACCCACTTCATAATTAAACAGTAATAAATACATATCTTGCATGCAACTGTGCTGTTACTGGCAGTACTGTGATTCATGCAATGATCAACTGTTAAATGCAGGACTATAATGAAAACAAGCAGTACATGAGATTAGTAAAATACCAGCCTTCAAATAGCTTAGAATGTAATTTTGTGATAATTGCTCTATGGATTTAAAAAACGCCTCTCAAATTGCCAATTCTGTATATTATACAGTCAAATTGCTGCTACCATATAACATATAGTGTATCACTGCCAAATACTTACTTCTATGAATCACCTTTTACTGTACTCTGTTACACATAATTAACAGGGTTAATTAATAGCATTCTAAAGACTACATAATACTGTAATAAAGATAAAAGCGTGGTTTTGCTGACCTGTGAAAGCTCAACCAGATGATTAGAAAGAAGGCCCAAGCATTGAGATTTCTGTATCTATGGCAACAGAGATGCTCTCCTTCACAAGCTCAGGATTCCTCAACCCCTGAGTGTTCATGTCTGATTAGCCTTGACATCTCTATCACAAGAGAAAGGTTACATGTTCAAGTCAAGCCACCTCTGTACTATTTCAAACATTGGGAATAGCTTTGCTCTCCAGGTAATTCCTGCCTAACTTCCACCTTTAATCAGAACAAGTCACCTGCATTCCCCAGTGGGCCTGTTGCTGGGGGCTGAAGCATAGATAATGAGGTTTGAAATGTAAAGATTGCTGTAGGAATGGAGTTCATAAATCTAAATAATACTCACTGAATTTGTATCAATCATGCATACAGTGAGCAAAAGCCTTTCAGCAAAAGAAGAAAAATGAGTTACAAAAACTTGATCATGCTTTCAGTTAACCCCTTCAGGTACACAGGAACTGAGTGGTTAAAACGGGTTCTTCTTAAAGTACATTTGAGAGGGACTCAGGTATCAAAACAAAACTGACAATTTGGATGACCAGATCCAACCTGTCAGTAAATTTGAAGCCCTGTTTCATGAATCTCAGTGTAAAAATAAGAAAGTTACCATCATTTTATTTGTGGGACATGAGTCCCTCGCACCTTATTGGGTTAAAGGGTACCTATTGTATTTTCATTACCAAGTAATTATTTTGTAACTACAGAGTAGTATCTGTTATGTGTTTAGAATTATTTTGTTATTTTGTATAATTATTTTTTTATTTTTCAAGTAAAGTGTACAATAGAATGTTACCTATTAAAATAATAATGACTTATTATAATATAATGACCCTAGAATTAAACTGAAGTGTTCAGACAAGTACTTTATAATAATACTACGTAATATGTGCCCTAGCTGTAGCTCAAATATTATTAAAACATGTAATATATAACAACAAACTTTGTGTGGGCAGAACAATGATAATTAATATAAATCAGCAAAGAACAGGATGTTCTGTTCTGTGTAGTCACTGGTTTGGTATAAAAGGACATTTTAATTTTCAAATGCTGCTAAAAACCAACTAGAACAGGCAATCTTTGCTCAATCCTATAACTGGCACAGTACTAGACAGGACCTGTGGGTTATTGAGGAGGAGAGAGACACTTGACATTTAGACAATGCAGCTGTGCTGCTTTTATATTCTGCTTCTACTGCATGCTGGAAAGGCTTTCAGGCCTACGCTTAGAGGCCTGTTGTTCTTTAAAAGACATGACTTCCTTTGGTCTATTTACTTTTATGCTGTTTATATAACACAACACATTAAAACACATTTCCAATCCTAACAAAAATAAGTATACACCACTTTTTACAAGAAGACCCATTATTACACAGGAACCCTTCCTAATGATTGTGCAGTTTATTACAGCAATACTGCATACTGTACAACAGTTGGACTGGTAAAAATGTACTCTTGCACAGGGCCCTGGCTAAATGATTGCAGTGGTGAAGATACTTCTTTCAGCCAGCCCTGGTCTCAGGCATGTACAGTTGTGTTTGGAGTAAGAAAGGGACATACTTGTCTATCCTAAGACTGTACATTTGCTATAGTCACCAGCAGAAATATACCTTTTTTGTCTTTCTTTACTACAGATACCTGAAAACAAAGCAGAACAAAACATATGTCATTACAGTAAAACAATTATCTCAATACCATGTTGTGTACTTACTTCCATATACATTTAAACAGGAAAAGAAAGAAAGAAAGAAAGAAGAAAGAAAGAAAGAAAGAAAGATTCTTCTCTCAGGTCAGTTCTTCTATAAGATTTACTACGCAAATATACCTGTACCAGGCAAAAATAGAAAATTAAATTTCTCAACAGATTTCTTATTTAAACATATGGTTCTGCCACAGAAAAGTACACCTGTAATTAATTTGTACAGCCTGTATGTTAATAATTCAGGACGGAAATACAGTCTTATAGTTGTTTCATTCTAGTAGCAGATTCATGAATGTATGCATTTGGTTTATGTGAATGCTCATTAAATAATTGGTCCTGCATCTTTCATTGCGGAGGCTGCTTCTTATTTATAATTAAAAAAGATGAAGACAGTTTTGGAAAGTAAAGCACCCTGTTTTATATAATAAACCTGCAAGAGAAAGTTCAACAACAGTTGGTTAGACTATGCTATTGTTGTTGTGAGAGATTCCTTAATTCTATTTGTTATGTATATGTGTTATGTTATGTATATTTTGTTATGTAAAAGCATTAGAGTAATATGTTGATATAAGGTGTACTGAACTTCTAGCAACACATATAATAGGTAATGCATTTATATAATTTCTACAAGTATTTCCACAAAGTGTCTTTCTCCATCTTTTCAGAATGCTTTATTTTACATGACTGTGTGTGTATCAGTGGAAGAACAGTGGATTGCAATCCTTTTGCTAAATTAGTTTTCTTTTTCAAACAACAAAAAAAAAATGCCCAACATGATGAAAATATCAATAGCTTTAGTTTGAGATTCTTAAAGGTTATTATGTGTGGTAACCTAATATTATTATTTTTTTATTATTACTAATGATAACCATATACATATTATTATATTATTATTATTATTATTATTATTATTATTATTATTATTATTATTTTTTTTTTTTTTTTTTAAGCAAAGGGCTTTGTGAACTTCAGCGTTCTTGGAACATAAATTAAAATAGAATGATTAATGAGAAATATACCTGCTACATTCTGGAGAGCTTCAAGCAGGTCAGTTTCTGTCAGGGAGGTGATGCTGGCATTATACAACTGCAAATGTACCATATCATATTCATTATGCCTGTGATTTTAATCTAAAATAAGTGGATTGTTAAAAGCATAAAAATAAAGCATAATTCAGGTACTAGAAGTGAAATATTATTTGCAGTGTTCAATATAAAAGTCATCACATTAGTTTGCAGTGTTCAACATAAAGGACATTAACATTCATTCAAGGGATTCCTGCTGGTATCCAGGCTTTTGCTGCTCTGAGAACATTTTAAAGTAGATGCATTTTCAAAAGCCACAATTATCTTAATTCAGTCATTTATTTAAAAACTTGCAGTTACTAAAAATGTGATTGAATAATGCTGTAACTATTTTGGCCTCTGCCTGTCAAAAAGAAAATCACTCTGCTTCAAAGCTATTGGTCACACAGCCAATAGTATAGCAAACATCACACACGTTTACATCTGCACTGGCTTTGAATGAATGCAGGGAATAATTTGTAGCGCTCAATGTCCTGTCTTGTTAACAGCATGGGTTTATTAATCTAGTGTCACTTGCTCTGGCCTGCCCTAACGACCAGTATCTCCTTGACCACTCACATTGCCTATGGAATTAGAACAATGTACAGTACACCAATGAGACTGCAACTGCCCTGTATCAAAATTATTATAACATTTATACAGATGTGAAAGATATCGCCATTGAAACAACCAGTACTTCTAATATTGCCAGAAGGTTTTCATGTTTGCTCTTTGTTTCACCTGAGAAAATGAATAAATCCTTAAAAAAAAATGCATCAGCTCAGTCTATTCTGGATAATTTCACACTGGTTTTGAAATGAATGGAAAAAAAAGAGGCAGCATCTGTATTTTAATAATGACTGCAAATTACTCAATCTCCAGCTGGAAGAGTTACAGATCTCCTTTAGCAAGCAGCTCAAGCTCAGTGGAATTAATAAAGGAAAGTGGTCTGCTGGTTAATGTAAATTCAGACTGAAAAGTAGGAGTTACTGGGATTTGTGCAGGACATTTCTTTACTTTTGTTTATATCACGTTATTAGAATAATAAACATTTTAATATGATGAATCCTTAATATAAACAAAGGAAAAATGCAACATAAAAAAAAAAAAAAAAATTTTTTTTTTTTTTTTTTTTTTTTTTTTTAGTGGCTATTCCACCATCAGGCATGCCATTTTATTTACAGTGCTGTACTGTAAATATTTATTTGAAAAGGTTTTGTATGGTTTATACTTAATGTGTAAATTTGTCATGGAATTGTTTTATAAAACGTAGCAGTAAAGAAGATATGTGTTTGGATTCCCTTCACAGCCAATTCTAATGTGCAGCTTAGATTTAGTTTTAGAAGGAAAATGCATTCACAGAGCTTGTATTATTATTTTTATTTTTTTTGATAGATGTGATTAAATATGAATATTTCTTGCATGCAATCACAATTCTAAAAAGAATACATCATCTTAGCATTGCTTCTGGGTTGGTAATTGTATTGGGCATGTTTCAGGATTTGGAGTAAAGAGCTTTGAGAATCAGACCCTCAATGTTGCCACATCTGTGGATCTGTTACAGCCTGCCTCATTACATTTTACATCAAGAACAAACAAGAACATCATGTACTGTACAGCGCTGCAGTAAAAAAGACATTAGATTGAAAGACATTAGATTGAAAGACATTAGACTGAAAGACATTAGATTTTCCAGGAACATACTGAGGCTTGTATTGCAGGTGCATTGCCAGCTTTACACTCCATTGTATTTCTTGTTGATGGTAATGTGATGTTTTACTGTTTGAA
Source organism: Polyodon spathula (assembly GCF_017654505.1). NCBI lineage: Eukaryota > Metazoa > Chordata > Actinopteri > Acipenseriformes > Polyodontidae > Polyodon > Polyodon spathula. The sequence goes on along the minus strand of NC_054544.1, from coordinate 7,075,743 downwards.
GCAGTCGGCCCTGCCTCCCCAGACAATACAGTACATACTTGCGGGCTAGCAGCTCACAGAAAACATACCGTGCAATGAAATGACAAGCCCAGATGCATAATGCAGATTTTGTTTTATTACCTCCACTGAAATCAACACACCATCTGTTCTGTAATCGCTGGAGTTTATCATTCTTTCGCACAAAATCAGAGCCCATATGCCAGCTGATTAATTTTGATGATGGCAATGTATTTTGATTTACTTGATAATTTTGACTTGGTGCATTTGAAAATAAATTAATTATAAGAATTTCAATGACATTTATGCAGTCTATTCCAAGCACAGATAGACTGTACATATAAATGTGGCATTTTGGTCTGGTTTTCAGTGGGGTGTAGTTAGATAACTCACGCTTCCTCATCTTTGCCTTAAGAAAGGTATGTGAGAGAGAGAGAGAGATAGGAGAGAGAGAGAGAGAGAGAGAGAGAGAGAGAGAGAGAGAGAGAGAGAGAGAGAGAGAGAGAGAGAGAGAGAGAGAGAGAGAGAGAGAGAGAGAGATGTGTTTTGTCTATGCCTGAGTATTAAAACCACATCCTCTTTTTTTCCCCATTAAATCTTTCTATAACCCATTCTGGGTATTGTCATATAACTTTCCTGGATGTTTATCAATACTTTTGATATTCCCGCTTTTACAACAATATATCTCAGATGTGACACATACTGTGATTATTAAAAATGTCTTGTTTTGAGTGGGAGTCTCTTCAAAGACTTCCTTCCTGTAGAATAGTAAGGCATGCCAGATGCATCATTTTGTTCGCTTCCTCAAGAAATATTAGCTTCCTCAGAGCAAAAGGCCCTGACATTTGGTAAACAGATGGGTATTGCCAACGTTCATCATGGTAAAGATATTTAAGTGACTTACGGTAAATTAACGTAAAAAATTATAAATGGAAAGTACAGAGTTGTCTAATGAGGTTCTTAACTATTAGATAGATCCTGCTATTAGATAACTGCTTCTGTCAGTTCTCATCATAACAGTTTAAACCTTTTTTCTGCATTGTATGCTTGTCTCTACAGCTAGACTGTGCAATCTTTTTTGATGTTTAAGTGTACTGTAGAAATGCAATTGCCCCTTTTCCTCATAGCGTACAAGTCATTAAATTAAACCTAGAATAGATATGGATAAATTCAAATACCATAGGGAAATATTATTCACACAGAACTTAGTTATACAAAGTTCCACACAGGCCCCTTTACAGGAACCATCTGGTAACATCTACAGTTGGGGGATGTTTTTCAAAGTGTTTAGTCTAGTCTGTAATGTATTCCTATGTACTCCTTAAGGAGAAAAAATATATATGTAAATGTCACAAAAAGAGAAAATAGCATAACAGTCCAGGTCAAAAGGCTTTGGAACATGTTAATTATTGTCTGTGCACTTTCAACTACATTTTAATATGACATTTAGTATATTAGTACTGTAGAACAGTATTTTTTTGAATATTGGTTGTTTCTATCTGTAAGAAATGAATGCACGTTGTTTTGAACTGAATTTTACAAATATTGACAGTGGTATATTAGTTAAATCTATGTTAATCAGTTCCATGAACATGTACTGTACTCAATTCACCAAATGAACCACTTGTGTGGCCTGTTTTATAGACACACCAAAGCACTGTAACATTTGAATGTGATTTATATTTGAGGAATACAATCTTAATCAAATACTTACATAATAGTTTACTTTGTAATTTAAATTATGTTAAAATGTAAAAATAAATGTGTTTTAGATTACTGTATAAAGTAATGCTTCCAAGCTAATTCAAAGATTCAAACTGAGTGAATGTTTAATTCTTTCTGAATAGCACTGTTAAATCAGCAAAAAGTCAAACAAGGATTTCATATGCTTTATTACTTTGTCCCCTTTAAATTATATTGAATATTGATTTGTCAAAAAGATGTTGACACTGCAATGATGTGCTGTCTTATGACCTGTCAGAAACTCTCCCACTACATGTTTGGAATTGTCTTCCCTGTATGCGCAGCTTGTAAACTGGTCCGTCACATGAGGTCAGGTACTGTGCGTGACTCTGCACGATCAGACAGTGCTCCAAGTCTCTGGCACATCCTACCCACCTCTCCAAACAATTGCAACGTAAGTTGTTCTCAAACAGTAATGTATTGCCTTTTGTTCTGTTACGGTAAAAACACAGCCATAGCAAATGAAAGTACTGGTGAAGTAGCCCATCTGTTCTAGCAAGGTCTCTGCATCCATAACAGTGATCCCTGGGAAGGTTGTGTTGATTACTGTAGAAGCATCATGTCAATGAATTTGGTTCATGTGTGAATGTTACAGGGATGTGTGAATGTGGATGTTGTATCGCATTGTAAATATATTAATGATAACTTTTGTTCCAGCTGTGCTGCTCTTGGGGAATCATACTTTTTCAATATGTCTTGAGATCGAAAGGAGTTAAATAAATGAATCCTATCAAATGTGAGATACTGCCAGAGGACATGCAAGCTAGCATCTAAGACATTTCAAAACAGGCTGCCGTCACCTACTAGATAATGTGGAAAAAATAAACGTGAAAAATCTGAAAAACAAAATTAATATAATTTTCATACATCATATGTACATTTTAACTCTCCATCTGTAGAATTAACACTGCAGTTTGTTTGTATATATTCCCTCGGATTCATTTTAAATTATGGTACCTCTATCTTTATTGTGGCTGTGCCAAATAAAAGAAACAAACAGCTGTGACAAGGATAATTCATGGGTTTTTTCACCATTGTTTAACATTAAACAATTGCACGCATATATCATAAGTCGCTATAAGCATAGCACCACCATACTTAAAATGTAATGCTGAGGATAGTTTCAGAGCTGTCAGTCAAACATTACTTTTTATAAACTCCTCAACATTCTTGCCAAGTCATGCGGAGTGCAGCCATTCCCATGCAAGCAGCTGGCGGCCAGCACTGTTTTTTGTGATCCCTCCCTGTCCTGACTTTTCATCTGCCCTGCATGCTTGTTTATACTCGAGCACATGAAAACCAGAGTAATTAGACATTAATTAGAGCCGTTATAAAGAGACCTTACATATGTGACCCAAACTGCAGAGAAGTGGCAGGAGATTCTGATAGAGGAAGAAGAAAATCAATGAGTTGGCCTTAGAGAATCTGCACACCCAGGAGAATTTGGTACTCGTCAGTTATATTTAATCTCACCTTGACTGCTCTCATTTCTTATTTTTTCTTGAGAGAAAGTAATTTAAACAAAGCAGATTTCCTGTCAGCAGTAAAGGCCACTGTTGTATGTGGGGGCTTTTGACTGACTTTAACTTAATAAGATGCATATCTAAGTGAACTGTTTGAATTTTGTGAGGTTGAAGTATCAGGTTAACATTTAGATTTAATCGGTTTTGAACTCTTATTTTTATGATGTTTTGCCATCTTTCTGAGTGATCCTGAGTTCTGACGTTTCTGTTGCTTTTTTGTCTAAGGAGACAATTTTGTGGACTTTTTTTAAGGATTGTTATCCATTGTCAAACTCCAACACATTCTGAAAACACCTGAGAAAAAGAGGAGATGAAGCTGAAGATGCACAGCATTATTTCAGACCTAGAGTTTTATAATCTGTGAAATGCAATATTTACAGCATGCTTGCAAAAACAGGAGTTAGACAGGAATGCTGTATAAGATTTCGATTAGGATATTGAATAATACTGTAGGAGTAGTGAAACCAGCTGGTCCTAATTTCCGTATTAATCACGTTTTAAAATATTTATGGGAATCATTTTGTCTTCTTGAAATGAAAGGCGGGAGCATCGCTGCTGTACGAGAAAGGCATTCGGAGCTAGATGCATGATAGTGCAGTGCCCCTGAATATTATATTAGTGGTCTTTAAAACAACACGTTATCCTATTCATTTGTGGAAATAACACATTTGTTTCCAATATTATATTTATAAACCAATAAATGTGATTAAATGGTGTATACCATCATGTTATTTATCACACCCTAAGCCCACTTTCCAAGCTAATGCAATAGCTTTTGTTTATGTTGGTGATGCCACATATTTATTATTAATATGCACATGATATCTGTCATGTGGAATGCACAACATACACGTTTTTCAATATGATTTATTTTAAGATGGAACATTTATTGAATCCAGTAGCACAACTACAGTAATTTTGAAACAGATAAATACATATTTGAAGTCTGACAGGCTGTGTGTGTCATATGTATATTGGGTCCCCTTTTCGAATTCACTGTTGATGGTGCATTTTGCTAAGCCAGTGCAACTTGTGACATGTGATTTTAAGATGCAAATGCCTCAGAGTAAACAATGCATATATTCTTTGCTAGACTCAAACTCAGAAGATGAAAGAGGGCTTTAATGCCTTCGTTGTTTGTATATATGTATATATCTATTAAAAGGGTGTAATTGATGTGAACGTCATGGACACTCTTAAAGGCCAGTGCATTAAAAGGGCATCAATCTCTGCTGCACTTGAAACCCATTGTGTGGATTCTCATCCCAGACAATCAAGGATAGCCATAATGCATTTTCTGTTACTATCATTAAAACTGGTTGGCTGTCTTTCTTTTTAGGAGACTCATTGCTTGAACTGATTGCAATTAAGGCTTTTCAATTGTGATGAAAGTCAACAGAATCGACTAGCCTGACACCTTCATCCTAGTTTACTGCTTCTATTTGTGACATTTGAATTTACGAGTTGCACAGATCAATGTGTCTCATTCTCACATGAACAGGAACATCCCGCTTCACTACAAATGGCATCATGAATCGTATTGAACTCCAGAACCATATAAACTGTTTACTCAATATATACTGTAATTAACTTGATTAAAATTCAATACACTTGAATGCATGAATTCTTCTAATGTGCCAACATGAAAACATGAAATCATTTAAACAATATATTTTAACATAAATAGCCTGCTAGTTCAATGAGGACATTGTAAAAGACCATTTAAAAAAAAAAAAAGTGTTTTTTAAAAACACAAAGCATCGAGAATTTCAGTAACATAAGATGCGTGTTGAATATTATTGTTTTATCCTCAAGAAATAGACATGCTGAGGTGGCCCAAAGCCCACAGTTCATCCTCACCTTATAAACTGTAGGTTTCAGTGTATCACAGGCTGGTTGGTTGATTTGTTTTTTTAGTGCAGAAACATCAGACATTTTCCATTATCCTGCTGTGCATCTCTGCTTCTCCAGATAATCCTTTGTAATTACCCCCACACACAGCATGTCAGTTGTAGACTGAGGAAGAGATTTCAGATATACATTCATAATTTATATAAAACATATACACCTGAGCATGGCTTTTTGAAGAAAATAAAATTAATGAAAATTACAAGTGAAACTTTCCATAACCTAAAGAGACACTTTAAAATAAATGTGGTATATTTTTGCAATTATTAGTGGCATGTTATTCTATGAAGACTCAGTTAAATGAGGTTAAGAGCTCCCTAATGAGCATGGCTCTTTGTGCATAGTGGTTAAGGTGCTCTCTTGCAGTGTGCATGGCCATTGGTCCAAGCCCAGCCTCCACCTTGTATTATTGGTGCCGTGACTTGCATCTCATATATTGTATGTAACTGATCACCAAGATAAAAGCGAAAGATTGTGTAACGGGCTGTGTTGTGTGATGCACTGTTGCTGAGGATTCTGACCCCTAAAAGCTATTATAATTGATTTAGCAGATGCCTTTATCCAAGGCGACTTACAGAGAATAAAACTATAAATGCAGTCATGACTGGCTCTATAGCACAGTGGGCTTGCATTGTGCATGGTTGCTGGTTCGCTCCCAGCGGCACAGTGCTCAGTGGCACTGAAACAAGTTTTAAAGTGGGAGTGCTGAAAGTCATTGAAGAAAATTGTAACCCCTGTATAGGACAGAAGCCATGCAAAGCCAGGGGGGTGCTACCGTACCCCCAGCACCCCTAGTTCCAGTACCCTTGCCCAGCCTTTGGGAATTATGTTAACAGCCAGTATGGTGAAATAATATAGTAAATAACTCATACTTTACATATTTATTTAGCATATTTCTGTTGGTATTCAACCAATTAAGACATCACAGACACTCACATTTCTAGTTAAATTCATTTGACACAGTTATTACCCAGTGGGTGTTCCAAGTAAAGTATGTCTTGCAATGTTTTGTTTTACAGCATATTTCATTTTGTTCTTATCATGGCAGCCCTGTGTCAGGTAATTAACTGGCCTGACAATGGTCAGCTGTGGTTTGGATTACACTCTGACATAGTTGGCATTCACCTGACAGGTGTGTGTCGGGAATGTGCCTTTCCAAAGCCAGGACAACAGGCAGGATGGAAGAGCCACATAATCTGGCAGAAGAAAGGAATGCCACAGTATGATACTCATCTCCATATTACTAAGAGATGTAACAAAGAAACTATTCTTTAATCTGGAGTCAAAATGGGAGATAAGCAGAACATGTGTGCATCACAAGGATGTTGGCAGAACTGTCTAAAAGCGAATGATGTTATTTTTTTTCTAACCATAGATATTAAATCTATGTAATTTTCACATAATAGTCATTTTTCAGGCTTATTAAACATTCCAGCGCTGTTTAAACAGGCTATGCCCTTTTTAATTTTGCTTCATGAGCTATAACAGCCTGAAAATGTAGAAACTTCAAACTGTGACACATACAAGTGCAGTGTATGCATGCTTTTTTTAAAATTACTGAGTGATTTGTTGTAGGAGCAAACAGATTTTAAAGTGAGGTGTATAGATAACTTACTTTAGCCAGAGGATGGAACCACCTGGCCAAAAAGTCAGTCTTTCCAGTAAAGTTCAGTTTACAGATAGGTAAACTATGGTCAACTATAGTAAACAGCTACCGCTGGAGTACTACTTCAGTGTACAACTGAACACGATTACAGGACACTGCATTAAATTTCACCAGATGTTTTCGTAGACTGTAATTTCAAAGCCACCTGAACTCTAATATCTGCTTTCATTAATTAAATCGAGGTGTTTTCACTGTAATTGCGGTATTATATATTTTAAACAGAGCTCAGGACATTAAAAACTGACCAGAGTGAAAGTGTTATTCAGTGCAATGTTCACATTATAATGTCAGCTTTGACAACTTAAATTTTCTCCTGACATGTAATGAGTCCTCTGAGGAGAGAGGCAAGAGTCTAATACAGTGGAGGTGCTCTCCTGGAACACTGTCATCTCTCCTGAAAAGATTACTGTGATGATGGAAAAACAAACCTCACTCTTGCCCATGTTTCTCATAATTCTTCTATGAGCACACTTGCAGTTAAAGGGGTAATTATTGCCTTAGGAAAGGACAAAAAGGAGGTTTTATAAGGAAAATGTTTCAGGGCAAGCATGGCATATTATCTGTATTTACATAGCTGAATAATGATTTGGTTTCTGTTGAGCTCAGTAGTGAAGGGATTTTCATGGGATGAGGGATGATTATTATTAATTCCAGTTTCCATTTCATGCTGTAATCATTTAGTATTGAAGTGACATGTATATGGGATCTACTGACTTATACATTTGAATAATTTGTAATAATTTTGACTAATAATTATAGGTGATTATTAATTCCATGTATTGCTAAACACAAAAGTTGAATCAAATTGGAAGGTTTTTATATCCACATTACTGTATTGGGCTGCATTATATGTAATCAAAGAGGAACTTATATTTGTTGAAAACTGAGTGTCAATATGATGGTAGATTAATGAATGCTCTTTATCAAGACCTGATCACTCAAAGCTACCTTAACAATGAATGCAGTTCAACTTGTAATAGCTACTGTAGCAGACAATATTTCTATTACATTTTCAAGGTCCTTAACCCTCTCAACAATTGTTTTACCCATTAAAAAATCACTATTGCTAAGCTCTACTGTTAATGGTCAGTACATTAGACACTCATTTAACAGAAATGGGATTTATAATTTTAAACCATCTCAATAACACTGTTAATATGAAGTATGTTTCCAGCTACATTACATTGACATTTGAATGATACTTGGCGTTTCTATTTGAGCATTTTATTTAAAATCAGATTATATTTATGTTTAAAATACCTTATAAAATAAAAAGGTGTGGGGCTATTTAGGCCCTGGAGGCCTGGGTTGAACTCTAACTTAGGGCACACTTAGGGCAGCTAGTCCCCCACAATTGCTAGTCTCTGCTTCAAGGAGGCTGCAGGACTGAAAGGCACAAAGTGCAACTCTAACTCTTTAAATTTATGCTAAGGGTAGCAATGAAGTGATAAATCCTGTTTGATTAGCTCTGTGATACCATTAGAAAAGGGGTTTACTGGGTCTTGCTAACTATTCTCAGACTAAACCGGAAACACATTCCATTCAGAAATCAAGGAAGTAAGTTCAGCCAGGAAATGGCAAGCTGTCATGAAAGATAAAAGCAGGTAACATTACCTTTTGAACCTTTCACTGTGGAATCCCTAAAGGACAGATATATGGGAGTTATATCCATTCTAGGCAATTAACATGTCCCAGTTATTTATTTTGTTTTTGTCCACAAGAAGCCAGCGTCCTTAATGAAAATAATCTGTGTAAAATGTATTTAAGCAGCCAATTTTATCCAATGCTTAGAGCAATTAATTAAGAGGCAGAAAATCTTCCAAGTCCATGGACAGGCACGGTTTCAAAGTGAGTGGCATCTGAAGGCAAGCTGTTAAACCTTCTTGTGCAACAGTCCAACTGCTTTACTGGAGAGAAGAAGCCCTCTGTAAAGAAGACATTGCACTTCAATTGCTTATCCAAAAAGGTACTGGGCAGTGCTGTAACTCCCAGATATAGTATTGCATTTCATATTATTCTTTGACTTTAGACTACCTTTGACCAGCTATTTATTTAAAATATATCACATGAAACAGAATCATTTGTAGGAGCTGTTAAATTCTGCATGTAAACTATGCACCCAGTTCAATCATCATTTTAACTGCATTTTGGGGAGATGTACATTGAGAGAATATAGAGAAATACTATTTAAATTGATATAATCAGCACAAAGAAATGTTGTTCCACATATTCACTCTATTGCATGAATTGATATTTCACCAGTATTTTTTTTCATAGTTATAATTTACCTACATTGCTTAAGAACCCAAAATACAAGTTCAAAGTTTAAATTTCTGTTTCCTGCCATCTATTTTAATAAAAGGACAGGCTGGTATTCCTTCAAAGTCTCTTGGTTCCATCTGCAAACAGAAAACATAACGCTTACTTTCACTCTTCTGAGTTGTGCATGACTCTAAATAGCACCATTTGTTTGCCATTATCAGAACATGAGGAAATGAGAGGGGCGTAGAGGAAGCAGTTTATACAGCTGTTAGTAATCAGCAATATTGCAAAAAGACTTCAATCAAAGTTATTTACCTGCACTCACCTACGCATAACAATAAACAGAGGCACATATTGTAATTGCCTTTACAGCCTTAAGAATAAGATATATCTAATGCAGTGCAATTGCATTTTGAAAGTAAAAATAATATTGTTTAAGCTTTATAATGATTATTAACATGTGTGATTTCAGTTTGTTAAAGCCTAGTATACTGCATGTAGTCTGTCACTTGGTTATTCTGGATTGGTCTAGTCTAGCGTAATTTGTAGTTTTTCCAAGCCTTTCCATCCATTACCCGCATAATCCTTTACAGGGTTGTGATCAGCCAGAGCCTAACCCGGCAGACACAGGGCACAAGGCAGAACTACACCCTGGACAGGATGCCAGTCCATTGCAGAGCACCACACATACACAAACACTAACACAGGGGGCAATTTAGAATGACCAGTCAACCAGAACAGCATGTCTTTGGACTGTGGAAGGAAAATGGAGTACCCGGAGAAAAACCCATGCGAACACAGGGAGAGCATGCAAATTCTACACAGGCAGAACCTTAGGCTGGAATTGAACCTAGGATCCTGGTGCTGTGAGGTTGCAGCGCTAACAACTAATATTATAAAATGAGCTCAAATACACACACAATAAAGTCATCTGCTTGATGTTTCTGAATTGACACTGTTTTGGATTGATCCTAAGGTTTTCATAACTGTTTCTGCCATTATCAATGACACGCTGTGCGTGAATTGTCCAGCTGTGCCAGAAAATCTTGTACAACAATGATCTCCCTTAAAATGCCTAAACACAAGAGGCGGCCATGCCTTGTCTGCCTGAGATATTTCATGTTTATTTAATTCTCTGGTAGACCTTATGATTCTCAGTCAGTGCCAGAGGTTGAATCAGTGATCCAAGATATCCAACTAGATAGTGTATCTACGCTCACAACAATTCATTTTTTTTATTATAATTATTATTTTGATTTAAAACAGCTGCTCACTGTCTTATAAACAAAACAAAACAAAAAAAAAAAACACCATATACAGAACATCAAGCATATTTTGTAGCATCTCCCTCTGTTGCTGTACTAGAATATGGATTCCTGTTTTTATTATTATTTTTTTTTTTATTTCAGAACTTATTAAATGTATGGCAAAAGAGACCTAATCACAAGATACCAAAACTATTGTGACTCTAATAATTCTCTTTTGTGTTCAGAATCAGAATTTGAGAAAAAGTACTCGCAGTTGGTTTGCTGTGTCCTATATCTGAGGACAGCGCAATTGAAATCTAAGGAGAATGTTGCTGTGCCTCGGTATTTTTGATGTGCTGGCCCAGTCTTCCATCTTCCATCCAAGTAAAATACATCAATTATTGAAGTCTGAAGACCACCGCTTTGATACAGATCTTCTTTGGGATTTGGATACGCTCCTACAACCACGACATAAAAAGCTGGCACTTGTCCAGAGAAAGAAAGAAATCACAGCGACCACAAAAATACAATTGCAGATACAGTTTTGCTCTGTATTGTAACTGGCAATATTAAGATATTAAAAGCAGAGGATAAAAAAACAGTAATAATAATTTCACTTTAAATGAGTGTACATCACCTTTGTTTGCAACCTTAACACAATAGAACATAACTACAATGCTTTATATATGTTCTATAGCACATTTGCAGTGTAAGCATCTCAAGGGCATAAGTCTTGTCAAATTAAGTCTTTTTATATCATTCCCTTTATCATGAATGTATCTTAGCAATTCCACAGCCCAGACAGAAAGCAGCTTAAGGCTCTACTACCACAAAACCTTAACCATTTGATAGGGCCATAAGGACAGCTGTTAAAGTTCCATGAAGATTGCTTTAAGACCTATTAATCATATTGTATAAGACATGTATTGTATCTATAAATAATACATTTGCTGTGCATCTTTCACTCAAAAGCATTGCATAATGCAGGTATTAGTTTCTATTTATTTAACAGAAAAAGCTTTTTTACATTTACATGAAAAAAAGCATTAGGTTGACAAGAATTTAAATACAGCTGATACAATCTCAGTTGAGTTCCTTCGTACTATATCATCCCTACAAATCCCTGTTGGGATCTACACTAGGTTGGTCAAATGAACCCCTTAGTTGCAGGAAGGAGCAGTTCAGTGAGTAGTTTGTATTTTGTTTTATATCATTAAAATGTATTCCTCTGAAAAGTAGCCTTTTCCACTTGTTTTAAAAATGGGGCCCTATGGATTAGATTGAACTTAGTAAGGGTTTTCTCCACTGATAAGCTTGCATAATGCTGCTGTAGTATAAACAGTTCAAAATGTACATTTGTCTCTTTCTGAATTAACCAATAGTAACAGAACCATAAGCATCTCATAAGGGTAAACTCAACTAAAGATATTGGTTTTATGCAAACTACATGCAGCTTGACATCATGTGCATTGAGCACGCAGCTTGACATACTGTGTAGTTTGCTGAAGAAAATGAGTAATAGGTTCCTTTAACCTTGGCTTAGTTCCAAATAGGCAAACATCCATGTAGGGATGTAGCGTGTCATTGCTTCCTGACCTGCATTCCGAATAGAAGTGCCTGTTCATTTTACCCGCTGATTCCTTGTTCTTTCCTCCTACATCGTAATCTGTTACAGTATGATAAGCTGTTACCCTATTATTACTCCTTATTTCACAGTAAATGGCCAATATGATGTCACTGTTTTTAACAACTGTGAAGCTTGTGAATTAAATTAACATTATTGTATCATAAGATAGCCATTATACATACTGAGTGAGATCACTAATAGCATACACCTTTTTTACCAAACTGTCGCGGGGGGCAATATTTTTGCAAGTTATAACAAGATTCATGCTGCAAAGTGATGATATCCTGATTCATGGAAGTCAATGACAATAAACAGACATGTACACTTTAATTACAGGAATTCTTTAATACATTAAAAAACAAACTAGTGCATACATGATCAGTTTTCCAGCATGAATGTAGTCATGAATATAATGTAATGGAACAATTAACCTTTCATGGGCTTTAGGATATTCCTCAGGCCTGTCAGTGTTTTGCTGGGCCAGTGTTTAATGCTTTGGGTGTGTTGAAATAAGTAGATGAAGTAATCCAATTTAAATAATTTTTCAGGGACCAACTCATGAAGTAATCTGCTCTAGTATTTTTAGATCTGTTTTAGGTTTTTTATTTTATTTTATTTTTTAAACTGAGGATTTCTGATAATAAGTCTGGGTTTTTAGATTCCCTGTCACAAAGAGGTTAGTTAATACTATATTCAGCTACTGAGGAAATTACTTTTCTGTTCATTGCTTCAAAACGGTCATTTACTAAAATAATTATTTTCCCTCAAAACCATTTCAATTTTGTACAGTATTAGCAGGAAATATTTAATTCAGGAACGACTGATTTGTTTTCCTGTTTAAATGTTGGTTCATTTGTGGGGTTATATGTTAAAGGAAGAGTAAAATCTATGGACAAGTTGAAAAGCAATTTTTTAAAATGGGATTTCAATTATGTATTACCTTTTAATGCCAAATCTGTCATAGGATCTCACTTTTTAATGGTCGGGTGGGGGTGGGGGGGTATTCAATGTAATTACATTTGGAGACAGTGTGATCTAGTGTTTTGAGTAAAGTGCAAAAGCCATTGAGTCATAAATGGGATGACGAACAATCCACTTGACCTTCATGTTATTCAGCTTTGACAAGACTGCCACCCTAAAACAATACAGGAGATATAAATCAAACACTTACAAAAAGTGTAGCAAAAAAAACAACAAAAAACAGTCAATTTATTTTACTATGGTTTCTCAAGCATACAGCATTTATGGCGCTGTAAAACCAGATATGTAAAAAATGGATTATAATCATTGCTATTTATTTTAATTGATTTATACTATATTTTAGATGCAGAAAAGACAGCATGTTGTTACAATAAAAAACATCACAGTGTAACATGCATAAATACTGAAATATATGCATCACCTATTGTACAAGATATGTTTAATTTGTAAACACTCCATTTACAGTTTGTGGTTTATGTTTATTATACTATGCTTGTCCTTCCTTTACATGCTTTCACTAACCTTTTACTCTTCTTCACATGGCTATGCTTTTAGTATAGATTACCACAGTAAAATCCTTTATTTTAAAAAGGAATGAACTTCTCATACAATTAAGTCAACTGTCTTATTAAATGTTTATTGCAACAGTCGAAATAAGAGAGATAAGCCATTAATTGTAGGAATTTACTTTGTGGTAAATAAGAATCTAGACAATTTGAACACTGGTATTTGTTCAGCTGTTTTATAAACACAGAGAACACGGTCAATGGCAGGTGTTTATTTATCACTTCTGCTGTATGGAAGGTAGTGCAGTTTCGCTTCAGACATAATAAATAGAAAGCATTGTGTAACCATACCTGGAGCTGCTACAGTTCAAGGAGCTCACAGTGATGAGGACGGCAGCCATAGCAACAGCATGAAGGTAAAAGGACGCGTAAAACTCCAAGGGCATTGCTTTCTAATGAAGTTACAGTAAGGCACCAAAAAGCTGTACGAACAAGCAATGTAGGCTGAAATTTTGGTGCGCATGTTGCGTTATATTGAAGTGAGAGCATAGATAGTTTTGTTCATTCTTCTACAGAAAACAGGACAATGTACTGCCTTGGTCCTTATGCTTATTGTACAAAGGTATTATGAAGCTGAAAAGTGTTTTTTTTTAAACACCTCTGAATGGGTGCACACTTTATTGTACAGTGTGTACTAAATAATGTGCACATTTTTGTGGAAGAAATAACAGAATTGATCAAAAAAAAAGTAATAAAAACTGTAAATGTAATAAAAACTGTGTAGCTGTGTCCACGTCTTTAGGAAGGAACTAATAAAGGAACAACAGCACTTACAACTTGGAATCAAAATGGATTATATTAGGAGTTTTTGCCACTGATCAACACAAAAAAAGTCCATAATATCAAAGTGAAAAATAAAATCTACAAATTGTTCTAAATTAATTATAAATACAAAACAGAAAATAATTGATTGCACAAGTATTCACCCCCTTGAGTCAATATTTGGTAGAGTCACCTTAGGCAGCAATTACAGCCATGAATCTATTTTGGTAAGTCTCCAGCAGCTTTGCACATCTGGACACTACAATTTTTGCCCATTCTTCTTTGCAAAATTGCTTAAGCTCCATCAAGTTGGATGGGGACCTTTGGTGAACAGCAATTTTCAACTCTTTCCACATATTCTCAGTTGGATTGAGGTCCGGGCTTTGACTGGGCTACTCCAGGTCATTGACCTTTTTGTTTTTAAGCCACTCCAGTCTGGCTCTGGCTGTATGTTTGGGGTCATTGTCCTGCTGGAAGATAAATCTTCTCCCAAGTCCCAGGTCTCTTGTAGACTTCAGCAGGTTTTCCTCCAGGATTGCTCTGTAGTTTGCTGCATCTATTTTGCCCTCTATCTTCACAGGCTTTCCAGGCCCTGGCGCAGAGAAGCATCCCCATAGCATGATGCTGCCACCACCATGCTTCACGGTAGGGATGCTGTTCTCAGGATGATGTGCGGTGTTAGGCTTGCCCCAAACATAGCGCTTAGCATTGTGGCCAAAAAGCTTTATTTTGGTCTCATCAGACCATAGAGTCTTCTTTCACTTGGTCTCAGAGTCTCCCACATGCCTTCTGGCAAACTCTAGCCGAGATTCTCCCATAAAAGCCAGTTTTTGTGAAGCACCCAGGCTATTGTTGCCGTATGCAGTGTCTCCCAGCTCAGCCATGGAAGACTGTAATAGTTAAGAACATAAGAACATAAGAAAGTTTACAAGCGAGAGGAGGCCATTCGGCCCATCTTGCTAGTTTGGTTGTTAGTAGCTTATTGATCCCAAAATCTCATCAAGCAGCTTCTTGAAGGATCCCAGGGTGTCAGCTTCAACAACATTACTGGGGAGTTGATTCCAGACCCTCACAATTCTCTGTGTAAAAAAGTGCCTCCTATTTTCTGTTCTGAATGCCCCTTTGTCTAATTTCCATTTGTGACCCCTGGTCCTTGTTTCTTTTTTCAGGCTGAGAAAGTCCCTTGGGTCGACACTGTCAATACTTTTTAGAATTTTGAATGCTTGAATTAGGTCGCCACGTAGTCTTCTTTGTTCAAGACTGAACAGATTCAATTCTTTTAGCCTGTCTGCATATTTGACATGCCTTTTAAGCCCGGAATAATTCTGGTCGCTCTTCTTTGCACTCTTTCTAGAGCAGCAATATCTTTTTTATAGCGAGGTGACCAGAACTGAACACAATATTCAAGATGAGGTCTTACTAGTGCATTGTACAGTTTTAACATTACTTCCCTTGATTTAAATTCAACACTTTTCACAATGTATTTTTTTATAGCCTTTTTTATAACTTCCCCACATTGTCTAGATGAAGACATTTCTGAGTCGACAAAAACTCCTAGGTCTTTTTCATAGATTCCTTCTCCAATTTCAGTATCTCCCATATAATATTTATAATGTACATTTTTATTTCCTGCGTGCAGTACCTTATACTTTTCTCTATTAAATGTAATTTGCCATGTGTCTGCCCAGTTCTGAATCTTGTCTACATCATTTTGAATGACCTTTGCTGCTGCAACAGTGTTTGCCACTCCTCCTACTTTTGTGTCGTCTGCAAATTTAACAAGTTTGCTTACTATACCAGAATCTAAATCATTAATGTAGATTAGGAGTAGCAGAGGACCTAATACTGATCCATGTGGTACACCACTGGTTACCACACTCCATTCTGAGGTTTTTCCTCTAATCAGTACTTTCTGTTTTCTACATGTTAACCACTCCCTAATCCATGTACATGTGTTTCCTTGAATCCCAACTGCGTTCAGTTTGAGAATTAATCTTTTGTGCTGGACTTTGTCAAAAGCTTTCTGGAAATCTAAATAAACCATGTCATATGCTTTGCAATTATCCGTTATCGATGTTGCATCCTCAAAACAAGTTAGTTAGACACGATCTCCCTTTCCTAAAACCATGTTGACTGTCTCCCAGGACAGTCAACATGGGTTAGCAGTTTGTAAATTACTTCTTTCATTTCTTTGAGTACTACTGGGAGGATCTCACCCGGCCCAGGGGATTTGTTTATTTTAAGAGCTCCTAGTCCCTTTAACACTTCTGCCTCAGTTATGCTAAAGTTATTTAAAACTGGATAGGAACTGGATGACATGTGGGGCATGTTGTCAGTATCTTCCTTTGTAAAAACTTGTGAAAAGTAATCATTTCATATATTTGCTATTTTTTTTTCTTCATCTACGATTTTGCCATTTGTATCTCTTAAACATTTAATCTCCTCTTTGAATGTTCGCTTGCTGTTGTAATATTGGAAAAACATTTTGGAATTGGTTTTAGCTCCCTTAGCAATGTTCATTTCCATTTCTCTCTTGGCCTTTCTAACTTCCTTTTTGACTTGCATTTGCAGTTCTGTGTACTCTTTCTGTGTACTTTCTTTTTGGTCCTTTTTTAATGCTCTGTAAAGTGCCTTTTTTCGCTGAATATTTTTTTTAATTGATCTATTAAACCATTTTGGCAATTTAGTTTTACATTTAGATTTGTCTTCTTTAGGGATGTAATTGTTTTGCGCCTCTAGTACTACATTTCTGAAGAACAACCATCCTTCTTCTGTGGGTGTTTTCTCTATTTTACTCCAGTCTAGTCTCTGTTTCATACCTTCATAGTTTGCTTTTCTAAAATTGTAAACCTTAGCTTTAGTCATTACTTTTGGGGTTTTAAAAAACACTTCAAATGAGACCATGTTGTGGTCTGTTTGCCAGTGGTTCTCTGACCTCTCTTTTAGTTATTCTATCTTCGTTATTTGAAAAGACTAAATCAAGGCATGCCTCCCCTCTAGTCGGTGCCTTGACAAATTGTGTTAGGAAGCAGTCATTTGTCATTTCCACCATTTCTATTTCATCCTTAGTGCTACCCACCGGGTTTTCCCATTTTATTTGGGGAAAGTTGAAATCCCCCATTAGTATGGCTTCTCCTTTGCTACACGCATTTCCAATGTCTTGTACAACAGATTATTGTGCTCACAGTCTGAATCTGGCGGTCTATAGCATGCTCCTATTATTATGCCCTTTGAATTTTTGTCTGTTATTCTGACCCATATTGATTCGGTTTTATTTTCTTTGTCCAGGTTTAACACTTGGGCTTCAAGACTGTTTCTTATGTATAGTGCTACCCCTCCTCCTCTTCTGTCCTGCCTGTCTTTCCTATACAGTGTATACCCACAAATATTATATTCGTCCCCATCACTCTCAGACAACCACGTTTCTGTAACACCTATCATATGCCATAGGCCTCTTGGTGGCCTCCCTCACTAGTGCCGTTCTCGCCTGGATATGATGACGGCCTGTTCTAGACAGATTCACAGTTGTGCCATATTCTCTCCATTTCTTAATAATGGACATTACTGCTCCAGTGGATATTCAATGCCTTGGAAATGTTCTTATATCCTACCCCTGATTGGTGCTTTTGAAGAACCTTATTCCGGATTTGTTTTGAATGTTGCTTCATCTTCGTGATGTAGTTTTTGTTAGGAAATGTACTGTGAGACCTTCAAGAGACTGGTGTATTAAACCTACAATAAAATGGAACACCTTAATTGCACACAGGTGGACTGCATTCAACTAATTATCTGACTTTTAAAGACAATTGGTCGCACCAGAGCTTATTTAGGTGTGTCATAGCAAAGGGGATGAATACTTATGCAATCTATTATTTTCTGTTTTATATTTGTAATTAATTTAGAACCATTTGTAGATTTTATTTTTCACTTTGACATTATGGACTTTTTTGTGTTGATCAGTGGCAAAAACTAATTAAATCCATTTTGATTCCGTGTTGTAACACAATAAAATATGGAAAAGTCCAAGGGGGGTGAATACTTTTGAGAGCCACTGTAAATAGTATCATGGATTATTAATATAATAAGACATTCATTATTAAACTAGCAAGATGAAACTGTCCAGTGGACCTCATTTAAACCTAAACAAACATGACACTGAGATGAAACATATGCAGATCTTTTCTATTATACTCTGGCTGTGTTTAAGAATTAAACAACAAAAAGAGGTCATAATTGGAAGTCTCTTTGGTCATTATAAGCTTTTCACCAACCTGACTCACAGTTAGCTGCGTTGAATTCAGCTGTGCAAACATTCCTGAACATTGGTGAGTTTTTTTTTTTTTTTTTTCCTTGGCCCGGGACAAACACGCAAATCTGGACTTGCAGCTTATTAAAAACTATGCCTTGAAAATGTATTGAAATAATTACTGTTTGTTTTTGTTGTTTGGACACCCACTCACTTTGAAATAGTACCAGAGAGAACCCATCAGCGAGGTTCATTTTCAGTCACTACAATATCTGTTGCAAACATTTACACAAAAAAGAAGTGACTCTTTATTTTCAGGCTGGACTATTGTTTCTGATTTACTCCTGCTAATATGGAATTTCAAAATGTTATTTTAAGGCCGATTGCCGATCTGCTTGAACCAAAACAATTCCTTTTGCCTTTTTTTAGTCCATTTTGTAGATTTTGACAGAAGAGGGCTACTAATAGGTGTACGTACCTTTTAATGATGTTTGTAATTATCCTGAATTGTTCTGTTGCTCTAACATTGAGTTTATTATTTGACAGCAGAACTGTGTTTTGTTTGCAGGTTAATGCCTGGTTCTTGTGATAATGTGACCTTTATCCTCATGATAATATGTTTTTATTGTTATTATTTTATTTCAGTATTAGAGTAGCAGAATGCTTGCAAACACCACACAAAGGTTCAATAAAAAACAACATTTGTGGCTCTATGTTTTTTCTTAACTCCCCCAAGAACCATTATTTCCCAGTCCTTATTCAGTATTCTCCCTGGCAAACAAACATAACTCAAGGTTGCATTTGATTCTTTTTATAAAAAAAAAAAAAGTGTACTGTACATATTTCTGTATAAGGATGTCCTTGTAGGTGTAGATAATTTATAAAGGCTTGGCATCCCCCTATCCTTAATAAATTAAACAAATAATGTTTAGTAGAGCAAAGCCTATTATAAAATCTATAATAAGAAGACTTACCCAGAGGTTATGCAGTAAAGCATATGTCTGCCGAGGATACAGACAGAGTCTCTATCTGCCCACACCTCCATTTGCAATTAGCTCCATCAGAAACATTGTAATTATATATATATAAGGATTAGTTCTTTACTTTTTGATGTGAAAATCCAATATTAAATAGTGTTTCTCATACATAATTACATTTATTTTTTGTCAACCACAGAGGAGTAAAAAGGAACAGCCTTGATGTTTTGTGGCCTGTATAACATATTGCTATACTAGGATGTGTTTTGATTAAAATCCAGTAGACAGGGACTGTGAAGAACACATTCTGATGCCATGATTACTGAATTACATTGAGCTGCTGTGGGCCATGTTTTCAAAGTTTCCTCTAGTCTTGAATGCCTATTTTTTGAAAGAGGTAAAACCCCTGATAATTTTACAAAACTAAAACCCAATAGCTAAAGTTATATAGTTCAAGTCCTCTTAAACACTCTCAATGTGTTTTGTTTTTCATTTAACATTAACATGATTTTTTCTCCTTTCAAAAAAATAGGAGTTAATTAAAGAATTGAGGCAACGCTTTGAAAATATAGCCCCAAGTCCCATAGTAATTATATAAGTAATGAAGTGTATCAAGCAATTGAATCTGCTATTGTATATGAAAAATGATATATGTTTCTTTCTGATCATAAATGTTTTTTTTAATCTCATGTCTGGTTTTCTCTTGAACAACTTGCCTGGAGAAACTACACTTCTTATGTTTTGAACATCCTTCCTAAGATTTGTGAACACTAAGAACCTATTACGGATAGCAATACTTGTTTTTATCAAGGCACCATGTACTCTGTATTTAAGAAACTAATGACTCTTTGCAGTTGTTCTGCTGACTATGTTTTTTCCTGAGCAAATCTTGTATGCAGCCTTGGCGGAAAAGATCAAATCGTTCTGATCTGAAGTACTGTAAATAGGGTTTAGGAGGAGATCTTAAACTCCATTATCTCAGAGTGACAGCCCCAATTCTGATATGCAGAGATGTTTTGTTTGTGGGCATTGAAGCTGGTCAAAGGAGATGACACACTCCCCCAGGCCTCATCCACACACATGCAAAGGGTTTTATCACACGCTACATAGGCAGCATACAGTCTGGGAGCCAGACTGCAACCCAGCTGTGTGCCTATCTCAACACTGATACCTATTTTGGTCATTCTGTTTAATGAATAGAATATATGCCAACCTATTTGAATGAACTAGTTACTGACTACTCAAGAAAACTCTGGTCTATGAGGATCATAGATATTCACAGCTATGGCAATGACACTGACAGAATCTGGTAAATTGGCAATCAAAGGACATTCCGAACTGAGTCTTGACTTGTCTTCTAATTAGATGTGTCATTGAAACCACTTTTAATTTGGGAACTTCCAGGTGAGGTTTGAGACTTTTCTTATTGTCATTCATACGTTACCAACCGACTGTGCGGATGCTAATTGGTATTCTTTGGTAAATGGGTCAAAAAATATGAAGACTATGCTGGTGAAACCTGCAGACTCCCAAGATCAGCGACTTTGTCAGTAAGTATGTTCTGTCATGACAGTGACATTACAAGATAGTACGTTAATCCCTCCCACACACACACACTGACACTTCAGAAAAAGACAATGGAATTATTTTAATAATGTAGATTTAAACAGTAAAAAAAAAAAAAAAAAAAAACATTACCTTGTTTCAAAAAGCATTTGGAGAAATAAATGAGGCGCTGATAGCAAATCCAGGGCTAAGTGGAAGACAGATTTAAGTGTTGATCTTGCAATTTAATTGTAGGAAAGGGGAAAGCCTTGAGGCAACAATTTCTGGGATCACCTTTCTGCCCTGTGTACTGAGTAAGTATGGAAAGCAGGTTAGAAGAGTGTAAAAAGGGTGACCTGTTTCATGTCTTGAATGCATGACTCCTAGAGGCCAAAGATCACATTTCTTCAGAAAATCCACTCCCGTCTAGTCTCTCAAACCACGTAGCTGCTTTCCTACGATGTATAACCTTACACAGATTGCCTAAAGTTTGTTTTTTATTCTGTATTCGCGGATGGTTCAACCGTCCCCCTTACAAGTTGTATGATTTATAAAGAGACTCGCAACAGTGAAGATAATAAATATTGTTCACAGATTATTAACAATTATTCTACAAAATAATATATTTTCTATTCATCAATGTCAACTGCTGCCCTTGTGAAGGGTGAGCTAGTGATGAGTAAGTAATGTTGATCCATGCTGTGTATTATTCTGTGATATCTGAAATCTTTACACAAGTAGCCTGATATGAATACATTACGTTTCTCATGTTCTATTCCTTTATCATGCAAACTCAATAGGGTTATTAAACAGAATAGTTTTGGAACACTGTTATCTTTTATCCCTCTGTTATCCCTCCAAAATATAAATATACTTGCTATAACCGTAAGAGTAGGACACAGGATATATCCCTCTTTGATCTTGAAACAACTCTAAAAAGGATAATTAAGTACAAAATGTGTGTTTAATTTAAAGCATTAAGATGAATGTTACATAAGAGCTCTTTATAACTCAATTTAGTTAACTCACACCAGTGCAGTACATCTTCATGATGACTCAGCCATATAGCTTCAAGGGGATTTATTGTCACATCTTTCAGAAAAAGAAAATAAATATATAAAATCTGTATTCTCCTGGGACAATATTTTTCATTGCTGCTGTGGACTAGGACGAACTAGTCCTACAGTCTTTAGACTAATTTAACCTCCGGTTATAATGTTATTCAGTAGGAACACTGCATCTGAGGTTGGTGTAAATCATGTTCATTTTGGTTTTCTAGGCTAGCACAAGTACAGTAATACCTTTTAAATTAATAAATGGTTAGTATTGTGTGAACAGCTACTATGGATCCTAATAAGGTGTTTCAAGTAAAAAAGAATAGAAAGTCAAACACATGCAACCTTTGCACAAATCTTACTTGCATGATGGTAGTGTAAGTCCAATTCATGTATTGCCATTCAGTTATTGTTTAATGCTTAATGCACGTTATTGAATTAAGACATCTTACTATTGAAAGTGTTCTATTAGTGACTCAAAGACATGGTTCTCATGATTGTACCATATGCATTATAATGGGTGATTGCACTGCATTTTGTGAAGGGTTATTAATACTGCACCTAAGATACTTTGGGCTTATATATGCATTAATCAATGTGCTGTGGTCAACATAATGGATTATGATAATTCAACAAACATGAACAGCTTCTAAAAAAAACATTATGATGTTCCACCAGAGAACTTTTGACTTTCTAAAACAAACAAACAAAAAAAAAAAACATTAAAAAACATCTGGATGTCTTGACCACTCTGGTAAATAAAGTGGAATCCAGAGAGAGTCTGCCAAATCTTTGCAGCATACTTTGTTTTGGATAACATCCCATTGTTTTCTGGATGAAGTTTTAGGGAAGGAACAGAGAAGCTGATTCTGGAATCAGAATTAATCTTTTCCATTTGTCCTGAGAGGAGCAGTGTGGAAAATATTCCCAGTTTAATTTATTGCTGCTCTTGTGCTGTTAAATCAGCAAGCTTGTCAGATCTCTTTCAGATGTCTTGGCTGATGAATGTATAGAACGTCAGACTCATTTATTTTTCTTAAATGTACATTTTGATTTTGATAATATCCACTCTCCCAAGGTTTAATGAGGACGTTAGCGTGTTTGTTGCACAAGAGCAGTCAGAGTCATTATATATATATATATATATATATTATATATAAATAATATATATATATATATATATATATATATATATATACAGTACTGTGCAAAAGTTTTAGGCAAGTGTGGAAAAATGCTGTAAAGTAAGAATGCTTTCAAAAATAGACATGTTAATAGTTTATATTTATCAATTAAAAAAATGCAAAGTGAGTGAACAGAAGAAAAATTTACATCAAATCAATATTTGGTGTGACCACCCTTTGCCTTCAAAACAGCATCAATTCTTCTAGGTACACTTGCACACAGTTTTTGAAGGAACTCGGCAGGTAGGTTGGCCCAAACATCTTGGAGAACTAACCACAGTTCTTCTGTGGATTTAGGCAGCCTCAGTTGCTTCTCTCTCTTCATGTAATCCCAGACAGACTCGATGATGTTGAGATCAGGGCCACACCATCACTTCCAGGACTCCTTGTTCTTCTTTACGCTGAAGATGGGTCTTAAGGACTTTCGCTGTATGTTTGGGGTAGTTGTCATGCTGCAGAATAAATTTGGGGCCAATCACATGCCTCCCTGATGGTATTGCATGATGGATAAGTATCTGCCTGTACTTCTCAGCATTGAGGAGACCATTAATTCTGACCAAATCCCCAACTCCATTTGCAGAAATGCAGCCCCAAACTTGCAAGGAACCTCCACCATGCTTCACTGTTGCCTGCAGACACTCATTCGTGTACTGCTCTCCAGCCCTTCTCCGAACAAACTGCCTTCTGCTACAGCCAAATATTTAAAATTTTGACTCATCAGTCCAGAGCACCTGCTGCCATTTTTCTGGACCCCAGTTCTTGTGTTTTCATTCATAGTTGAGTTGCTTGGCCTTGTTTCCACGTCGGAGGTATGGCTTTTTGGCCGCAAGTCTTCCATGAAGGCCACTTCTGACCAGACTTCTCCAGACAGTAGATGGGTGTACCAGGGTCCCACTGTTTTCTGCCAATTCTGAGCTGATGGCATTGCTGGACATCTTCCAATTGCGAAGGGAAGTAAGCATGATGTGTCTTTCATCTGCTGCAGTAAGTTTCCTTGGCCGACAACTGCGTCTATGGTCCTCAACGTTGCCAGTTTCTTTGTGCTTCTTCAAAAGAGCTTGGACAGCACATCTGGAAACCCCGGTCTGCCTTGAAATTTCTGCCTGGGAGAGACCTTGCTGATGCAGTATAACTACCTTGTGTCTTGTTGCTGTGCTCAGTCTTGCCATGGTGTATGACTTTTGACAGTAAACTGTCTTCAGCAACCTCACCTTGTTAGCTGAGTTTGGCTGTTCCTCACCCAGTTTTATTCCTCCTACACAGCTGTTTCTGTTTCAGTTAATGATTGTGTTTCAACCTACATATTGAATTGATGATCATTAGCACCTGTTTGGTATAATTGTTTAATCATACACCTGACTATATGCCTACAAAATCCCTGACTTTGTGCAAGTGTACCTAGAAGAATTGATGCTGTTTTGAAGGCAAAGGGTGGTCACACCAAATATGGATTTGATTTAGATTTTTCTTCTGTTCACTCACTTTGCATTTAGTTAATTGATAAATATAATCTATTAACATGTCTATTTTTGAAAGCATTCTTACTTTACAGCATTTTTTCACACCTGCCTAAAACTTTTGCACAGTACTATATATATATATATATATATATATATATATATATATTATATATATATATATATATCTACCACAAATAGAAATGTAGAAATCACGTGACATACGCACTCATTCTTGAATTACATAACTAGACAGAAATTTTTAAAAAAGCTGTGTGGATTTGTATCCTGTCTGACTTCCAGCTCTTGCCAGGAATGACAATGAAAGCTGGTTGAATACTAGGTAGATCCACAAGCTGGAAGTGACTCCTGCCTTTGGGAAGAATACCACATCTGTCATCCAGACTTATTAAAAACTAGACCTCGTCCATCTCACTATGGAGACATTGATAGGCTTCAGAGGGGTAAAGACGCCTTGTGCGGTCTTGAACTCCCTGCTGTAGGAGAAAGAAGGCAAAGAACCTCACCAGAAAAATGAAAACAGCTCATCTTATGCAAAGCCCCCTGACAGGTGATTACCTGGTTACAGTCAAACTGTAGTTACTACTATATTTGTTATGTTTGATTTTCTGTCCATCAACGTGTAAACTGAATTTGTGTGGAAATGAAGAAAGAGGCAATGCAATAAATCATTTTTGCATCACATATTTTGGTATTTAATGTAACTATGCATTTATCTCAAGGATTACTAAGAAACATAACATACTACTGTATATATTATTTCCCTGCCATTTGTACAGAGATCTTGCTGAGTTGTGTTTCTTCCCTGTGTGAAACAAGAAACAAGCCTTGTCAGATAATTTAGCTGCTGTAACAGATTATGTTAAGGAGAATCATTCCATTGTACTCATAAGTAGAAGGTACAGCGTGTTTACTAGCAATAGGTGAGTTCTTATTCATTTGAACAGGAATGTCTGCAAGAAAGCCACATCATTTTATTAAAAAAAATAAAATGAAGCAAAGTAACGCTGAAACATATCCTCAGACAGTGCTTTTGGCTACACCCAGTTACCCACATTTTGTTTATTAAAACTAACAACCTAAACACATTTGAACCCGACCCCTTTGGACGTAGATGCTGATGATCAGAATGTAGCTTTCTTGTTGCACACAGTGTAAAGTATCCTGATAAATTCAGAGGTCTGCACCTCTGATTGTCTGTGCCCGGTCCTCTGCTCTTTTCACTTTACTTGTCGGTTTCTCTTTGGAGGGAATGTGGTGGGATGTTGATTAGAGCCTGGGACGAGGAGCCACGTGAATCCGAGTGGTTACACTGATTTACTGTGTGATGCACAGCCTGCAATTCATCACCTTCTACCCCAACTGATATATCATCAACATGCGACTCTGTTGCTTAAATAACTCCATATGCTGACTCCTGGTCATTGATTTGAAATGTGTTCTGCACCCTCAGTAATGAACATTTATGAAAACAGAGCATTTAGAAATGTTACTGGAACTCTGAATCGAATCTCTTCTGACAAAGAAAAGCTCAAGAAGCATTGCATTCAGCCCTGGTCCCACCCTCTATCATTTCTGACCAATATCTCTGCCAAGTATGCCCTAACTCTCAGGACTGTTTTTTTTGTTCCCGTTTTTTCCACATTGTTCTGTGTTATATATTGCAGCAAAGGAATAATTTAAATTACTGTATGTCCAAAATCACTGTAAGACTAGGAATAGCCACCTTTATTAGAAATGAGAACCTTCAGATATTTCTTCAAAGCTCTCCTTGCGGTAAGTCTTAACTAGTACATGCAGAGGGCCCTCATAATCACATAATAATTGCGCAGTACATGAAAGGTAAAAATATTTTTCTTAAAACAGAGTTTATAGCCAAACACAATCCAAAACGAGTGAAGAACAGACTGAAGGAAACACAGACAAGATCAGCACATAAGAAAAGGACACTAAACAGTACTGCCATTTACAGCTGTGCAGAACACTGAAAAAAAAAAGAATCTTCAAATCTGGGACTGAAAATCGCCACTAGATTATTGTAATTTTTTAACCATGGGCCGAGGCATATAAACTACTAAAAAAAATAAACATGGCAAACATGCCTTCAGCAGCCTGTAGCTTAAAAACATTCCAAGCTTGACAATGTGAAGGACATTGCTAATGCAGAATGTTTTTTACAAGGTCTACAGCTCCCTCCAGTGGTATGATGTATTATGCCACTAAAAACTAATTTAACCTGTTTTACGAAAAAATTATGAGGTCATCTTTAAAATCTATTCAGCAAACCTTATCAAAGGCATACCTTAAAATCTGAAAGAAATTCGTTCTGCTCTGTTCACGGTTTTCCAGACAGCAAATCCACTGGTGCTTGTTTTACTATCTCAGGTTTAAATGTAATACAACAAACAGTCTGAGATACAGCACAAGCAATACACAAAGCATTCATCAGATAGGCTGCCCTGTGGACATCTCCCCTGGATACATTGCTGTTATTTGCTGATGCTTTTCTATTACTGCTGCATGAGCTTCCTGTCTTTTTAGTTCTGTACTCACTGAAGTGCTGCAGAGTTTGTGATGTTATACGCTGCAGTCCTAAATACAAACAGATAGGCATCTCCTTATCCCCAGTGTTACTTGTGCTGAGGAATGTCCTTTACAACTGGATAAGTCTGTCTCTCTCTCTCTCTCTCTCTCTCTCTCTCTCTCACCCTAGCCACTGACTCATTGTGTGACCCTGTGTAAGTAACTTAACCTTCTTGTGCTCTGTCTTTCAGGTGAGATGTTGTTGTAAGTGACTCTGCAGCTGATGCTAGTTCACATACCCTTGTCTCTGTAAGTTGCCATGGATAAAGCACTTGCTAAATAAACAAAAAATTACGGGAACATCCACTACACCTGGTGTGGAATATAATTCTTCCACAACATGACTTAAAATCTGATATATGTGATTCAGTACATTAAAACAACAGACTCCTTTGCTACTGGGAAACAAATAATAGCCAAGTAACTGATGGTTTTGATCTTCTTACAAATACACCTATGTTTCCATGACAGTAACAACTTTCAACCCAGGAGCACTATTAATCCACTTGCATTAATAGGACATTTTAATGTAGTTTAAATACAACAGTCACATTGAATACGGTTTTATAAAGTTGTGTTAATAAACAGATTACCTGATGACCTTTGAAGTTAAGAGCAAATGACGTACAATTTACGAACAAGGAAACCACCTGGCATTTAACCAGCAATGACTGAAAGGAAAAACAGAATCAAGCTGGACTAATCTAACAGGTTCGGCACCATGCTTGAGGTAACATAAAACTACACATTAAACAATACAGTATTTCAAACAGGTCCTCTTCATGAAATAATCAACACTGAACTAGATCAGGATATACACTACACTTTTGAGTGTATGTTAACATTTGTCATTACTGTATACACACTGCAGTCAGAAAGGGTAAGCTTGCACTGCTCCAGTCCACTAGTCTGAAAGGTTGTGCATTTGTCCTACAATAGATGTAAATAATACTCGAGTACAACTGAAGAGCATTTGAGCAATTTGCTTAGAAATTTAATGAAAGGTGTGTTTCACTGAACTTGACATACTGAAAAGGATTTCAAAACTTATTCTACAGCTGTGTACACAGACTTTCGGTTTTTCTTATCTCTCAGACCAGTTGTCACAATGCATGCTGCTGTATAGCATATTTCCTGGCATTCTGTGCATATCTGAATTACTAGTCATAGGGAGGGAGTTTGGTTCACCGGTTCTGCCTGTGCTGTAATAGGACATGTCTGTAGGACCAGGACTAGTGCTTAACCAGCTGTCCTTATCATGCAGGGAAGACTTCATCTGGATTTTAACAAGCTGACAGAACAGGTAGCAGTCTGACGAATTGCCAATTATGTCAATATGGCCTTCCACTGGGGTAAACAGGACCCCAGGAAAACCACAGCTTACATCTTTGCATGCCTGTAAGAATTTATCTTCTTCAAAGTCTTTTTCATAATTAATTGTTTCAATGCGTAAATGTGACTGCACATTGCTCACCCATTGCTCTATTTCTAACTTTGCTGCTTCCAGCTGCCACAGACCTTGGTACCTCTTTTTCAGTGTTACTCCAGTAAGCTCACCCCCCACATGTGTTGTTGCCTGCACATCATGTTTCTTTAAAATCCAATCAAAGTCATCTTTACGAACATGTTGTATGTACCGAAACACATTAGTGTCCAACCAGATGAGACACGCTTCTGCGCTGGAAGCATCTGCCTCAGAACTGAAGGGTGCTGCACCCTGCTCTGGGGTCACTACTCTGCTGCTCTGTCGCTCCCTAGCCGTCACACTTTTCTCTCTCTGTGAAGTTTCAAGCAACTGCAGTAGATCTTCTCTCAGCTTCTTGATTGCTGTGAATGGCCCCTCCACTTGAACTCTCTGGTTAGCCTGCAAAGGCGAGATTCTCACTGCTCTGTTCCTGGTCCGAAGTCCCTTCACCAGCTTCTCATCCGCACTGAAAAGTGATAAGTCAACTTCTGCGTGTGCATAGCAGAACACCTGTAAATATTAAAAAAAAACCACAAAAAAAACCCTTCTCTATGAAAAGAATCTTAGATAATAATCAACTTCAGGGGGAAAGGAAAGAATATTTTGGAGAAAAACACCTTACCTCTTGACTGAACCTATAAACAGTTAAAGGGTATTCCCTTTCTAATTCCTTGTCTGCAAGAAGCTGTTCCACTGTAAGCACCCGGTCTGCAACTGTAAAGCAGGAGAGAAAACACCATTCCAAGATTTGTTTTCTTACCTCTTATTAGCACAAAAAAACCAAAAAAAACATTGCATTAACTGGTTCCCATTTTCATGTGTTAAATATCTTCTTGTGCTTTGCTGATTTGCTCCAATTCTGATTTATTTTCCTTAAATGTTGTTTATGTTTAACACAATAGATGCTGTTGCTTCCAGGCCAATTTTTCCTTTATTCTAATTCACATGTACTCTACTGGTCTGACTGCAACCGGACCATGTTGCCTAGAGCATAGGATCCAAGTAGGTACCAGGAGTTTTAAAAAAATATATTTTCTTTAAAAAAGAAAATGCAATTTAAATATCGCATTTAAATCTACAAGGACAAGTGACGCAAGTGACCATGTGGTAGATGACCGCAACTGGAGTTACGCGTCCCAAGCCGAAGGCGAGGGCCCCAATAAAAGTCAAGGTCATCTACCACATAGTAGAGCCGGCATCGAGAAGGCTCTACTGATACTAGAAAACTATTTATTTTCTCTTTAAAAAACAAACAAACTTTAAAACCTACATTTACCTTGAACTTCTGATATTTCGCCAGTTAACATTCCGCTGAGAAAAAAATAGTCCCTAACATTAGAACAGAAAAACGACACACATGTAGAAAACACGGTATTATTATTATTATTATTATTATTATTATTATTTATTATTATTATTATTAAAATGATTATTGTTGTTAACAAATTTATTTATGGGGGTCTGTGACGGAAAGATGAGTTGAGAGAGGAGCTCTCAGAGTATTTGTGAAGAGTGTTGTACGTGCTGTGTGTTATTTTCTGCCTGTCTGTAATTATCTGTCTTTGTCGCACTAATAGACAGTTAACGCACATCTCCGGAGCTGTCGAAAGGAGAGCACTATCCGGAGCACCACTGCACTGAGCACCTGCATGTTTTCGATCACCCAGGACTGGTGACCGTACCGTTGTTTTTGTTCGGGACTGTGCCCTTGTTTTCAATATCCCCGTGCTTTACACATTGTTGTGTATTGCCGGGGATTTATTATTTTTGACGGTCGCCAGACCTGGAAAAGAGCAATAAAGCACTTATTCACTGAATCACTGTTGTCTGTTCATCACTCCTGCACCGCATCACCGAGACATCTGTTCCCTTTACCAACCACTTTGCCACAGGGTCTTACTCCTTCTTATTATAATTTATCTGGACATGTACAACTGTTGGATAGTCCGTGTAGTACTGAGTCTGACTCGAATCTTGTTGTTGGAGGCGGGGCGTCATTCAAGCGGCAGGGAGTGGATTGGCTGGTGCTGAAAGTATGGAAACAGGGTTGGGAGTTTGACTGGCTAATTTTTGATGAAGGGTGTTGTTTGAATCCTGCCGATGACAGAACTGTGGACCAATCGTGTCTTCCCTGTTGATTTGCTTTCCTGTAGCTGCGAATTGAGCCTTCGTTGTGGTGTCCCGTCATAAACATGATTTCGCTCGTCTTTAGACCAGCGCCAGAATTTTATGTTATCAGATTAGTTGTAGATTATAATGTTAAGGGGAAAAGCCGATATTGTGCATACTTTTTTATAATATAATTCACAGTTAAGTACTTCAACGTTCCAGCGGGCATCTATACAAAATAGAAACCTGCTAAATCTGGAAGCTGATTGGTTGTTCGCACTCAATCAGTTTAACGAGTCAGACTCAATACTACACAGACTATTCAATAATTGTACATGTCCAGGTAAATTATAATACGAAAGAGTAAGACCCCAATAAACAGATATTTTAACAACAACAATAATAATAATAATAATAATAATAATAATAATAATAATAAAATATAATAATAAATTATATTACAGATATTAATAATGACATGTGTCTGATATGTTTTACAATAATTGTCAAGGGACTATTTTCCGCAGCGGAATGGACCGGGCGAATATACATAAGAACATAAGAAAGTTTACAAACGAGAGGAGGCCATTCGGCCCATCTTGCTCGTTTGGTTGTTAGTAGCTTATTGATCCCAAAATCTCATCAAGCAGCTTCTTGAAGGATCCCAGGGTGTCAGCTTCAACAACATTACTGGGGAGTTGATTCCAGACCCTCACAATTCTCTGTGTAAAAAAGTGTCTCCTATTTTCTGTTCTGAATGCCCCTTTTTCTAAACTCCATTTGTGACCCCTGGTCCTTGTTTCTTTTTTCAGGCTGAAAAAGTCCCTTGGGTCGACACTGTCAATACCTTTTAGAATTTTGAATGCTTGAATTAGGTCGCCACGTAGTCTTCTTTGTTCAAGACTGAACAGATTCAATTCTTTTAGCCTGTCTGCATATGACATGCCTTTTAAGCCCGGAATAATTCTGGTCGCTCTTCTTTGCACTCTCTAACTTTGAGGTGAATATAGGTTTTAAAGGTTTTTTTAGAGCAAATAAAAAAATGAATCGTTTACTAATAGCGATAGAGCCCTCTCGATGCGGGCTCTACCGTGTGGTAGATGACCTTGACTTTTCGTTATCGCCCTCGCCTCGGGACACATAACTTCAGTCGCGGTCATCTACCACAAGATAGAGCCTGCATCGACGGGCTCTATCGCTTAAACATATATAAATTTATTTACCTTCCTTCTCCTCAAATGTAATATAAGCAACACCTTTGATTCTTGTTGGGTACTTGATTTTCTCCACGTCCCCCCCAGCGCTTTTAGCTTTCTGAAAGTGAATCACAAGCTTGTCTGCCATTCTCCTGCAATCAAGCTCCTTTTGCGGAACGCCTGAAACGACGATTGTTCTCGCCTCGTGTGCTGGGTCCATCTTCACCTTACTGCCTAGAAGAGAGACAGTCTGCAGAAATAAGTCACAATCTAGTGAGACTGTAACGTTTTAATAATGTGGAATCATTTATAAATCAGCTGGGGCCCCCAAGTAATGGGTTATCATGGTTAAGCAGCGTCCTAGAGTATTATTATTTTAATTCTTGACTTAACTTTCATATTACTAAAAACTGGGAAAGCAGTAGTTAATACGCTAAATATCTACAGTTTTAGCATATTTGCACCTGCTATTTCCATCTATAATGTTCTTATTTCACGTACTGCACGGTATTTGTACTGTATTTTTAAAATGTTTTTTTTTTTTTTTTAACTCAAGGTTCAAAAACAAATAAAAGAAATAAGAACTACAAAGCAACAAGTTGTCATTATTATGGGATCAATTTGTAGTGCGCCTAATTTTTTGGAAACCTTTTTGTTTGTAATAATGTGAATGCAAAACGAAACAAGGTATGTTGCAATCTCTGTATCCGCCGTGAAAGTGAAACTAACCATTTTAAAGACATTTTACAACAACCTTAACTAATTTAAATAATGCAAAGTATTAGACATAAGAAAATAAAGAATGCACGGTTTTTGTGACGACATGGGTCCTACGTTATTCTTACATTTGTTTTGGTAAAAATGAACGTTTCTTTGGCAAGCCTTTTTTCTGCACATTATCAGTTTACAGAAATGCAAATGCTTACCGTTTTAATGAAAATATCAGTTCGATAAAAACGCAACGCATCTGAAATACACAAAACAAACGTTGTTTTTGCTTTGCTTGCAGTTAAAGCGTCGGTTCTGTGTTGTAAGAAACTGTGCTGTCCCGGTGCTTTTTGGACAATGTAGTCTGTTAATTTGTACATTTGCTAGAGACTTTAGCCTTGCGAACTGTAAATCCCAAAATGCAACACGTCTTTGCAGTTTGTTGTTGAATTTGGACTATGGACAAGATTAGCTTTCTCTGTTGTACATGTATTGTTGTTGTGAGAATGCCAACATGTGAATATTTACATATCCCATGTGGCTATTTACGGTCACAAGCCACAGCCACTAAACGCTAAAGATGTTTATACCTTTTCTTGTAATTTACCATGTATAATACAGTAACTTGGCTATTGTATTTACTAACCTAAAATGTTTTTTTATTCCGTTACTAATATTGCTATTTAAAGATAAGTTCTTATCTTTCCGTTTTATCTTTAATACAATAAAAATATGTTATATTGAAATACATGTTTATAAAGACATATTAGTCGTATCCTGCCCTAATACATGTTTAAGACTGATATACTGATATCTCATATCTTGTCATTTTCACATGGTTACAAACCCCCATGGCACATCTGCTCACTATTAACATTTAACTGAACTTCAATAAATGGGTAAATGTATATCAATTTAATTCTTACATGTCATGCAAGTTAAAAGGTTTTCCCAAACATACATATTTTTTTAGCTATGTATAATTACAATTACAATAGTGAATACAATATATACGTTTAATGTTCTTTATTATGATATTCATAACATAAATGTAAACATTACAATACATAAGATTACTTTATTTGTATTGCCCAGTATAGATCATCATGATTGTTAATACACTTATACAGGACCCTATCCTATCCTCAAACAGTTTGAAAGAAAGTCTTTTGAGGGACCAGCCAGAGATTAGTTTAATGTCTACAAAGCAAATGCCCAGTCACCCATCTCAACTGCTCTCTCACACTCTGGCTACAGGCACGTTAAGGTGTTGTTGATGCTGAATCACTGGGATCCTTTAAGATCCGGCTTGACATTGTTTTGAGATCAGTCAGCTAAAAGAACATGGAGGAGCAATGATGGGACGAATAGTCTCCTCTAGTTTCACATTTATAATACTGTACTTCATCTATCCTAAAAAAAATTAAAACTAAATAAAACATATTTGGATATATTTCAGTTGACACTCATTTTTTTGCATTAGATCCATAACCCAGTACCACCACCATTACATTTCTTGAATGTGACAGATACATGAAGGATTACAATAAAATACCGATCTCAATTTAGAAACTAAATAAGAAAATCAACGTCACCTAATGCAAGAGAAACACACAGACATATCCCCCAATCCTTGAATATTATTCACTGGCTACAGTTTCTTCATTAAAGTAAGCCACAATGGTTTGTCCTTGGGCGGTGTATTTGATATTCTCCACCTCTCCCCCATAGTTGTTCGGTTTCTGGAAGTGGATCTCCAGATTGTCCTGCAAGTCCTCCTCATCGAGAATATCCCTGATACCAGACAGCAGGACTGTGCGTCTGGAGGTGCCGCAGAATGTCTGATGAAAGAAACAAAGATGAAGAGGGGCTTAATGAGTTGTATACACAGAAACATAAAAGCAAAACATCGTAGCACTTTCAGAGTTATAAATATTCTGATTTCTCCAGAATCTTACAACAAAGATTGAAATATGATGTACCTGCAACTCTATAAAAGTGTATCAAAGGATCTTTGGCAGTAACAAGTATTTTTTTTTTTTTTTTTTTTTTTTATACTCACCTGGAACTTTGTTATCTGGTGTTCAGTGCACAGACTGACAAAAACTTCAAAAACTTTGAGTCCCATATCTAAGGGGTATGTTTTCCTCATAGCCACACGCTCAGCAACTGCAAACAGTCAAGACACAAGGTGTATCATTACATTTTTGTTTAAAACACCAATGGTATGAGGAATGAGGTAGAAGTGAACTAGTTCCCAGTTCTAAAGAAAGCCATTTTGATTTTGTAACTAAACAACTATTAAATAATGATTTTGGCGTGTACATTTACTGTACGTGCCACTACAAAACTAAAACAGCAAGAGAATTATAAGAATGTATATCAGTAAGGTATGTTCAGTGTTAAGGCTTAACTGCGTTTCTGCAATAGTTTGTAGTACAACTTCTATCCCTGAATATCCCTGATCTGAGTAATAGTTTTAATGCAAACCTCCAGTATCCAGAAATGTAATTACTGCTGTTCCAGAATCCTTGTTGTAGTCGACATTTTCCACCTCCCCCCCTCCCAAGCTTGGCTTCGAGAAGCTCAGCTCCAGTTTGTCTCTGATCCTTTCTTCCGGTAGAACAGGAGGAATATTGGACACTTCAATCTTCTTCAGAGACACATTGAGCTGCACCTGCAGAAGTAATGTAACATCCAGGGGGAGATTGATAGTGTTACCACAATTTATTAAACTGCTAAAAATACAATGATCAGCATTCGTACTTTGTAGACATTCTCCAATAAAACCATCTTAGAATTCACAGATAAAGTGATGAGACTGTGGGTGTGATGAATTAGGTTATCAAGGAGTTTATGTGATTCTTGCCTCTAACTTAAAATTCTACTTTCATCCGCATAACATTTGAACATTTGCATTAATACCAGGGTACTGTAAATGTCATGCAAGACTTGGGAACAGCATATAAAATGTCAACCTGACCACTGACGTCTCTGTACATTTATATCAAAACTCAAAACTAAGAAAACAGTCCAAAAGAAAAGTTCTCCTGAGGGTGCTGGTTATTGAGTGATCGTGTTGGTTCATTGTCCTGCTGTAGATAGTCCTGTAGAGATTCTATTACCTAGGTTTAAGAATCTTGAAAATATCAAAGTACATTTTCTTTAGACGCAAAACATTATATCCAAATGATTCTGAATTTCCCTGTAACTTTTTCTGTAAGTTAAAATTAACTCTACCTCAAATTTCGCTGTTGGGTCTAACGCCACACGGGAAGGCTTCACGTTCATCTTCGCATTGTCTATGGTCACTGGACAACTAGCAAGTTTTAAGATCCTTTCAGCAACTGAACAAGACAAAAATAGTTAATTTGTCTTGTATAATATCAGAGCGTCACAGAACACAGGTGTGTGCCTCGTACGAATTGCACTTTTTATCATCCAAAAACCAAAAAAGGAAAAAATGTCAGCCATCCTCCGGCACAGGTTTTCCCTCAGAAGTTTCCAAAACAGTGGAAATTAAATTGGCATCTCAAATAGTTTATGTGATGTTTTGGTGCTTTCAAGTGATTTAAAAGTGCTGAATATAAATACCAGCACCATTTAATATGGCTGATATAAATAGTGGCGGATCTAAACACCGCCACCTGTCATTTTACTAATTTACTTCCTCCACTGATTAAATCAACTGAATTCCCATTTGCATTTGAAGAAGTGGTGGTGGAATGACAATTAACATATAAGCTCCTGTCGGGTAGATTCTTAATCGTGCGCAAATTTATCTTTATTGATACTGTATGGATTAGGGGCGTGCCGATACTCGTAATTACTTTTAAGAAGTACTTATCAGCAGGTATTAAATAAATCCATTCATTAATGTGTTGATTTCAAAATAAGAAAATATGTCCTTCATCATGTTTACAAATGAGTACCAATCAATGGCAAATAGCTTCTGGGCCGCTGACATTTTTACTGCTGCACTAATGTAAACTGAGGCGGTAAACTGGACTTTGAATGGATATGCGAATATGAAAATGCCATGTTCGTCTCAGCACTAATCTTAATAGATTAATACAAATACCAATAATGTAGGATAATACCTCATTTAGACCAATTTCAAAACATTTTCAACTAAAGAATGAAAGACAGTTGCTCAAGTTCAGGGTTCTACAGAATTCAAATGGCCCTATGGCATCAGCCTATATCTGACGAAACTGAACATATAGCAAATCATTCCAGGCAGCCAGTAGCCAACTCAAGTACAGCAGTGCAATTACAGCACTACCCCCTCGCACCTTGTTCTTCCTCAAAGGTGATCAGAGCGTGGCCTCCACTGAGGGCGAGAGCAGGGTTCTGAATGATGGAGAACAGGCCCTGCATGTGAAGACAGTCCTCCTCCAGCTTGTGATCAGGAATCTCCTTTTCCACTCCAATAAACTTAACCGCCTTCTCTGGAATCGCTGTTATGATCTGACCAGTGGAAAATTGAAAACAAAGGAAATATTGTCCACAGAAATTAGTTAAAAGGTGGTTCTTGAATATTAACAACAGCTAAGTGATTCCTCATTGATAACAAAAAACATATTACAATGTGCTGTACAGCTGATGAATTTGTATTAACCTAGGTAACCTAGGTACAGCTCACAGTGAAAATAATTGAAAATTCCTTAGTATTCCATAAAACAGTAATAGCCAGGCTGCACCTGAAAATAAGAGAGCTAATAAATGCATGTGTGCTTGGTATTCTTTTCCAGGGCTGTCCAATCGATGGCTTGTGTGACATGTAAGGGTCATTGATCTCCAGAATGTGTCTCTTTTAATTTAAACACGTTTCAAATAAAGCTGCTAATGTTTTGAAAAGACAAGGGAAATAGGTGCAGTTAAAATGTAACACAACTAACATTTACTTTTTTTTTTTTTTTTTTTTTTGCCTACTGGTTATCAATCTGGCTCCTTTAGCCCAAAATGTTGTACAGCTCTGAGGATATACCTTTACTACTATATGATGTACAGCAGTGTTAGTCTGTAACTCTGTACCACCAGTAACACTATTTCCTGTCTGGACTGAAGGAAGGTCAATAATGCTTGGGAGTGAAGCCTCCTTTAGCTGAGTCATGCTGTACCTGTTTATGACTGTCATGGGAAGAACTGAAAGCACTGTAACCATCTCCATTCTGCTTTACTCATATGTTTAGTCAAAGTATGCTGTTTTATTTAGTGTTTGAATTTTCTTTATAGATTATGTTGACCAAGTAAGGGATTGTTACCTTAAACTTTTGCTGCAAGGATTCACTTTCTGATCTCTTGAATTTAAGCCTTTCTTTTTGTTTATTGACTTGATGTCTCAGTTGGTGGTTTGTTTCCTCAATTGCCAGAGCCTCTTGCTGCAAATCATAGAAACACTATTAACAAGGATCAAGCAAATAAAATTATATGATCTATTCACTTATTATGTTTCATTGATTTAACAACAAACTAAAACAATACATAAAACACTGAAAACATTGTAACACTGCCTCCCCATTTTCAAGATTGAAAAAATACAGTGTTTTGGAACAAGTGTTGGCCCACATATTCAAATATTTTACCAGTTACATTTGACCAAGGTATTTAGTAAACAAGGAGTCACTGAGGTTAACAAGCAACATACAGTATGCCCCCACCCCAGTTGTACATCATTCTTAGAAAATGAAAAACATTTTGCTCTTGCGTCTATTCAAATAGTAAGCAAATGGTCTTAGTGAGGTTAAACTGACAACAAATGCCCTGCCCCCAAGCACCACAAACCAAAAGAGGTTATAAGAAAATGCTTTCTTTGTATCTATTTTGAAAAGATCTTAGTATCATACTCCTCCAACTTGTAAGAACAGTCTAACACATCTCCGCTGTATTTTCCACTGTACAGTCCTCCTCATTATAATGTCACACTTGATTTTCACCACCCGTTCTTTCTGAACCCTACTGTATATAAACCAGTGGTATTTGCATCCATTATACTGGCAAAAACAAAGCAAACCATTGCTATACAGCCAGCATGGCACCTGTCCCATACAGGAGGAGTGTACTTAGCAATGTTAATAAAGGGTCATTAAATCACTCCAGTGTGTAAAATAATCTCAGTGGTGGAAATGGTTACAGTGTTCCCTAAACAGAAATGTAACCCCTACCGGAACAGTACCTCAAATCTTTTTTTCTGATTTTCCAGCTCTTTTGAAAACTCCTTCTCCTCTTGTAGAAGCTTCATCATCTCATCCTGAGCTTGCTTCTTGTGTTCTTCTACGTCTAGTTTGTCTAGCAGCAGTCTAGACTTTACTGTATCTGCTTTTTCAAATTGTGTCTAGTAATGAAAAAAGGGGAAAGTTATGATACTTAAAAATGAAGTTGTTTGCAAATGTTTTTCTTTGTAATAACAGGCAGGATCACACATAATACTATTCTAAAGTGAAGAAACCACTTAGCTTGCAATAGAATATTGTAAAGAACAACTTTCATGAATGACATTCTGGATGGCAGCAAAGTCTGTATCCCACTTTAACTGCTATGGTGAAAAAACAATGCTACGGCAAATGGTCATATTGAACAGTTGAGAAGTGTGCTGCTCATCACTGGGTGTCACCACCTGTTATCTGGTGAATGGTTTTTTTCACCTTGTATTAGCATGTATTCAGCTATTGCTATGTATGTTGTATGCATTTGAATCTGCAGTTATCACCATGGAAGCATGACCCCAAGCCATGATGTTTCAAACACATTTACATTAACATTAACAAAAATCTTATATCGAAGATCTTAGTATCATACTCCTCCAACTTGTAAGAACAGTCTAACGTTGTCAAGATATTATAATATATATATATATGGTATATATATATATATATATATATATAGATATATATATCACACACACACATACACACACACACACACACACACACACACACACACACACACACATATATATATATATATATATATATATATATATATATATATATATAGATAGATAGATATAGATATAAAGGTAGAAACATTATCAATTTACCTTCAACTGTTCCAGTTCCTTTTCTAAGTTTCTAAGCTCTTCTTGGTCTTCTGGTGACAATTCTTCAAGGGTCGTCTTTGAGTGAAACATTTTAAATGATTGATTTTCATTACTGAAATAATATCAGTTCAATGGAATGAACAGTCATACAATTAAAAAAAAAACACTAATCTGTATGTGTTTCTCTTCCTGTCAGTTTCTAAACTGGATTCAAATAAATACACTAGCTTAATTAAGCAATAAGCATGACAAGTTTATTGTAAAGTTCATATTTACCAACTAGAAAAACAGGTTAAACAGTTATAATTTTCAAAAATGTTCTAAACCCAAAAAAGATTTATTTGAGACATTTTGCTTTTTTCTGGGTAACATTCATTCCATTTAATAATAGCTCAGCTTGCACCAAACTTCATTATCAATTGCCTAGATTCTACTGTATATAATAATAATAATAATAATAATAATAATAATAATAATAATAATAATAATAATAATAACAGTACTCACAACATCCACATTGAGGACTAATGGCTGTGGAGCTTCATTAGTACCCATTGCCATCTGTGTGCAATGATAAGGTGCACATAAAATACAGAAACATGCCCATATTACTTACTGCTAGTGACTGTTACTTTGCTGCAAAGTCTAATACGATACTTATAAGTACAGAATAAATGTGTGCTGTAGTTCCTACCCTCGTGATTGTTAACTGCAAGTACTGGTATGAGTCACGGTGAAATATATAAACAGGAAAGAACTCTGATACAAACACAGCATATCACGCAAATTATTTTAGTCTCAACTGGCTATTCCACTTCTCTATTTGTTTTTCATAGCATTTTAACGCGTTTTATACATAGTCTGTAGTGACCTAAAAACGGGTTTGATCAAGCAACTTTCACTTTTGCCTAGTTACTTAAAATAAAAATGATTTTACCTCGTTTTTATGTTTAATCTCATTACTTACATGTGCTTGTGCCGTGCCTTCCCTTTTCAGTAAATATTAAAGTAGGCTACAGTATTTCTCGCCAACACTACACTAATTCCGTGTGCAGTGTTCACCCCCTATTTTTTTTTTTTTTTTTTTTTATTAGAAATCACGTGTGCTGTTAAAAACAAAACCGAAACTAATTAAGGGTGTTTTCTATACTCTGCTTCTGCGCTAGTGGTCAATAAACAGACAGTATGTTCTGCCCTCGGAGTATAAATCGACTGAATGAACCCCTGAGTGATATGGTTAACATATCTGAGTATTTACAAGTAAAAAACCCCAATAAATCTGGTTACATTTAAAAAAAAAAAAAAAAAAAATTAAAAACCCTGCAAAGAAATTATTCACGTTCCTATTTTATTTGTTAAGTTTTATTTATTTATTTATTTTACTTTAGTTCAAATGTTGGTAAAATGATTGCAAAGTTACAAGAAAACTGGAAAACATTTTATGTATACACCAAGTAACGGTATCATAACCTCAGGATGTAATGCACAATTCACTACAGAATAAACATTATTTGGGAATCGAACAGTCTAAAAATTATTTATTCATTATGCTTTAACATTACAAAAACAACAAAAAAAAGTCCCAATATGCAGAACAATTAACAATCTAATTGCGTCATGGTGTATAGGAGTGTCTAAGGGTGCTTGTTTAGTTTCGATATTCTCTGCTTCAACTCGGTTCATTTTGTATGTCTTGTTTATTGTATCAGAGTACTCTAACGAATGTCAGTAGGTACTCGTAACTTTTATCCAAAATATTAATTACTTTGTTTATTATTTATGTGGATGTTTTTTAAAAAATCGAGTTACCTTTAAAACGTAATAGGGAATACATGGCTGATAATGCTTCCTTGTTGGTTGTGGAAAATCTTCCTGACACCTTTGACTCTATAAAACTTAAGTTGGCTTTATATTTTCAAAACAAGAGGAGATCTGGAGGAGAAGTTTTAGAAATTAGGGATCACCCCGAAGACAAACGAAAAGCACTTCTTTTATATAAGGATG
Organism: Polyodon spathula; assembly: GCF_017654505.1. NCBI lineage: Eukaryota > Metazoa > Chordata > Actinopteri > Acipenseriformes > Polyodontidae > Polyodon > Polyodon spathula. The sequence goes on along the minus strand of NC_054544.1, from coordinate 7,033,869 downwards.
AAGAAGGTAAGAGTTCATTTTTCACACCTGCAGACTGTATTGTAGTTCTACTTTACATCACGTACACTTTACATTTAAAACGTAGAGTGTTTAATATTTAAACGTTCCAAATGTTGTTATTTACTGTATTCAAAGTAAATTTATTTTTCAATTTGGGGGAGACTTTTAACTACTGTCTTTAAAGTACGTACCAGTACAGTATATATTTTTGTTTCGTTTTGAAACCTATACTATATTTGGAGTTCCTGTAAAAGTAGTCTTGTTAAGATTAACGTATTATACTCAAGGTTATATAAGTAGGTTATAAATAATAGATTTCAGTGGATGCCAGAAGTATAATGCTATAACTGACTGGTTTGTAATTATTGTCTTCATACAACAAATGATACAGTAGCCTGCCTACCTTATTTATTTTTTTCTCAGCTAAACACAAAGTGTTGGCCAAAGGAATCCACGAAGTTGATTTTAAGCAACTGGGCGTTGTGAAGCTCCAGGTTAGACCGTTTGAAGATGCACAGAATGAAGTGAAACCAATAGCCCAGCATGTTAGACTGGAAAACAGTGTTCAGTTAGGAAACGCTGCAGCAAGCTGGCCTGCAAAGGTAATGTGTTACACGGCATTGTTCACATCCCTTCTGTGTCTTAACAAAATAAGGATGCAAATTGTAGTAATGTGAATGCTATGTATATAATGCATTTCAGAGGTCAGTAGCGCCCTACATACTTAACCTCTACCTAGGATACCATGGGGTCGAGGAAGTCCTTAGTTAGAGAACACTAATGTGTAGGTTTCAACAGAGATTGTTCTAATAAAGACACTGTGATTCAAGTTATACTCTTGCATCTTGGATCTCGGGTTATTACACAAATTTTGCTATTAATAAAATACAGTCTGATATGCAGGAAGAATATGGAAAAAAGCCAACAACAGTCTAATACAGTTTCATGGATATCATGCAGAACAGACATGAACTGTTATAATGGACCAATTCATATTCTAGAGCTGGGGGTTGTTGCCTATAATGACACATTGTATTTTACACTACTGTATTATTTCTGTTTTGAATTTAATACAAGGAATATGTACTAGACACCAAGCTGTGGATGTGCTTTTCTGTTTCATAGACCGTTTGTGAAGAGGTAGAGGTAGAGACACCGGCCCATAAAGGAGGTAAGATTAACTAGCTTTAGTCTATCTAGCAATCCCCTAGTTCATTCACAGAAAGGAGCTTTACAATGTTTACTAGCTTGATATGAATTTCGAATCTAAGGCATTTCCACTGTGGTATAAAGATAAGACTTTATTTATTTTTGTAAAGTAAGACATTAGGGTAAAATCACCCTTTTGTAGTTACACCTGTTTCAGGTTTTCCTTTTTTTATTTATTTTTTTGCACGCATACCTCTTAAATGGAAGTGAAAACCCCAGCCCTAAGTCACATTTTGTTGGTTTGGGGTATTGGTATTGGTTGGTTTGGGGTGTGGTAATTTCACTCATGTATCCTTCGATTGTCTACAGCCTCACTGAACAGTCGTATTGTTTAGAACGTGGACTGTTAGATATAAGTGAAGGGCCCTTGTCTCCCCAGATTACTCAGTGTTACTCAGCAGCAACGGCCCTGTTGATGAAGAATACCTCAGATTATACTTTGAGCAATACTCTGAAGATATTGAAATTACCAAAAAGGAAGAGAACAGGTGGATTCTGAAGTGTCCAAACATAAGTGGTGAGTGCATTCTGCTAGTGAGCGCGATTGTTATATCTGCTACATTGTATCTCATGCTTTTCTTAACCTTTTAAATTACAATCAAAATGTAACAGTTACCAGAAACTGTCATACCGTGGAAAATGTTGACCAATGTGCAAGATCTCAAGATAACATAATCTTAACTGTACTGTTGACAAAGGGTGCCATTGGCAATCCCCTTTTTGTATTGGTATGTTCTAAAAGTGTTGTGTAATTCAGGTTATAGTTTTAGGTCATGCTTTTTCTTTATTTTGAAAAAAGAAATTGATATTAATAACTGGAACCAACATTTTCATGAACATCCAATTGTGTTTTATCAGTTAAACAGACTTCTAGTGAATGGGGCCCTTAGCTCTTTATAGCTTGCTTTAGTGACATCTGGTGTTTATTCCAGGTAACAGCAGTTCACATTTGTCTCCTACCTATCATATTTTAATTTCACTACTATAATATATTTATATCTCACAGATCATTTCAGACAATCACATTTTTTAATACATCGACATATGTGTATACTCTCTGTTTACTGTGCATTACCATCCATTTACTGTGCATTGTACCTGAAGTTAGGACAACTACTACTGTGAAAACAGGACAGACTGCACTGGTCATTTTACAATTTGTGTAATCTTTCATGCAAACGGACCTTCATTTTGCTGATGTTTACATGTTCTGCGTGTTCCCAGAGCTAGAAGAAGCGCTGCATGTAAAAGAGCACACTGTGGACGGCTTTCCCATCTATGTTGAATTGTACGATGAAAAGGCAGAGGAAGAGAAGTGCGACCCAAGAAGGTTCATTTTGACTGGCTTCAGTGAGGACACCAAGCTGAGCTTCATTTCTGTGTACATCCGGAGCTGCAGCAAGGGAGCTGAGCACTCCTGGGAGGTGCTGGACAGTGAAGGACTGAAAATAGTGGTTACCTTTAAGCAGGATATCGGTGAGGAAATGCTTCTTCTATTTATGCTGTATAGGATGTTTTAACAACATTTTATAAGATGTCCTAATATGGTAGTGTAACTCCGTGCTTCAGAGATGTGAATGCTAGGAATAAATGTTAAATGTGATTCAGATGTGCATTATCACAAAACAAGAGTTTGAATGTTTATTAAGCTATAACAGAAGGAGCAACACATCGACTTTCTATATGCAGTCCCAATTCTGTATTTGTTTGGGGAATGTCGTAGAAGGACATACCTACACCTGTAGTACTGATTGCTTTTACATTTAGTGTTTTGGTTTTTTTTCAGATGTGAAATCGTTTTTGCAGAAATGTTCTAAAAAAAAGCTGCAAAACAAGGAGATTGCAGCATCACGTCTGGAGCTCACTGACTCTGTCCTGGTTCAAGGGAAAACCAGCAAGATCATGGAAGACGACACCTTGAATCTGTATTTTTCAAATTTCAAAAGAAGCAAAGGGGGAACAGTAACATCAGTGACTGTTGAAACGGGGACCGGAGGTGTCATTGTAACATTTCGGGATTGTCTCGGTAAACTTTACAATGCACTTCAGTTTATTGGGGTTTTTTTGGGGGATTTCTGCTTTCTGGAAAAGTGGGCAGAAATCTTACTGGCTTAAAGCTAAGCATCTAGGGAAAATGCTAGTTTATGAGAAAGATAGCTAAGACCTGTTGTAAGTCTCGGTTTAACTGCTGAAATGTTTTTTTTTTCTTTTTAGTGCATCTGTGTACTACCTAATTCATCTTTTAAAAACTGTTAATACATCTTGTGTAATATGTGCTTTTGCTTGTATTAACAGCTGCACAGCGAGTTGCTAAAGAACGGCACATGCTATATGGAGAACAGCTGACCGCTCGTCTGTATTATAGGCGTTTCCAAAAGGCTCTGACTGGAGAAACCTGCCCCCCTCCAAACCTTCCTAGTAAGACAGTTTTCCCTGTGAACCCGCTGCTTCTCAATTACATCAATTGCACAAAGAAATACAAAGATGAGCTTGAGACAGTTTTAAGGGGTGTTGATTGTAAGGTTCACATTCACAATGAAGGAGAGATACAACCTCATCAAGCTGTGCTGGAACACACTTTTGACAGTGACTCGCTGTCGTTGTATCGACTAGCTTCAAGCTGGGAAAGTAATGCCAGGCAGGTGTTTCATTCATTTCTTGATCAATTTAAAGTACACAATCTTACAATAGAAAAGGAGGTATGGGATAAAATAGCAGATGAGTGCCTGGAATTAAGTGACACTGATTTAAAAGTATCCTTTGAAGCTTCCGCCAGCATGCTTGTTTTGGTTGGAGAGAAGGACCAAGTTATCAGTGTCCGAGATAAAGTAGAGCGCCGTGTGAAGAAAGCAATGGAAGAGCTGTTAGAGATAAGAAACACGATAGAAAGGAAGGTTATTGTAAAAAACAGGGAAGAACTACATTTGCTGTGGAATTTAGTCTACGACAAGCTTGAGGACGTTGGAAGTTCAAGTGATGATGGAGCCTTGGCATTATACTTGAAAGGACGCAAGGATAAAGTGGACAAAGCAGAAAAAGTTGTCAAAGAGGCTAGGTCAACACTGATTACTCAAGCACTAAACCTGCCAGCATGTACAGCAGAGTTTTTAAAGTCACTGGATCTGGAAGAGTTTAAGCTGGGTCATTTTTTGCAGAATGGCATTAGAGCTGCCATACTCAACCACAAATTCTTAGAGATCGTGGCTGTCCAAAATGACGCCAAGAAAGCAGAAGATAAAATCAAAGAACTCCTAAAGGATGAAGTCATCAGTCTCACCCCTGATCAGGTGAAAGCCACCAAAAACGATGAATGGAATAGTTTTTTCAGTGAGCTCAAAGAGGAGGTGGATTCCAGCAGCAGTGGCCGTGGTATCAGCATCACACAGACTGACACAAAGATAACGTTAGCCGGCTTCTCCAGTGTTGTGGCAGATGTTACGAGGAAGCTGAAAGGCTATCTTGAAAACAAAAGACTTGTCACTGAGGTTATCCACCTCAAAGATGTGCATTGGGTAGACTTCGTAGAAAGCGGCATGAAGATGTCCAAGGTACCTGAGATCAAAGCCATGGATGTCACCATACTGCCGATGCGGACACAGGCTTCCCCTGGCTTAAAGGTCAGTGCAGTTGCGGACAGCATTAAAAGTGCAGTGGCTGCTGTGGAAAAGCAGATAGCTTTGATTGTTTTTGAAAAGTGCTCGTACAACAAAGCTGGGGAATCCAAGGTGCTTGAGAAACATCAAGATACCCTCAAGGCCAGGGCAAAAGAGTTTGGATGCATGTTATGGCTAACGATTCAGCAAGACACACCCACCGCTTTACCTGTTCTGGCCACTCAGTCCTACACTCACAAATTATGTGATGCTTTTCATTTATACATTACCCAAGGCCACATAACAAAGAGAAATGTGGATGCTTTAGTATGCCCATTAAACGGTGACTTAACCTTTGATAACTCTATTGCTCAGGAAGTTCTTGGTGTTGGAGGGGATGAAATAAGGAACGACTGTGAGACGATATTAAAAGACAGGCAAGCAGTAGGAGCTGGGGAGGTGATACTGACCTGCAAAGGAAAGCTCCCTGTTAAAGTATTGCTTGTAGCTGTGACTCCTGTATGGGGAAAGTGTAACTACACAGTAAGAGGGGTTCCCATGGAAAATATGTACCTGAGCTCGTCAGTCCATCGATGCTTACAGACTGCAGAGGAGAATCAATGTGCTTCCATTGCGCTGCCAGCTCTCGGCTGTGGAAGCTTTGGGTTCCCAGTCAGTGAAAGTGCCCAAGTCATAATGAAGGCAATCCTGGAGTACTGTCAGAGCAAACAGAGCAGCCTGCAGAATCTCAAAGACATCTATGTGATTGAACCTGATGGCAAGATTATCCAACAATTGAATGCCGCAATAAAAGACTTGGTAATTATAACCATACCCATTTGCCTGATAAACAATTTAACAGCAGCAACAATATGTATGTTTTTTATTATATTTGTTAATGATGTACCTTTCGATGTAAAATGTAGAGTGTTGCATAATGAAAATACTGTCTGTTTAATATATTTAGGCTTCTAAGCCGGGACAAACTAATGCAACACGGAAAGCAGCTGCTACTCTACCTGCACTGTCACCTACAGCAGCTCCTCCAGTACCTGTAGCTTCCACAGCTCATGCTACACTAACTTCCGTTATGCTAAAAGGTAATAAAGAATTGTACATTGTGGCTACAATCACCCCCTGTTAATGTGGACATATTCACTGTAATAACACTTGTGGTGCTGGATGTCTGTCCTATCAGCTGTCCAGTGTTGATGAAACTATGCATGGGCAGCTGTGTTTCTCTCAGGAGGAGTATAAAACCTCCATCTTCCAATTTTAATGGGTGTTTTGTTATTTGTCACACTCCCAGCCCGAGCAGCGCCAACTGTTAATGTATCTGGGGTAACAGTAACACTGAAAAAAGGAGATATCTCCAAGGAGACTGTGGATGCGATAGTGAATTCAACGAACAACAATCTGAATCTGGATTCTGGTGAGTAACACTCAGGCAAAGTCTTCTTTTGTGATCATGGGTGACTGGGGGATTCACAAAGCTGTTTACTCATAACCTGAACTGGATCTGACCACAACTGAGGATTTCATGTAATCGTGTGATCTTCTCTTTTTGCAGGTGTCTCTGGAGCAATATTGAGAGCTGCAGGGAGTTCTGTTGTTGACGAATGCACGAAATTAGGTAATCCTATTTAAAATACAGGAAGATATCATTTTTAATACCAATCGTGCATTAAATGCAAAAACAAACTTCATATGGGTGCTAGATTTGAAGAAATAGAAACGTTATTTCTCTTTGGCTTAGGCGCTCAACCAAGTGACGGAGTGGTGTGTACAGGAGGAGGCAACCTCAATTGCAAGCACATTATCCAAATGGTGGGACCAACCACTGCAGCAGGCATCATAGTGTCTGTGGAAAAGGTTCTGCAGGAGTGTGATAATAAGAAAGTGACCAGCGTAGCATTCCCAGCTATAGGGACAGGTAATAAGACTGTAATCCAGGGGAGTCCACTCCTGGTCCTGGAGAGCTACTGTGGCTGCCGGTTTTCGTTTCAGCCGAGTTCTCAATTACTTAATTGCACCAATTATTGGCTTAATTAGTCGATATTAACAGGTGTTCCAGATCTTTAGCCACTGATAATGTAAAGACACTTATAAAACCTACAGGACAGGGGCTCTCCAGGACCAGGGTTAGAGACCCCTGCTCTAACCCTTTTAAAATAAATCAGTACATATCATGTTCCCCAAATTTGTGCTAGGCATGAAGTACTGATTCAATGTCCAAAGTGTACCCAGCTATATACTCAAAATAAATACATCTAAATGGATCTTATTTAGCATTAGTGTCTTTTTTACTGTTGGTAGACCATGATTGGATCAATATTATTACTCTAGTCTAAGTGAATGCGTTGCTGTCCCTCACCAGCAAAGACCAGTCTCCACAGCACAGGTTTGGAAAAACATTAAGATTGTCACCATTTTAAAGTTACTATGGTCTTCCAAACAATTTATTGTTCTCAAAGAATAAACTAATTAATTAACATATGTTACCAGTATAGTTGGTATATGATTACCCATACAGTATGTCTGTAAAGTGGTCACAACAGTGTTACTGTTTCAGTTCAAGGAATAGACCCCAATATGTACAAAAATGTCCACTATACCCCTTCAGTCACTGCTTGTATAATTGCACCATGTTAAGTTTCCTATCGTGTATCTATTTTATAATTCTTGTATGTTTTTTCAAAGTTTTGGCAGGGCAGCTTCTTGAATTCCATAGAGTTCACGCAAACTGTTTTCAAATTTCTAAAAATGAAAATATCAAATCATGACTGAGATTGATATAGGGGTTTGTCCTCTTTTTAATTAAGTGATCTCAAAAGTTTTTGTCATAAGCATGGAAATGTTCTTTCTATTTATTTATTTTGGTGTTTTTTGTTTGTTTTTACAGGAAGAGGTGCTATTGGACACAAAGATTCAATTGTTTCAATTTTGAAGGGATTTGAGAACTATTTTTCAAAAACAACTTCCACCAGCCTTCAATCTATTTTCATGGTTGCTTTTGAGCAGAAGGTCTACGACTCTTTCAAAGATTATTTTGCTGAAAGAAATCTGCAGTCGAGTGGAAACATAAAAGTAGATATCTTTTTGTTTTAATTTACTTTGAAAATATATGTTTTTTTAGAAGGTGATGTCGTTTGTTCACATACTGGTAACCCAGAAAACTTGAAATCGTCGATGCGTTTATCTGTATGGTTGAAATGCAAACAAAAGACAGCAGCTATCTAAATGGAACGAATTACCGGCAGCTGTGATCCGCAGAAATGTAGTAAACTATTTCTTTTTTATAGGCAACCAGTCAAGCATCTGCTTTTGGGCCCCAAACTGTGCCTTCTGTACTGTCTTTCACAAATCAAGGTATTGTCCCTTCATTACTTGTTTTTAAAATTTTTAATGCAAACAACTGATTGATCTTGTTGTGAATATACACTTTTTATAAGTAAACCCTTATTTGGTCAATGTGTTGTTTTGTGAGAATAACAGAAGTTATTTGTGACTGGCTGTATTCCTCTCCCCCCCCCCCCCCCCCCCCCCCCTTTCTTTTAGGACAAGTTCTTGTTCAAAGCATGCCGTCACCCTCTCAAGTAAAAATCTGCAATGTCACAGTAACCATTAAGAAAGGTGATATTACTACTGAAACTGTTAAAGGGATTGTTAACTCTGCAAATACCTCTTTGAATTTAAACAGTGGTAAGTGTTTTCTTTTCCTCCCTCTGTTGTATGATTTTTTATTTATTTTTTAAACAATGTGATGTCAGGAATTGATGAGTTATGTTTGTATTGCAGGTGTATCAGGAGCTATATTGAAAGCAGCTGGAAGTTCAGTTAAAGACGAGTGCAAAGCACTTGGTAAGTTAGAAGTATACCAATGCCAACAATATAACAGCCATTTCCAATAGGTGGTGTGAAAGTTGCTATTTACTGTACATTGTGCATATAGGCAATATTTGACTATACAACAGAATCCCAACTCTTACTAATATATAATGGTATGAACCAGTACACACTGTAATTCATACTTTATAATACCGATATGTTACCATAAGTCATTGTGAAGTATTTGTTCTAAATCCACTGTTGAAATTGCTTATTTTTGTTCTGTAAGAGTGACTCTGTGTCTTTTGATTGCTGTTCAGGCTCACAGCCAGCTGACGGGCTTGTGGTGACAAGTGGAGGATCACTGAGCTGTGACTTTATTCTACACATGGTAGGACCAAAAACCCTGCTGGGAATAGAATCTCAGGTGGAAAAGGCCCTTCAGGAGTGCGAGAAGAAGCAGATCACAACCGTTTCCTTTCCTGCCATAGGCACAGGTAACAGTGCAGTGGAATGCATTACCGGTATAGAGGTACAGTTTCAGTCCAGATCAGTTTTTTATTTTATTTTTTCTCCTGTTTAATTGCTAATGTGATAGGAAAGTGTTTTAGGTGGTTCCAGGGCAGAATTGGTAAACCTCTAGTGAAACACAATGCAGGGCTTGTGAAGTGAAGTGGCTTGGGAGATTACAGAATTGTGTGTGAACACTTTTTCTTTCCTGTTTAGGTGCAGGAAGACTAAGTCCCAATGGTGTCATTGAGTCAATGCTGCAAGGATTTAAGAATCATTTATCTCTACAGAGAGCTTCAGTCCTCAAGCTAATTTACATTGTTGTGGTTCAAGACAAAATCTTTGATGAGTTTACGGACGGGCTGAAGCAGTGGACCCTTGAAGCTCAAGTAAGAATATCAGCTGAACGTTATGAGGCTGGCTTGACTTTTGATTACTCGTCATTTACTGCCTAATGCTAACTGTTTTCTTCTGCCAGGATGAGTCTACTGATAGCGATGATGACTCTTACTCCAAGTCTGAGTGTGAATGTGAAGGTAATGGAAAAGTGTTGTTACACTGCTGCTTTAATGCCATTTAGTTTGTGTGCTGTCATGTTCTTTGAAGCACATTATTTGAGCTATAATCTGACTTGTCAAGTGTATAACCGTAATAGGGAAATAAAATCGACAGATAGTTTCGTTCAAAAATGTTTTATATGCATAAAAGAAATGTTGTTAATACAATCATATAATCATTGGATACAACCAAAGAAACACACACAGGTCTAACAGTGTGGCCCTTTGTTAATGCTTGTATTGTCACACAGACGCCCGTGAAGTCAAACCCAAGAATTGACTGACGATTAAAACAGAAACATTACATTAAATACTATGAATATATTAGCATTTCCTTTACTCTGTTCCAGTCAGTACGGATCCACCTTGCTATCACACACCTCCTGGTAAGGGGGGGCTTTTCCAAATCTATAGAACATTCTATAGTGCATCACCTTTAAGCATTTTACAAAGTACTTTAACCTAAACCCAATTTTTTTCAATTTTATTGCAATTAAAACTGATTCAGACTAGTTAGTTATTTGCAGTTTTCGCTGACAAATATATATATATATATATTATATATATATAGTATATATATCTATATATATATATCTATATATATCATTATTTGACCTGCTAACTTTGGCTGTTTGCCCAGACGCCAAGATACAAAAAGCTACATATGTCTAGTTTTTGCAGAGAGAGACAGAAAAACTGCAATGTCTTACTTAGCTAGTTACGTGTGCTTTAAGCTGTATCCAAATATGAAAATATAAAAATGTATACACATATGAAAACTTTAACATAGAAGTAAAGAAACGTATAATCATATACATAATTAATACGTTATGCAGAATATCATCCCAACAAAACTTTGGCGTGGGGTTCCTTCCTAGAGTTTTATGTACTTTACAGACAAAAAATAACAAGTTCAAATGCATTGTTAAAGCATGGTAAAGATTTTATGATGGCCCGTATTGCCATGTAGTTGATTTACTTTTATTAAAGTGTATATGAAACCATTTGTATTATAAAATATACTTAATGTATGTGTTGGTTTTAAAGATCTGTTCCCATTGGTGAAAAATATTGAAATAAAAATTGGATCCATAAAAGTTCAAGCTGTATGTGGTGACATCACCCAGGAAAGAACGGATGCAATTGTAAGCAGCACCACCACGACTCTCAACTTAACATCTGGTAAGTGTTTCTGAAAAAAATGTAATGCAATATATACAGTACGACTGTCACATAGCACTGTATTAGAGTCCAGAGCAATTAGAAGCAATGAATTGAATATAGTAAAATCAGCTCAAACTAATGGCACACAAAGAAGATGGTTTACAGGAAATACAATTACAATAATCCGTCACATATCCGACTGCGATGGGACCAGAGTAATATATATATATATATATATATATATATAGGTATATATATAATCTATAAATGAATCCTGTTTTAAATACCATTATACACAGCTGTAATGGAACAAACCAAAGCATGTGAGCAAACATTAACCCTTGAAATGAGTGACACGGTCTTAAGCTGCTCTTTGTTATGACACACAGGAGTATCTGGAGCTATTCTGAAAGCTGCAGGCCAGTTGGTCGTGGATGAATGTACATCTCTTGGTAAGGAGACATTAATTATCTTTTAACACTAACTTCTTTAAGTCCATTTTAATAATTGTAGACCGTTATCAGGCAAAACATTTTTAAAAAAATGCAAGTATTAGAAATTATTAAACCAATAATAACCAATAACCATGTCTGTTTTTTAACAGGAGTCCAGCAAAGTGATGGCCTTGCAATCACCAAACCAGGAAATCTGCATGTGAAACACATCATACACATGGTTGGACAAACGACAGTGCCAGCTATTACACAGTCTATGCGTAAAGTTTTGAAAGCATGTGAAAATCTGAATATCAAATCTGTCTCATTCCCAGCACTAGGCACAGGTGACATATTGTCTACTGACATTTGATATATATATATATATATATATATACATTACAATTTACGAATATAATTTAGATTGAGAAACTAACTAAAAAGTCTTTTTTCTATCAAATCAGTTTACTTTTTATTTTTTTTAGGAGCTGGTAATTTAAGTGCGTCTGAAGTAGCCACTGCCATGGTCAGTGCTGTCAGCAGTCATGTAAGCGACCACGCGAAACCTTCTCTTAGTGCTGTCCGCATTGTCATATTCCAGCAGAACATGATGCTTGAATTTGAAAAGAGTCTGGCGAAGTTTAAAAAGGTGACGCCCCGTGCCATTCCACAAGGTAAGAAACTTGACAAGCATTCTGATTTCATTAGAAATCAGTGTACACATACACCAGACAGGGTGTCCCCAGATACAACAATACAGTTATAAATATACTACATTTAAACATATAAACAATGTATATTATTGTTAATGCTTTGCATGCTTTATTCCTGGGTAACATAACGATAGTTTGTACATAATGCAGTGAGTTAATATGTTAGCCACACCACGAAACACCACACAATGTGGCTCAGTTGGCTCCTTTGCAGGCAGTATGGGTAAACCTGCTAACCTGCTACCTTTTCCCTGTGAGGGTCGTCCCTCCGGGGCTAACTTGAGATATAACCAGTCTCTATGGCAAAAGAGTGGACTTCACTACCAGTGCTTTTAACGCAGTACATTTCACGAGCCCTAAAATGTACCACAAAAATGTCGGAAACATTATCAGTAATACTAAGTCTGTGGGCTTTCTTTACAGCACCAGTTAAAACTGTTTCCAGTCGAAGCCAAGTAATCATTTCAAGCACAGGCCTGACAGTGATGTCGTGCATGTTTATGTTGTACAGGTAGTGGACAAAACAATGGAAACACCTGGGTAAATGAGGGACACGAAGTATATTGAAAGCAAGGGCTTCCACATAGGTAGGGCCTAATGCCCTATTAAGTGACTTTAGATTGGTGTTTCCATTATTTTGTCCACTACCTGTATATCTAGGGTTCATGTCACAACTGTGTTGTCTCCAATTACCATTAAAGAAAATACCCATTATAGCTCATAATGTAATCATATTAAATATTAACCATAATAAACACAATACCTCAATAAGAGCTGGCGATTCTGGTTTAATTATCCCTAGATTCATGATGAAAAGAGATTAACAATTAATATTATGTATGTTTAAGTATTTCATATCAATCATAAATGTGTATTTGTTATAAGACACAACGAAACCTAAAAATCCAAATTATTATTACATTTATTCATATTCTCAAAGGAAGGCTTCATGAAGGCTTCATAGTTAACGCATGTTTAAAGCAGAAACAAAATAAAACATTCAAGGAAAAGTAATGCATTGTTAAATGTTCATAATTAATCCTTGATGTGCTCTCTGGTCATAGAGTTCTGCATTAGTGAAGCAGTCTTAATAGTTCGTCATGCATTGTTTGGTTGAGTCACACATTACATATACATGCGCCAGCTTCCACTTGGCTAAGTACGCATGTACAATGTTCTGCATCTAGTGTGATAGACGCACATTACGTATTGTGACGATATCAATATCATGGCTTCAGTTCAGTTACGTCTAAACACACAATATAAGTTTGACACTTGTTTTGTTGGTACAATGTTTAAAACAAAGTCATCTTAACACGGTCGTCCTCCTATAGAAGTTAGTTGGGCAGCAGTGCAGTGCAGTATCTCTTTGAAGGCTGCAGGCAAAAGCTTTCATCGTTCCCGGAGGGAGCCTATGTTCTCTGGGACAGCTTTGAAGATTACATCATTGTGTCTTTGTTGAAGAACTTCAGAGTTTGATGACTTGAGAGCAATGAGATGTTTTGAAGATATCCAGCAAGAATCCAGAGAGAGCCCAGAGAGTCCAGAGAGAAAGGAGCAGAAATCCTTGTTTTGAGTTTAAATAAAACCTTGTACTGTAAACAAATCCTTATCGGTCCTTCTATTGGTTCACAGAATTTGATAGACAGTTTCATGTCAAACAAAAAGGGTGTGTTAGAAATGGAATGTATCTGCCTATTTCGTTATCAAAGGATTTTATATTTATCAATTAAACCGGTTCAGTATAACTTTAGTTACATTCATTAGAGAAGCAAATGAGTTTCAGTTTCATTCTCTATACAAAATCTCGATTACAAGCATATAATACACATCATAATACAATCAAAGGATAATATTTAAAAATAGTTATTTGTTTATAATATTCATTTAAAACACAATAAACCCTTCAGGTTTATTGGGAAAGTTACTTAAAATAACTACTAAACTTGTGTCTACAAGTTATGTAATTAAAAATGATTCTTAAAGCATTTTAACACAACAATGGTACAACTGCTTCATCACTCTAGCTTGCTTGGTAAGTTTTATGACACCTTAGAAGGCCAGACAATCAGATAGCATTTGGAAGGCAAGCTTCAAAGAGTTACACAGTTTATGGCCTATGCCTTATCTAATCAGCTTTGAAGATCTGGTTAAGAATCCTCTCGAATCAGTGTTAAAACCCAAATCCCCACAGCATGTCAATACAGACAACAGAATTAAATATCTGAGAATTGCTTATATTAAAACGAGCTTAACCATGAATTTCCTTGACAGTGAAGGCAGTGAAATATCCAGTTGGTACAGTGGAAGTGTACAGCACATCTAAAGATGGCATCTCCAAGGTGAAGGAATGCATCAATGGCTTGATCGCTGAAGAGTGCTCCAGCAGTGACATCGACTCGGAACACATCGGCCATTTGCCCGATGCAGAAAGGCAGCAGATGGCACAGTTGTGTGAGAAGCACCAAATCCAACTGGAAATAGGACAGAGGAAAATAACAGTATCAGGGAAACGGGATGACGTCCTGACCGCTGCCCTGATGATCAACAAGTTCATTCAGAATGCTAAGGAAAGGGACGGCAGGAAGCAGGAAATAAAGAGGATGAAGAAAATAGTCCAGTGGGAGATGTTTATCCATGGCAAGCCTAAGGCATTTGGCTCTAGAATAAATTATGAGCTGGAGGTGGCCTACCACAAAAAGGAGAAGACTTATGTGTACAGTCACAATGGGAAGTCTTACACAGTCGACATGGGGAAGATGCAGCAAGCTGATCAGAAAGGAAACGTGATCAAAATCAAAAGAATGCCTCTGACTGATTCAGAGACAGGTATGTCTGTTCTGAGCAAAGCATTGGTTCACTTAGTGATGTTTATAGTTTACATTTTTCATCTAGTAATACAAAGAGTGCAGACTATTAATACCAATTCCTATCTCCTATTTGTCTATGCGCCACTATACTATCAAGAGGTGAGCACACTCTTCATTTAATCCCTAGCTCATGTGCAATGTTGGCTTGTTCCCTTATCTACATCATCCTGCAAATCATCATTGCTTCCAAACACAGGCATGCATGGTTGGTAACATTGTGTTAAAAGTAAAAAGTTTATAAAGTTGTTGTTAATAAGAGGAAATGGAGAAATATTGTATCATTATTAGGATATGCATACAATAGAAAATTTTAACTGGATTACTTTCTGCATATTTTTATTGCCACAGTAACAATATTCCTGATTTTTCAGCCATTATTGAGCAACCAGAATCGTGGACTGACATGAAGAATAAAGATTTTGAAATAATTGTGCTTGCACCAAACTCTGAGGAATTCCTGAAAATTTCAAATGAGTTTGTAAAATCATGCAATTCCTCAAGCAATAAAAATAATGTTGAGGTAGTACAGGTAAGGAACTACCAAACAAATACAATAAAATTTCTTGACTTTGTATGCATTACTTCCTATATACATGGATATTGTAAGCTGTGGCATTCAGGATGTCCAGATGCCGACGACTCCATACAGTGATTGGTTGATTTCTTATTTAATTTATAGTGTCATGTATGGAGAGAGACTGAAAGCATGTAAAGTAACAGTACTAACAGATTTCTGATGCAGTTTCTTGTTGAATCTCTAGATTGAGAGGATCCAGCACCTGAAACAATGGCAGAGCTATGCTGTGAAAAAGCAGACACTGGACAGGAAGTATCCAAAAGCAACCAACGAGCGCATTCTTTACCATGGGACCACCAAAGACATCTGTCAGAGAATAAACAAAACAGGCTTTAACAGAAGCTTCTGTGGAAGAAACGGTGCGCCTCGTACTGCGGTTCTATATTCTTTAACAAAATACTGGTTTGATATTTAGAAAAGGGGAGAAAATTGCCTCTATTTTAAGACCTAATAACAATTTGAAGCAACCAACATAAAAATTGGGGCATCTTTACTTTACTTTATGAAGATTCTGGATGTGTTTCCAGTTTAATTATGTTGCTCTACACCATCACCCTGAATCCTTCTGCTGCCAAAGCCTGGTCTTCCCTCCATGATCATCATATGGGTCTGTCTGATAGTGTTTTCATTGTGCTTTGCATTGGCTAATTTGGAAAGACCAGTGTTTTTCTGGGACTCGTCTCCTGGTTGTGTGTGTCTTTCCTCAGGAAAGGAAACACTACGGTTATTAATGAGTGTTGATGCAATTACTATAAATTCCCTTTTTTTTTTTTCCAGCTACCAGATTTGGGCAAGGAACTTACTTTGCCAAGGAGGCGTACTACTCTTGTCACAATTCGTACTCCAACCCAGATGAAAAGGGGCACAAATACATTTACAGAGCCAGGGTAATCACAGGGAAGCTTTGCCAGGGAATTGAAAATTTAAAGGAGCCAACCCCGGTCAACGCCAATGATCCAAACTCTGATCTCTGTGACTGTGCTGTCGACAGTGAAAAAAGGCCTTTTATATTTGTTATTTTTTGTGATGATGGAGCCTACCCTGAGTATCTTATAACTTTTAAAATGATAAACTGAGCCTTGAGTTCAGGACTGTCAAACACAAGGGTAATTTGTTATTTTATTACTAAACCAGTATCACTGCTAGTTGTCCCTTCAAGCAACTTTTAAAGGATCGTTTAAAAAATTAAAACTATGTATAATATATTATTTTAAGCAGTTTTAAAAAGTTTGTATCATATACTTTGAGTTCAAGACCAAATTCAGTGCTTCCCTGTGGAAGGCAACTACAAACCAGTATCAGGAATTTAAGTTTGACAATTTATTATATGTTTAACTTATGGTTTATTAGTTCAAAATCCCTCTCTCTTTGTACACACTAATGATGAAAAAGGTAAGCCAAGTTTACTTATTAAACACCAATCATTGTGTTTATATGAGACTGCAGCTTTTTAAATATGTACTGTATGTTTTCTGATTAAGAATTCACATTTTCAGAGACCCTTCCTCAATTTATTCTGACACCATCTAAAAATCCACAACCAGGTGCAACAGTAGTGAAAAGGGTATAATTCCACGATTTGACAAGAAATCCATGTTTCATTCTTATGAAATGTGGATTATAAATGCAGGGAGATTAGCGCCCTCTAGTGGACCTTATGATCATAACCTTATTTTATGGAACACTACTGCAACCATCTGGTCTTGTTTTTGCAAATGCGATTAAAGTTGGATTTTTTGTGTTACTTTTTCTTTTTTCAATTATTTGTAGTCAGTGCTGATATTTGTTAATTTATGGGATTTTACAGGAAAGGCCTTGTCAAGGTTTTATTATATTACAAAGTTATTTTAAGACATAATATTTCAATCAGTTTTTCTTTAGAAAAGGTTGTATGTTCTTTGCAGATTATATTTAATTCTATATGGCTTCAAATAGTTAAAATCATATAACAAAGCTTATTCTGTACACCGCTTGATAGGTGAAACTATGTATTTCCTTGAGGTTCAGCCCCCTTGTGGCAAATCGGTAACAGTGTACTACACTTGCAGAGTGATTATAAAGGAAAATAACACGTACTGTATTAAATAAATAAATAAATAAAGATAACGTGAATTTGAGTGTTTTTCATCTGGCAAGCAAATTATCTTAATTTAAAAGATGAAATAAAAAAAGTGACATTTACCAATATGTTTAGTCCTCCACTGGCAATGCAGATCACTAGCAACTAGGATATAGTGTAGGCACCACTTGATGGAGGGAATCACTAATCTAATTGTGATTACATTTGGTTATGACATTCTTTTGAGATATAACATAGTATGTGGACATGGGATACTTGCCAGCTTGTCTTTATGTGCATATGCATGTCTATAGATATTTTTTCTGCTTGGTATGTCCAGACATGCATAGTTAATACTTTGTACAATTACATGCCCAACTGCTTCAGTCATGCAGGTAGCTGCTTCACCAACCATGCAAGGTTATCTTAAGTAATTTGCAGATAAAGCAAAAGGCATTTTACCTGCAGGTCTTATAACAGGATGTGGTGATGACTGCAGATTAAGGTTTAAAGGCAAAGGATATATTAGAGTCAAAAATACAACCAGCCAAGTTTGCCGAAACCCATTTTTATTGTTATTAATTATTGAGAGCTAGAAAGTTTTTTAAAACTAGAAGAAAATGTTACGAAGCCTTAGCAACCTGTGAAAATAGAAGGGGTGGAAACTTAAACCTTTACATTTATATATTTCCTTTTTATTTCCTACATTACTAACTAACCAGGTTTCCTTCAAGTCCACAAACTTCACAGTTAGGGTATGTTTAGGCCACATGTGTTAAGCTGAAAGCAAATTAATTTGTATTCACCAAATCCTACCTTGAATGCAGTGCTTCTCAATATCTATGTCTTAAATTACTGGTAAGAAAAGAACCACCCATCATAAGTTTTTTTTTTTTATTTTATTTTCACGATACAGGAGTTGTCTCATGGTTGCTTTTAAAGGGAACTCGAGTCAAATCACCCCAGTTCCTCATAAGCTGTTGATTTAAGAATCTCGAATTACTATATAATAATACCTCCTTGAAGTTTAGATCCTTCAAACTGGGAGACAAGCATTAGCATACAGCACTGTAGTTAATGCAAGACTTACTAAATACATTTATTAGCTTTTAAAGCTTTATCCACCAACACCTGCAAAATCAAATCCTATATTTTTTTCTTATAGCCAAGGTACAAATATTCCAAAGTACAGTAGTGCAGTCTTCAAACTTCAGTAAATCAGCAAACTGGGCTAACAGCATACAATCAAAAAGCAATAAATAAATGCTCACAGCTGTCTGGAGTCACCTATTGATATTCACCCATGCAAAGGATCATTTAAAAGGTTTCCAGGCTTGTACACAAAATAAGCTGCCCTGTATGAGAAGATTCACCAATTATAAATTTACTCAAACCAAATAGGAAAAATATTGCATATTAGTAGGTATCCTTATACTACATTTGTTGAGTAGAATTTCCATTCCAAGTGTTATTGTCATCCTCGTTATCTCCTTGAGTCCTTAGCCTGTAGATTTTACCATCTTTTTTAAAGTCATCTGTATGTTTTTCAATAACTCGTTTACGAATGGTTTCTCTGGGGAGGAAAAAACAAACAAACAACAAATGAACATTTTTAGAAAATGAATAAACAACAAGTTTCAAATATATATGGTGTACTGTCAATCATGGGCCAAAGAAGGCATGAACTTCAGGATCCCATGCTGGGATTTGAAACGCAGCATGGGTATTAGTTATTCAGATTAAACGAAGTCGGGAGAGTACAAAAAACTAAATATGCACATTTTCAAGAGGTCTATTGTAGCAACTGCGTTACTGACAATTTGTTGTTCTCTCCAGTTAATTATTGGCTTATAAACAGTTTTTACTGTACATTCACAATCCCTGGGGCATCTCCGATCTTGCCATGGCAAATGCGGCAGATTCTTTTTGCTCACCTCTTTGGCTCCGCTGCAGTGGACGTTGAAGGCTGCGAGTGCTCTGGCTCGGAAGGCTGTCTCGTAGAAGACCCAGGGAGTGGGGGACTAGCAAACACAAAATTGCTGATAAACCTCCAGACTGCGATGAGCGGGTAGATGATTGTACCCAGGACATCCCAGATCCCACCACCAGAGGACTGGACCACCGCTGCAGCCGATCTCCCCGTCTGCTGTCGGGAGAAATGAAGGTCTTTTACAAGCCAATAGCAGCAGGTTTTACTCTATGCTTGCTTTGAAAATGTTATTTAGCGTTTCACAACTGGAAATACATACCGGTAGCAATACTATTGCAGCACTTGGTGCCAACTCAAGCTCAAGCAGAGTTTTGTCAAAATCTTCAATTGTGAATTCTCTCCTGGGAAACATGGTGGCCAGTGAAAAATTGCCATACTTTTTACCCACTTCCTGCAGAGAAATAATTCAGAGGGCATTAAAAACACACCATCATCTGATTATTTTAATGATCAAAACACTGCTGCAACTTAAATTATATCCATACAAGTTTACAGGCAACAGTGTTCATAGACAAGGTAGAGTTTTTAAATTGTTGCTTTTTAGATTTCTGTCCAACACCATATTCTTTGTAGACAGTGACAACTGATGCAATGATAGCACAGCAAACTAAAACGGCATCCTTAGTACTTTAGTCAAGTCTTTTTACCTGAGCAGCAAACTGCCTGGCCTCCTCTAGCCTTGTTTCTGAAGGAAACTGATTAGTAAAAAATGATCCATCTGGGAGTCTGAACTGTATCCTGGCTATTGCACTGCAAAAACATATATACAGAAGCACATTTAAGAACATGTCATTTTTACTGAAATGTTTTATTTTTTTAAAAAGTGTTAATGCCAAGAAATAACCATGTACCGTACCTTCTTTCCTTCTGAGAAGTCTGCTTTTTAGCAACCAGTTCAGCCTGTCTGGCCTGAAGAGCTGAAGCCGTGGCTGCATCCATTTCTTCCTTGGTCTTTGCATAGCGAGCGGCTCGATCAGCCCGATCCTGGGACAAACAGCAAGAAAGAGCAAAACACCTGCACATCACAATGTGACACAGAGTAAAATGAGTTTGGAAACAAACTGACTGATCCAACCTCAGTGATTAGAAATACAGACTAATCCTGTCCAGACAAAATCCAGCGACTCCACTATTAAACCTACTTTATAAAATAACATTTTCATTATAGATTGAAAGTTAACAAGTGAGGGGGGTTGGGGTGAAGACTGATTAAAATTAAAACACAAGCCCCACCCACCCATCAAAAAAACTAAATCACCACAGAGAGAGACACTGAAACGTAAGGAAGCAGCGAGGAGAACGTTTTCTGTAGCCGGACCAGTTGCCCATTCTATCCAGACACATCATTCAGATGATACATGAATGCCCACCAATTTCTGCAACAGCGAATGCAAACTTGAAACCAAATTCAATTTTGTTCCACCCAGTCGTTCTGCTATGGTAGTACATTCAGTGTTTGAAGTACCACAGCACTTGTTGGATAGATTTCCTATTAGGATATTTAGGAAGGTGCCTGGCAAAGGTCTATTCTGGGATCCCAAGATATTTAGTAAAGTGGTCTGTTTGTTTGTTTTTTAAACAAAATATTTACAACAAAATATTTACCAGTGCAATCTGTTGTTTCACTCGGTCCCTTGCTGCCTTCTCCTCTGCCTTCTCCCGGTTCCTTTCCTCCAACATTCGCTTGGTCTTCTCGACTTCATTTTTCTTCTTAAAATCCAGTATCTCTTTACCAACTTTCCTGCGTTCCACTTCCTTCTTTATTTCCATCTATAAAAAGAAGAAAAATAATAATGTGTTAATTAAAATGATAAGTTGACCAATTTTACAATAGATAACTTTACTTTGGTCAGAAACGCACGCTAGTTAGCAGCAAACTTTTTTTTTCCCCCTCCTGTTTTGAAAGCAATAGCTCAGTTTCCGTATATATAAATATATATAAAGGTGTTCAACAAAGACTTATGGAGAAAATAAAACACTATACGGCCATGTTCAAAATGGTAGCAGTGCTTATTTTAAAATGACCTCCTCCTCTTCTCTATTCTTGTGTTCTCGCCTTTCTTCGAGTTTCTTCGTCAATCTAGGAACACACAAAAGCTGAGTTTCACCAAATTTAAGAAATTGCAAAACAACCAAAATTTATCTTTGAATGTAATAAATAGTTGGGCAGAAACTGACTTGGATTGGAAGCATTTTATTTTTCATAAAATGCCATAAATATAGCAGCAACGTTTTCAGTAGCTATCACTGAACAGGCATTGTCAATCCTGACATAACACGGTGTGTATTTAAAAGGTTAAATAATTCTGAACAGTCATCTACAAAACTGATGCTTAGCTATTGAAGCAGTATTCAAACTAACCTTTCCACCTTGATATTAAGGTCTTCTTCTGGCTGGGAACTTACTGATGTGTCTTCAGAGGAGATGCTTATTTCTTCTGCTAGACTTGGCTGGCCTGAATGCACTCCATCTTCCACAGTTTTAGACAGACATTCTGATAAACAAACAGGTCAATTTTCATCAAAAATGAATTGTAATGAAACTATACATTAGCCCCTTCCAAAAAAGTGTCAATCTTTAAGCCAACTAAGTCTATCTTTCCCTCCATCACAGTAGCACTTTAAGCAAGCACAATTTAATTTAACAGTTTATTTAAATACACAACTGGTCCCTTTCAATCTAGAGCTCTGTCTCTGAGGACTGCAGAAGCACTGAAATACAGAGCCATGACCCATCTGTGCAATTTTAAATTTCATAACCATGTTGCATTTCAGGTTTTTGGGGGTTTTTTTGCTTAAGAAAATAAATCAAATACTGTACCTTCTGATGCTGCTGCAGCAACATTTTCTGGCACTGCGTCAGACAGATGTGAACCATTTGGCTGAATGGTTTCTGAAGGTAAGCTCTGTGACTGGCTGGTTAAGTCAGTGGTGACCAAGGATTCAGAGTGCTGCTCTGTGGCAACCTGGTTTTCATCAGCTCCTCCCAGCTTTACATTCTTCTGCTGTATGTGCATCTTAATAAAATAACAGCAAACCATTTCAACACATTTTAATGCCACCTAACTATTAAAACACGCTGGTGTTAAATTTAGAAATACTGGAAGAAACTAAATTTAATGACAACCATTTTTTTACATAAAAAAAATGGTGGTCATTAAATGTGTTAAGTATTTCTAAACTAGAGATAACAAAAAAAGTACAACAGAAATATTAATTTACCTGTTTGACTTTTTCAATTCGGTTCACCAACTGTTCAGCTGGGACACTCCCAGCGATCACCTCAAGGGGAATCCCATTGTCTCCTATAAAAAAACTGGAAGGGATGCACACAACAGGGTCTTTTCACAAGGAGTTAAGGAATATGTTGGCATCACTGTAATCAAAACAGGCATACGTAACTTCACTGAACAGCTACAATTAAAAGCACACACACACAAGTTTTTGTTAGATGCTTCACTGATTATGTCACTTGCTTATTTAAATATGAGTCTGGGTTTATTTTAACAATTGCGAGCAGGTAACATAACATCACAGTAGAGATGGACGACAGGAAATAAAGGATACAGATCTGGGAAAACTGCACACAAGTATCACTGCAAAAGAAATAAAAAAAAAATAATAAAAATAGACATTTACTTAAGTTAGTAACAATACCAGCTTTTAATACATATATTTAATCAATGAAGATCAGCAAGTAGCCGTTAAGAAGGAAAGTGGATCAAAAATAAATGCGACAATTTCAAGGAGCTCTACTCCAGCATGGAGAGATGCAATCGTTATTATTCACTGAGGGAGCAATTACTTCCAGGCACCTACAAAAAGACACACACGAAAAAAACACACACAACGCTCTCAGCAAAACAGACACCCTGTACTTGCTGCTTAAAGTACTTACTGGCTTTGAGAAAGTAATTCCACTGAAGCGTCTATATTTGGCTGCAACATCTACCCCATTAAATGACTGTGACTATGTATTTTTTCTAATAAGAGAATCAACCAATTATTGTAAAGAAAAGCTGTGTAAACTTTTTTCAGGTGAATATGAATGTGATTTTCAGCCACAGCATACCCTGCATATATTTTTATTGCCTGCTTTACCTACCTTTTGGCATCAATTTTTATTGCAACAAAAGATTGTGCTGCAGCTTCTGCCACTTTCTCATCCTCCCAATTTGAAAGCATCTGTGTGGATTGGCCATCTTCTCCTAAAAGCCATGTTGTAAAAACCATAGATTATTAAATCATACCAGAAAAGTGTGATCATCTTCATCAGAAAACTGCGGGTTTGAGTCCAAGTGCTAAAGACAACTACATTATATATCATATTATGATAGATAATAGCTAATATATATATATATATCTATATATATATATATATATATATATATATATATAATATATATTTTGTAGGGAAATTTTACATTTCTTTATTGTGTAATATGTGGCATATTTGTAACCAATTCTAATCAGTATATCTAATATGTAGTCTAAATATCATCGTTATGGGTTGCAATCTCTGTGTAAAACGTTACTATTAACAGATTAAAATCAAGTGTTTGTATCCTATAGTTCCACAAACCTCAGGATTATCTATCATTTCATCCTAATAGATCTATGGCATGTAAAATATTTGAGAAATCTAGAAAGCTATTGATGTATAGATATGATATATAGTATCCAAATACACAATATATTCAATGCATGCAGTGGCGAATGCAACCAGAATAATGTTTAATAAAATTACAACATAATCTGTCCGGTTTGTAATTCTACTTTCAAATGCTACCAAAACTACAAAATGTAGCTAGCTGTTGAGGTACATAGGAAATAAAATGGTTAGAGCAAATGCCAGCAGGATTGAAATGGCAAGTCTGTTTTCATACAGTTTTGTGCTGCTGCTATTACTTTTCTTTTCATTATGGGCTCGTGTATTGTACATACACACAAGTGCGTCATATCGGTGTGTGACCGAGGTACGCAACACACAGCCTAGTTATCACACACCAGAACTAGCGAGTAAACAAAAGCTAATTTCTATTATATTACTTACTAGTCGACTGAGTCAAAACGCCTAGCCATAGGACCGTAGTTTTAATATAAAACAGCTTATCAATGAGCTTGCTTTGTACAACAATAACACATACGTGTTAAAATTAAACATTTTGTCTAAACATGGACCTTGACAGTTTTTGCACACATACTGTGTAGCACTAGCAGCAGCTACTCTATCATGCACACAGTTCAGTATTCACCCAGTAACATATACGATGGCTGTAGATATAGTTAAAGATACAATCAAAATAATGGTAAAATAATTATAATACGTTTTTGTCAGTCCACCTCGTAATAAAATAATGACTGAGCTTGTTTCCTGCTAGGCCTCTTTATTTCTGGCATATTATTATATATAAGCTTTGCAAATACCTGCAATAAAGACGACAAAGACAGAGTTTTCCTGTTTGGCTGATGCGATGGCAGCAGGGATAGAGCCCTCAAACCAAAGCATTTTATGTAATAATTTGTCAATTTCTCTTTCCACTGCAGCAATCTTTGATTGTATATGACTGGTGCCTTCAAACTTATCACTGAGCAAGCGTAGCACAGGGAAAGGTGAACGTGAAATTGTAGTCCAAAAGAACATCCGATGGCTTCTGGGAAATGTAGGTAAATCAGGAATCAGCTGAGGTTAGAGGTCGGAGTTGACGACGTCAGTTTAAAGTATTACAGTCATTTTCACGTGATAAGGGCACAGTGCGTACTTTAGTGCACCGCTCAGAGCAGCGCCCTGAAAGATGATCCCTCTTGGTCACTGATGAGCAAGAGTATATAGCTGCAGAAATAAGGCTCCCATAGCGTAGCTCACACATGGTAGTGCTTCAGACCCTCAACACCCCTCGAACCTTAGGTTTGTGTGAGCTACGCTGTGGGAGCCTTCGTTCTGCAGCAATACCCCTTCCGACACGTGTCATCCCAGTCAGCAATAATATTGTCGCTCTGAACGCCTCAGTTACTTAAATTAACAAACCCAATAGAAAACAGAATTCTGTAGTTATCTTAAAATGACTATTTCCTCAAAATAAATAAATAAATAAATAAATAAAACCTTTAAGGGTTACAAGCTTTCAATGTGTTGCTCAACGTTGTAATTATGATTTACATTTTTTTTTTTTCTTTCCAATGTTATAGGGCTATATGTGTTGAAATATAAATCTTGAAAACACAACTTCTTTTTTTTCAAGCAACACATTGGGATTGCTAGGGATTATACCGCACATTTTTTGTAAATCTGCCTTTCACTGGCTCAGAACTTGCTTAGTGCTTGTCTGGAAACAGCCTTCTTCCATTCATTGACCATTCAACTCTGCACACCCCTACTTACACTCACATTGAGAGTAGGTGGAACGGGCAGAGTTCTCACTTGATTTGAATAGATTGAGGAAGGCTGTTCAGAGCTGGCACTTACAATTATTTAAACAAACTAGCCTTAAAGCCCTTGTCATGTGAAATTAATCGAAAATAATGGATGTTATATACGTGGATTTTTTGATGAGTAAATACTTTCAAATATAACTTTGTTAGATGAAATGGTAGCCGTATCAGTCCTGATATGATAGACAGAGGAGACGTGATACCTTTTATTGGACTAACTAAACAATAATTAATCACAAGCTTTCAAGACCTCAAAGGTCTCGTCTACAAGTGATAGTAGTTAAGAGATTGATGTTTACATCTCCCTTTCGTATTTTCACCTGAAGAAACCATTGAGGTCTTGAAAGCTTGTGATTAATTATTGTTTAGTTAGTCCAATAAAAGGTATAACACCTTTGTTTATAAATAAAATTAAAAACACTAGATTCATTCATTCATTCATTCTCTCTCTCTCCTAAATGTCAGGCATCAAACAGCCTTCCTCATTCTTTTCGAATTATGAATTTGAGCGTTTACTCTCTCACTGTCTCTCAGTTTTATTTAAGGATAGCTGATTAAAGCTAACGGCAGCCTGTGATTATTTTTCCAACAATGGCTACCTGTAATTTTATTGAAAATTCTATCATAGCATTATAGATTTTTAAACATTGCAAAAAATGCTGGTTTTCTGTTCCCACAATACACCACTCCTTTCAATCTGAGCACTATTATTGTTGCTGGACTGAGCACAAACTGGAAACACTGGGATGTTTAGAATAAAATTTTTTGTCCTGGTGACCATTCCCAACTATTGGGAATATGTTTAAAAATGAATTATTGCTGTGAAATGGACAATGGCAAAAACAGCAAAGGAAAACAACGTGTTTTTTGAAAAACACTGCAGGGAGTTCTGTAACACTAAGGACGCGAGCAAACAAAAACAAGGATGTTTCAATAGATTGTGTGTTTTACACAATAGTTCAAAAGTATATAAATAAGGTCTCAGTGACCCAAACAAACATTTGGATTGAAAATGTGTTTGTATAACCTGTGCGTAGTAGACGACCCTGCCTACTATGTGTATCAATCATCTTCAAAAACCCTGATATTGGAAACAATCATTCAATTATATAATTTCACCACAGATTTACTTGTCAGTTTTAAGTGGTACCCTCAAAACTGACACATTCATACTGATCTACGTGGAGCTACAGTCAAGTGTTTCAATATTAACATACATTACCGATTTCACAGTGTGGGTCTGTGGAGTATTAGTTTTTTAAAAAAAAATTCAAAAGGTGGGAGGGCATCTTTCAGTAAAATCAGGACCAAGCAAGAGATTATCTAAATATTTAGATAAATAGCCTGGCACACTACATGACAATTAAAAACAAAAACAAAAAAACAAACCAAAAGGTAGAACACTGTATACCCTAAACTTCGTTTTTAATACATATTTGTGTTTTAGCAAAATAAATAAATACTATATATATATATATATATATATATATATATATATATATATATATATATATATATATATATATATATATACACACACACACACACACACACACACACACACACACACACAGATTCTGACTTGTGTATCGATTGTTATAGGGCTATATCTGTTGAAATACACATCTCTCTAGGGAAAACACTACTTTCTTTTCAAGCAACACATGGGGGTTACTAGGGATTATACGGCACATTTAAGTGCCTGGAATTCAGACTGACTTGTTTAAACAAGCTGTTAAACCATGGTACAACTTATTTCTTCTATATTGCAACTTCCTTTCATTAAATTGTATAAAAAAAGGTAATAATGACAGGTGATACAAAGTTTAACTGTTAATAGAGTATATATGGAATTAGCCCAATTGTTTTCAAAACAACTTTGCCAAGTTGGTAAAACGAATGGATTATTTGGCATTTGTAAACATTTATTGGTTTCAAATGGAAATAAAAATGACTTGCACCAGCAAACATCGTACAGCCTTGCAGAACTGACACACATTTGGAAAAAGTAAAATAATAGGTTCATTGTTTTTGTTGAATCCCAGTGGTCAAATTGTTATAGGATGCCACAGAAAGTCTGGATGTTTCATATGAAATATCTGGAGACCATGGAAAAATATATAGTCTGAGTTGTAATGGAAAATTGCCATATAGTAGAAGACCAGCTAAATCAGTGGGGATTATGTTTAAACTATATAGATATAGATATATACACTGGTATATAAAAAAGGGAGATGTATTTTCAAAATTCTTAACCACTGTTTTGAACCAAGTATTTAGTTTTCCCATATTGTGCCAATTGCCAGTATTGCTTTTGCTGCTTTGTTGTAAACACTTTCATTATGTAGCTAATATTTACATTATGTACAAGATGTTTTTTGGCTAGATATTTATTATATAAAAACACAATTAAGTTAGTATTCCAGTGTATTAATTTGATAGCTAGTAATTCTGGCACGAGGCACAATGAGAAAATGATATTCAGTCTCAAGACACTTCTGCATTGTGGATGGACCACTAACAACATGGCCCTGCAAAATTGATTTTATATTGTAATACATGGCTTGCAAACTAGCTCCCTTTTGTTGTTTTATTTTTTTTGTCAAAGGGGTGAAAATAAACACAAGGTAACAAAACGGTAATTTGAAAATAATACAGCTGTACAAATGGGCTTTGGATCCAATACAAGATTTCACAAATATAACAAAAATAAAATAAAAAAAACAAACATTTAAAAAAAATGTTGCTTCTCTCTGATATGCTTCATTCAGTGCTGAAAAAGAAATACGGGATAACATTTTTAAATTTTTATTATTTTATAGTTCACTGCTGGATCACTTATTTTTTATCGAAATCGCAAGAACACTGCAATGACAACACATTCCTGAAGTCTCTACAACTGAAGTGAAAACCCATTATAAATCAAACCAACTGAGTGAGATATAGGAAGGAGGATAAATGGAACTGGAAGTAACCAAGTCCGAAGCAGCAGTTTCTGCTACTGAGAACTAGCCCTTTCCAGAGTATCGTAGTGTCTCTTGCTCGTCCTCAGTTTAAACTTGCTCAACAAGTTACTCTGTTTGATCAATGCGTTCTGAGCAGCACGTTTTGAAGGGAACATTGCTAGAACTGTGTAAGTGGAGGCCAAGTCACTAGGAGGTTTTGAATGATCAGTGCTCGCATTGCTGTCTCCACTTCCACAGTGCTGTTGCTGTAGTTGATGATCTGGTATCCACTTAATCATAGCACCAACTTTACAAAGTTCACCAAATAGCTTGTCGGCTTCTGTACGACTAATTCCTTTTGGCAAATCAGTTACTTCCAGCACTCTCCCAATCACTAGACAAAGGAAGACAGAAAAAACAAATTGGTTAAATTTAACAAACTCTTTTTATATAACAATACCATACAACTGCATGGACCCATAATTTCATGAATGCCTTTCTAAAGAATACAAGCTGTATTCAAATATATGGGAATCCAATTTTACTTGTATAAAGTTATTAATATAATTTTTTTCAACATCAAAAAAAGAAATACAGTTAAAACAGATATTTGCCTTGATGGTAACATTGCTCAATATAAAATAGTGGGGTATTTAAATTTGGTATCCTGATTTATACCACATGCAGGTCTTGTTTATACCGAGGCACAATGCACATATCACGACACTGAACAAAATAATGATTTTTTTTTGGTCACTTTTTAATTATTATGATTTTTAGATATACTGTAAAAGAGTTTACATCCATTAGAGTAGTTAAGTGTTGCCCATATTTTTCCATATTCTATCACCACTACTGGATTGTAAATGTCTATCCTGCCAAAAAGCAAAGAACACAAACATCCTTCAAAATTGTTGCACTGATGGATCGAGACACATATAGTAGTAGGTATGTGCTGCACAAAAATAGTTTATTGCTGTCTTTACATACTGGATTGACAACTTATAGGCAGTAAAACATGTAATAATTGAACCCTGTATGTATGTGCACTGAATTGCACTTGCTTTTCAAATACAACTTATTAAATGGTGAGAAAGACCCCTGAGAATTACCTGGTTCTCCAACGCTGAGATCAGTGGACAGTGCTTTCCGAGTCGGTTTCTTTCCTCTTCCCCCATGCCGAATTCCCAGCTGACCCTAAAAAATAAAAAAGGAGATTTGTATATGATTCTTTTTGTAAGAACCACAAACCATTTCAATTCAGGTGAAGTAACACATTTTCCTGCAGGCATGTTTAGCTGTTATATATATATCTACCTGATCCAGTTATGTAAACAGTCTGTACAGGGTAAAGAATAATGGCAAGATGAATAAGGCTATCTTCTGTTAGCTTGTATTTAGTACTTCTAAACAATGTTATACAGGCAAGGAATATTGCAGCTGCTCTGGAATAAAAGGACAAGGACACAACGGATCACTCATAAAACACATTTTATTTAAATTTACCCAGACTGTACTACAAATTAAATCTCAAATATGTTTCCTCATCACACAGGCTAAAAAAAAATAAATAAATAAGTGTTTGGAATAGTACTTTGTTGTGAAATTCCAGTCTTAAAATCAGCACATAAAAGTGAATTCCCCAGATCACAAACACTCCATAACTATTGCAATGAAGAACATATACACTAAAATCAGCTTTTTAAAGTTGTTGTAGTGCCTTTTGCAACAATTCTGTCTATGAGGTATTAACACTGCAGCACCAAAATTGTGCATTTATATAAACGTATGTGTGTACAGTGAAAGTTTTATGTTGCCTTAATTTAACCAGGCCAGACAACACAAAAAAATACATACCTGATGGTTTGAAACTATATGTGGTCCATGGAGTTGAGGGGGCCGGATGGGAAGGTTATACTGCATTAGAGGGTATTGCATGTCACCTGGTGGGAAGTTCCAGCATTTACATTAAAACAAAACCAATCATTGGTTTAATGGGATTTTTATTTTTTTATTTTTTTTTATTTTAATTTTATAAATCTGTTGTCATACAATGATGATGACATACAACATTTTTGAAGCATGTTTTATAAAATGTATAGCAATTCTTAACATGCTAAAAATATCAAACATATCTGACTATACTGTAAAGCTGCCGTTCCTGTCAGTAACATGTGTTATGATGAACACCATGCTGGACTATTATAGAACATGTGACCTTGCCTATTAAATATAATTGCTTGCTATGATCCCCCAAAAGTAAGGGTCTGAAATTGACTGTAAACTTCTGTCAAGAAGGGATGTTTACATGTTGATGGGATGCCTACTTGCCTAAAACAGAGAAATGTTTTCTTGGCTCAAAAAGGTACAAATGATTATTTGTGCATGTCATTGAAATGAGGTTGCAGCTTATTCTCAGACTATAACACATCAGTTCAACAAGGTCCAAGCTGTAAAGAACTTTCTTTAATGGGATATACACCCTGTGCTACTAGAAAACATAAATAGGGTTGTTTATTTATTAGTGAGAATGAGCTGGCTTTTCCAAATAGACCTTACCTTGCCCAGGGACAAAGGGTTTTGGAAATTGTGACATGATTGAAATGGGAGAGAGTCCAGGACGGATGTTTTTCACATTTGTAAGCTGGGCTGGGGCTGGTGAAGTGGCTGGACTACCAAGCTGTGGATTGCTCTGGAAAACACAGTGAAATAAAAGTACAGAATAAGTTTACAAGAAACCAAATAGAAAGCAAAAAATAAAAAAAATAAAAAAAATAAAAAACCTTAAATTCATAAGGAATGTTAAAATAATGATTCTTTTTCAGGTAAGACTGTAAGATTATAATGGCATTCAAGTTAAATTTAGTAGTAGCATTTACAGTTGTGATGATGGAAAGAAAACAAAACTACATCTTGCACCTTTAGCAATTAGGGTTTAGAACTCATCAATACCTGTCTAGCGCTATCTAAGTTACTGAGATCTGTAGATTTCTGGCCCCTCTGGTGGTCAAGGCTGTAACATTTGTTGTGTTTCCATTGAGGTGGTGAATGTTCTCTTGGTTGATGGTTGGTAGGTAAGGTCAGCTGCATCATTACCATTCCACTGTCACGTGGTAGTGCTACAGATTATAGAAGAAAAAAAAAAAGAAAACTAAACTGGGTGGGAACTTATGAACATGGTCTGCTTGCATACACAGCAACCGACACTAAATAAATACGTTTTGCAATAGCTGAATCAAAATCTTACTAATTACTTTAACATTGTTGCCTGTATTTCAAAAAACCTTGCAACGTGGTTAATGACAATGGACAATAACAAAACCAGTGATCTGTTAACCTAGTTTCTAACACTGAACTACATTTTATAGTGCTAGAACAGTCATTTTTATTTTTATTTGTGATTAGAAACATTCCCAGGGGCATTACTGTATGTAATGGAATAGTTTGTTTAAAATGAAGTAAAATTGATACAGTACTGTATGCAAAAAATAGAAGAAAATAGAATCATCCAAAGGTCACATGACCACAATTCTCTCAAAGGACTTTACATAAAATTAAAATACAAAATGAAGTTAGCATCTCAAATGGTTTTAGCAGTTTCATTAACAGCAGAGGTGACAATTACATAGCCTACAAGCTCCCCTCATGGGAATACTTAGTAAGCAGCCAAAGTGCAGGGTTTAAAAAAAATTCTTCCATAAAATAAATAATTAAAAAATGAGCAGGTACGAGTAAGAAAACTCCTCAATGTTTTATTTAATTAAATCTTAAACACCAGTGGGAAAAGTAGCTTCAAATCCCAAGGACAAACAGGTACAAATTCAATCTTACACATTTTAATTTAAAAAGAAAGTTAATTTAAAAAGTTTTAATGAAGCCGCAAAGGTTAAATATATTTACACTTCAGACCCTTTTGGTAAAGTCTTGCAAAAGTCTTCATTCAAAGAAATGTCAGTTATAAACATAACAGTACACCAAGCACTGTGCTTTTAAAACTATTTACACCTACAGTTTCTAGTGCAGAAAATGAATGATCAATCATCTTATTTTAATCTGGGCTCTTTTCTTTAAAAACTACAAAAAACTAAAAGTATGCTCACATTTAGAACAGGGGAAACGGGATGACATGGGAATTTGCAGTATTTTCATCTGATATGTTACCTACAATTTTTGCCATATATGTGGTTACGCAGCAGCTTTAGAAATAGAAAACATTTTGGTTACCATTTACACTTTGGATTCACACAGTAAGCAACTTGGAAGCTGTCAATTTGTACGACAAAAAAGATCCTTTGAGAAATCAAATTTAATCACATTGTTATTCAAAAAAAAAAAAGTAAATTATAACAGTGCAAATGAACAGTGGTAGGATAAATATATATATATATATATATATATATAGATATATATATATATATATATATATATATATAGATATTATTATATAGCAAATATAAAAAAATAATTTGTCGTTTGATTTTTTAGAGACAAAAATCAATAGGGTCCGGGAAAACGTTAATATTTATAGAGAGTTCTAGGATTCTAAGTGTGCACTGGAAAGTAGTGCAGATTTAAAATAAATTTTTAGAACTTTTACTACCAGGATTGGAGGGATCCACTTTTCAAGGTATTGAGGACATTTCCAAAACCTCAAACAGAGCGTGAAGTTTTAGGGTCACCTCTCCTGGAATGGATAGCCAAGTTACTCCCACATGGCCTTAGTTTTAGTATTGCATTTGGAGTGTAACTGAAGAAAGCAATAACGAGGGGGAGCAAGAATGCAAGCAGCTTTTCATACCTGCACAGTGCTGGGCTTGGAGCGGCTGTGAGTTACAAGGAGATAAAGTCAGAGGAAACTGCATCTGCTCTGTTCCTGGAGGTTGCAGGTATCCTACAGAAGAACTACAGAAATACAAAAGAGAAGCAACATACTGTACATGTGACTGCCAAAATAATTAACTTTAATTCAAAACATGTGCCAAGGACTGCTGCCCACATTAAGATTCACCACGGCTAAATTATATATTTTTATATCCATCTAGAAATGTAAGTGCACGTATGCATAGATCTGATTACGTTCTCTCGCTGCAGCAATTCCCCTCTATTATTATTATTATAACTGTACACCACTTTAATGCTGACAATGGGTGACATATTTCTATTTTGACTGTAAGCAAAACAGAATTCAGTCTCTAAACAAACAGCTTCTAGCATGTCAAGCTCCAAGGAGACCATGTGTCTATAAAGAAAAATAAGAAGGATTGCGTTAAAAGGAAATGCATAAGCATGGGACCTCTGACGCTAACAAATCAAAACAAGTCCTGGGTGTATTAGCAGATGATAAACTTTTATTACTGGCAATGTTAAACAAACAAATAACCTTAAATAAATGTGAATGGAGTTTAACCAGTTTCTTGGTAATTCTCACATCGAGTCTAAAAGCCCTGTGTTTTTCGCAAATATGAAATAAAACAAAATGTAACACATAAAACAAAATGTGAATATAAAACCAAATAAAGCAAACCAAGAATGATATTTTTAAATTACAAAAATGCTTTAAATAAATACTTGCAATCTTAGCTGTCAAGGCTCAGCTGTTACCACAGACACGGTCTGAAGGGAAATGGAAGCTCTGACTAGCACTTGCGCAGATGTACAGTTTAGAGCGAGTTGTTTGGGAATTCAAATTGTGATGCAAGAGAAGAGGCGCATAACAATTAAACAAAGCTGCAAAAAATTTGAGCTTGAAGGGATGTATGCATCGGACTCAGGTTGGCTGGAATGGAAGTTGAAAGATACCGTCGTTAAGAATTAGCTGTTTATTACTTTTGTGGAAAATATGGCTGTTCTGCTTACATTTTGTACTAGTATGCCAATTATTTGTTTTATTTCAAGTGGTGCAAACTTTACACTGTAACAAATGCTGTTTTGGTTTTGGGTGGATTTGAATGAATGAGTGAATCTGCTTTGCTTACTGTTTAAATACTGAGAAACCGCAAGCTGTATACTGCTTCAGTGCAATGGGATTGAAACACAATATTTATAGTATTTTATTTTATTTTTTTCCCCCAATAGTAGGGCAGTGCAAACATATATTTTTTTCATTTTACCTAATTGTATTTTTATAGAGGGCATGGGCAGTATTTACTGTAAACAGGCAGCTCATTAAAAAAAATGATGGACTGTAAGTTCCCGTTACTGCCGCCAATGATAAAGTATGGTAACTAAATTATTTTTCTGTTGCGAGGTCTGTTTGTCAAAATGTAAAAAAAATAAAAGTGGCTCATGTTCAAGTAGCTAAAACATGATGGGTACTATACTATTGAGTTTTTTTTATTTTTTATTTTATTAATATGTATCTGTAATAAAATAAAATTTGTGAAAAATAAAACCGGGCTCTAGTAATATCCTGTTGTATGATTTGATAGCAATGTGCAAAATAGTATTGTATGCAAACCAAACTAAAATGCAGACTTTAATAAACTTGAATGCTGGGTAGGCAAACAGGATAGAAGAATCATGAGCATACTATTCTGTTTAAATGAAATATCAGGCATTGAACTAACCTCATGTTATTCTGATGGGGAGCGGGCATTACACTGTAATAGACTTGCACTCCTGATGAAGGCAAATGCCCTTGACTAGACTGGTTGGGGATTACAATTGGCTGCTGATATGTCTGCTGGGGAATGCCCTGCGCACCTTGAGGCACTGAAACCTACAAAAAACAAGAAGATACAGAGCATGATACAACTACAGCTGGTTTTCTCCAATTGCAGAATGAGCATAAACAATAATCAAACAGCAATTTAAAGCATACATGGAACAGTGGTGCTGACAAGACTTTAAAGTCACAATCTATTTGATTCTAATGATGTAATGCTAATAATAATTCAAAGTTACATACAGAAGAAAATGCCGGAGACCTCCAAAGGAAGGGCACACACCTGATAAGAGGACACTGGAGGATACTGGACCATCATGCCTTGCATCTGGCTTCCCATATTGTTCTGTTGGCTGCTTACTACATTTTGATTCTGTGGTTGCTGCACTCCCATGACGCTTTGATAGCTCTGCTGTTGACTAGGCATCACAGTTTGGTAACCTGCAGTTAAATAAATAAATATTGGACTGGGAAATCAAAAAGTGTACCAGCACTCCAATACCAAAAACATAAATATGATAACTATGGCAACAGTTAACACTTGAGAAGTGGTTTAATGTACTGTACCGGTAATATAACTACAGAAATGCATTTGCCATTACTATTTCCTACTATCTCCACCAAAGGCAGGCAGAAGAACAGAATGCCATCAAGTACTCTGCAAGTGCTTGGAAACACACTGACAGTAATAAAACCAGTCTATTGTATATTTAAGAATCACTTTCTAGTCTTTCAAATCCACCTATTATAATCATTTGAGCAATTTTAAAATGTAATATTTTACATTGAAACATACAACAGGATAACTCAAAATAGCCTTATCAAGTGAATTGTAAGGTTTTTCTCTTTTTCATATAACAAAACACCACACTGTATGCAGGTATACCTTTTAAAATTGCTATTTAAAAAGACGTCCTTTTTATGAGTAACAGCATCAGTGTCAAGGATACATGACAGAAATTATCACATGATGTTATCTAAAAATTCTCAGGAAAAACTGTCAAGGGACTGCACCACTGCTGTGAATATTGTTCAATTTCTTCCAGCTTTCGCGGAGGCAACTGCAATCAATTTCATGAGATGAGAAAAGAACTGGGACAAAAGAAATTGATGGCTGGGATTGCTCCCTGCAGGGCTACATGAAGTGGTCTATTTTTAGCTCTATTCTCACACCTCGACTTGCAGCCAGGCATGAAGTGAATAGTATTAAACACACTCCATTCTGGCTGATAGAGCAGGGAGGGAAAAAGAAGGGCATCTTACATAGTATTGCAGCTGGCTGAATATAACAGAAAGGACTGACTGAACAGGGAAATATTTTCAAATTTTAAATCACTGCACTACATATTTAACCGGCAAATTTTAGCTACGGCTTTAAAAAGTATCTGTATTTCCAACTGATACTCAACGGAGACTCAAAGTATTGCCAACAGCCAACCTCTCCAGTTAAAATTATCCAAGATTTCACATGAACATAAAAGGGAATGCTACACCGGCACGGAACCTTAAAAACACTTAAAGTATGACATTCAGGTGTCTATACTGAAAATCAGGGGGAACAAATTACAGCTCTGTGGTTTCATGGCCCAGTTTGTGGATATCTCGGCAGGAACATACTGTATTCAGAGCTTCCTCGCATTACGTGATTTATTAAAGCAAAGCTCGATGTTTTGTTTATGTTAATTATGAAGAGAATGGGGTGACTGGAAAAGAGACCGGTTCACTGTGAGAATTTTACCCCTCTCAGACAGTGCTCCAGCCCCGGCTCCAAACACCCACTGGGTTTCAAAAGAAAATTTCTCAAAACGAGACTACAGCGTTTACCCCTTTTCAATACACCTGGAACAACAGATTTCGCATTTTTCTTCTGTATCAGTAGCATTGCTTCTGCGGTTTTCACAAATGAAGGTGGAGTCGTAGAATGAGCTGAAAATCTCCGTAGAGTCCGACATAAAATGTATCAAAATCCTACTGCTTAGACCTTTAAAAATAAAAAATCCGACAGCATAACGAGCAATTCCATTTCTGTTCCTTTCCAGTACCAGTACACAATGCAGTTTTCATTATATATATATATATACACACACACACACACATACATACTGTATAATCTTCCAAAGTAAATAATATTTATTAAAAAAAAAAAAAAAAAAAAAAAGAAACATCCTGCATTTTTACAATAAGGTAGATCTACAAATTAAATTAAAGTTTATATAGGTATGATCATAGTCTTGTATATGAAACTACCAATATAAAAGTGGAATGTGCCCTCTGACCTGGCTGCTGTGCTGCCGGTTGCAAAGGCTGATTCTGCTGGGTGCTGTAATGGACAGGGGTAACAGGCCGATACTGCTGACTGGAGTGTGGGTACTGGCCTGGTGCACAGTAACATGTGGGCATCTGAAAAAGAAAATAACTAATATTTTAATAAATACAAGCAAACTAAAAAATCTGTACAGAAAAAAAAACACTCTGAAAGATTAATAAAATAACTCTGTTGAAAGCTTAAGAATAAGGTCAATTTATTGAATGAAGGCAACACCTCTATGCAATGTTGCACCTACTTTAATTTGCTTCTGCGGGCATCTCTGTAAAGGTAAATGCACTGCTTTAATTAATGCTAAATGATAATGCCAATTATTCATGTTTTATTTGTGCACTGTGTTTTGCCAATTGCAAAAAAAATCTAAGAAAACGCTTTCAAAACATATATATATATTTTTTTTTTTCTAGTGGTGAAGTTAAACCGGTATGCACTTAATAATATTTGATACACGACTTACATAGAGGGAATACGACTAATGAAATATTTTGACGTGTTTAACAAAAATAAAAAAAACTGTACCTGCTGCACGGGCTGCTGCATATATCCTTGTTGCTGTAGAACTTGCTGATTGACAGGAGGACCAGAGTTGGAGTACGTAGGGGCAGGAACCTGCTGCCCTGAGTGTGCTATAATATACCCTGTGTGCTGGGGGGGCTGAAGGACTACCGATGATGGGAACATGGCAGTGTGTGCATCGGGAGCTTCATTGGAAGGCTGTCTGACGAGGTTCATCTGGCTGAACTGGGCCCCAAGGTTTTCTTGCTGCATTTTAAGAAGTCAAACATAATCAATGTTATATTAAGGAGACTTTTGTGCTGTGATATTATAAATAGTCTCTATGTGCTCAGGCTTTAACTATCCATGATACACATTTTGCAATTGTAATGAACAGCAATTACATTTACACAGAAATGTCAAGCTCAAAATAGTGATATGTCAGTAACTGTTCCACCTAATTTATTCAAGGTATCAGTTTAACAATATTTGCATTTTTATTCTTATTTAAACTGATTGCTCTTTGAGACTGTAATTTGAAATGTTTAAAAATACTATTAAAATCACTAAAAACAACATAATCCCTAATTAACCAGTCTCATAGAAACACTGACCTGTTTACAGCTACTGTCATATTTTCTGCTTATGTTATTATACCTGGGCATGATGTACAAAAATCTAATCCTTTTATTTATAGCTTGTTATGTCCTTCATTAAGTAATCTACTGCAATACCCTACACATCTACATTCTAGTGACCTCTATGAGGGTGATTCTAAATTTTGCTTTTGAAATATTTGATTGTAAAAGTTTACATTTATGTCCTGTAGCTCATATCTATGAAAGAAAAAAAAAAAAAAAAACGCAGTTTCATGTGAAAACACATATTTTGTAATAGTCCTTAAAAATGTAAATTATTGCTAATATCAGAGTCAACTAGAGCACCAGCTAACAAGAAGCCACAAACCTGTACAAAAGACATAACTCAACAACATTTGAATCACCACATCCACAATAAATGAAGCTCAGCAGAAAGAAGAGAAGATGTGGTACCACAGTATATTGCTGGTTAGGACAGACTGTCAGGAGACGAGGTGGATAAGAGATCGTAGAGTACTGGACAGGCTGCGTAGAAGGCTGGAGTGACCGAACTGGCTAAAGAAGCAATAGTTCAGAGATGAAGTTAATAGTTTAGTAGAAACTTTAAAAATGCATGCTTTGAAAAGACAGCTTATAAAAAGGTCAACATATTTAATTAAATAAGAAAAGGTCAGGAAATACCTAAAATACATAGAGATTTTCAGTTGTCTAGAAAAAGGCACAGGTATGTTATACTGAGATATCATATATTAAACACCTGTACTCATCTGGATAAACAATATCTCACAGAATTTCTGGTTTAAATAGCATCATTAACGTGTATCCTGACCTTTAAGAAAAAAAAAAAAAGATTTAGATCATCTCAAATAATAAAAAATAAAAAAGTGTCCACAAGAGGGAATAAAACAATGGTGCTTTGAAATGGGAAATTCTGTCAATTAGAATTAAATGCGTGATGCTCCCTGAAGTGTACAGTACTTTAAAGTAGGAACGTTGTTTTGGAAAAATTAAACCTTGCAAAGTGTGTGTAGTGACAATAGTGGTTTTATGTCAAACACTGTAAAATTTGCTTTCTTTTGAGGGGTTGCAAAACTAGACAACATTTTAGCCAATATATTTTTTTTCTTCAATTTATAGGCAAGTTAATTTAATATCCTTTATTGGATACATATGCGGTGTGTATAGTTATGCACCTGAGCACTAAAATTAGGTTTCAGGCTATTACGTTAAGTAGTTCTATCAATCTGACTAAATCCCATTACTAATTTGTCATTTAACTAATAAACAATCCACTCTCTTATTTACAAGTCCTTAGGATCGTAAGGCAGTAAAATGAAAAGTAACATGAAAAGCAGTAGTAGTAAAACTAACTTGAGAAAGAACGTGATTGGCTGGTTGCTGCTGCTGCTGGGGGGCAGGTGGGGGTGGGAGAGGGGGGTGCTGTGCAGGGTTCGGTACAGATTGCGGTGCAATGGTGGGGTTGTACACAACTACAGAGCCATCAGGGTTCACAAATGGTTGACCTGAAAGGACAAAAAGAAAATAATCTAAATTAATTTTCTCCTCAAAAAGCAGATTACCATTTGAAGATTAGTTTCTTAGTACTGTACTGTTAATATACAATTATGTAATACAGTTGCATTAAAATTAAAATTGCATTCAGAATACCGGTAATGCTTGTGTGCATTACAAGTTTAAAGTTTCAAGGAGGTGATCTTAGGGTTTGGCATTTAAACCAATTTACTACGCATACTGTACATGCAAAATCCGACTCCAAAACCTTGCAGAATTAATTCAATTATTTTTTTATTTTTTCTTGTTAAAGGCATAACAGTCATGAAAAACATTAGAAATCAACAAGTCCAAGTTCTGTCAATTTTATACTTTATTAGTACCGTCAAGTTTGTTTTTTTCCCTCCCAATGCTCTCATATAGGAAAATTGTACAGGAATATAAAGATCTGGAAGGCTAAAAGCTTTTATTTTTCTCTTAATTACCTCCTTGATTTAAACTTCAAGCCCCGTATCGATTTACACAAATTAGCAGACATCTTTAAAAAATGTTAATTGTTTTTGTCACTGTTCGTAAAATGTCATGTAACAATATTTACATTAAGGTGGCACGCACATTTCAAACATCCCACAGCAAACACACACAAAGCACATTAAAAATGCACTCCATATAATACTATTAGATAACATTTCACCAGTGGATACCAACCTGTGTGCGGGTTGATCAGGATACTGCCAGGAGGTATCCCTGTAGCTTCCAAGGGAAGCAAATAGTAGCTAGTGCTAGCTGTTGAAGCCCCTTGCCCACTCATGCCACCATCAAAGGAAAGAGAATTACTAGTGCCGACAGTTGGATAGACGGCAGGAGCACCAAGGGTGTTCTGGCTTAAAGCTGTAACAGGAAGTGGCTGCTGGGTGCGAGAAAGCGAACCCGTAGATGACCCTACACTACTAGAGGACTCAGAACCTAGGAAAGGAGTAACAAAATTCTTTACCTACAGACAGAAACATCATGCTCATTTTCTATGCATCAAATGGCATGCTTGTTGTAAATGTGTGTGTGTAATTCTATATGAATCTAACATTATATAATGTAACCTATATACGTAATTGTCATCTGGCCTTTTATGTGCCTTTAAATAGTAAATAGTGGGGATACAAAAATATATAGCATTACACTTCTTACACTAAAACTTTAAAGTTTTTTTCAAAGCTTTTTTTAAAATGTCCACTCTTGTGCACTAATAGTGTAAGTATTATTGACCACACTGTCAAACAGGTAACACAACAATAATGATCTATGATGTGGTACAGAACTGAAAAGCCAGAGCACTTATGCTGTAATCTTTTTTGTTTTTTATTCCAGCAATCACTTACAGGACAGATCTCAAACCCAAGTGCACTAGCAGCCATTTTGAAAAAAAGCTTTGAATAGACTTTAAAGTTATAAGTGTAAAAAGTGGTCAAGATGTTAACAATGAAAAGAGAAAGTAAAAGTACATTATTTAAAACGGTTGTAGCAACACGTGGGGACATGTAACACTATTTTTTTTCTGAACCCCACTACTTACTCTTTAACAACATCAAAGGTAACTCCATTCCCTTCTTGGACGAAGACTTCCCCTACTTTTTGGACACAGAAATATTGATCTTCAACAAAACAATGTTGGGTTATTCCTGAAATTGGCAGTGAAGTTTGAAACTATTTTATAATCCTACTGTATTCAGATACTTGGTAGACAAACTATGAAAGCAGTTAAATAACAAAAACAAAAATTACAGGCTACAAAGACAAATGACATAAGGAAAGGACAAGAGGAGAAAGTCAGACAGACATTGTTATAACGTTAATGTAGAAAAGGGCTTTCCGTTAACAAAAGAATGCCCTTCATTAAATCACGAAATCACTACAGTTTATTATTCAACAAATATGGGCTTTTATTGTCCAGGAAGATTGAATGCAGTCACCTTTTGAAAATGCAAGCTTTAACAAAAATAAAATAAATAATAATAACGCTAAAAAAGACAAAACAATTTTCCTTCAAAGGAAAAAACAAAACACACACAGCATGCATGGTGTGGCAGGTTATAAGATTATTAGCAAAGTATTTACTTAGACAAAGCTGAGAATGAAGTAAAGGGATTTCAGAGTCAAAGAAAATGCCATAAAAAAGCCAAGCCTTTCGAAGCAAGAAGTCAAACTAAATGTTTCAATAACGACTGACAACGGAAAAGCTGCACCGCCCCCCATGTGTGAAGTAAATATTTCACAACACATTCACCCAAAATGATGTAGGCGCAAGAATAGTTACTGTATTATAGCTTACTTTATTTTAAAACAGTAACAATATTTTAAAAGGTGTCACAATACAGAATATTTGACATTCTGATAACTGCCCACATTACTTTAGGAAAACATCACAAAATGACCACAGTGAAGCACCGGTTTTAGCTTTATGCACGTTTAAATTTGTATCGCTTTTGATAAACGCGTCTGCTAAATTACTAATTAACAGGTAAAAATGATTGATATATATATATATTATATATATATATATATATATTTTTTTTTTTGCAGTGAACACCTGTTACAATACATTGAATTAAGCACTGCAGCTTTTACATTTCATGTTCCTACTTAAACTGGTCCTTCACTGTAATGTGCACACAACAGGCAATGGCACATTTTCCCAAGAGGAATAAAACCATTGTAACAGTACAGAGAACAACTAACAAGCAACTTAGTAGCAGTTGGACTGTTCTGTTGTAATACCCTTAACATGTTTGTATCCCTCTCTGAAAATGTGCATATGAACATGATTTAAAACAGGTCCCCATTATTTCTGTTTAAGACTTGCCTGTCATTGAGAGCCTGCCTGTGCTCTTACTGCTCCCTGAGCTGTCTCCCCTCATCAGCAAGGAAATGCCACTAAAGCTGCTGGCTTTGGTCATAGCCGGCTTAAGGTTGCGGTTGGAGCTATCAGAGTCAGTGCTGCTCCAGGGACGGGGCTCTGAGTACTTCAGTTCGTTATCTGTGCTGCTTCCTGATCGTCCGGACGCATCCTTATTTACTCTGCAGATTTATTTTAAAATATATATATCATTATATATATATAATATATATCGGATATATATATATATATATATATATATATATATATATATATATATATATATATATATATATATATATATATATATATATATCTATTGTGTTCATGTGCTGAATTATGTTGAAGCAGTAGTAACATGCAAAGAGATACAGGCATTTTTGTTAACAGATTTAAATAGAATATTAAAGTACCTAAATATCTGTCGACGTTGTTGAGTACTATTAGAAGCATCCTCTTCCTGGAATCTGTTGGTATTTTAAACAAAATAGTGATTTTTTTTTTTGGCAAATCCAAAACCCATTTAAACTCTGTACAGATAATGATTATTATTATTCTTCTTTAAAATGTACTGACCTTTTATCTGGGGGATAGTTTTCTTGGGCACATAAAGCCTAGAAGAAAAAAGGAACTTACTATTTTACTTCTATGAACATAGGATATTCTCAGACATGCCTATATTAATAAACAAATATATTATCATTATCTGCTTTAAACTATATTAATTTTATATTCATCTAAAATGGAATTTTAATTAATGTCAATGTAACACATTCATCATCAGAGCTGCTTATAAAACACCTATATATTTAAAACAATTACTGCATCTGGTGCAAATATCCTCTCTCTTATTCGTTGGTACTCTTCTTCTCGCTCTTCAAATGACTTGCTCCTCCTGTCATCTTTCAGTCTGATACGCATCTGGAAATAGAAAACCTTCATCAACATTAACTTAGTCAAACTATAGACATCTAGTTAACTAGCGGGTAATGTTGAAATCACCCAATCAAAACTTACCTGGTTATCATCTTTGTCCATACTTGAGTTATCTCTTTTAAGAATGTACCGTTTCTGAAAATCATCGCTTTTATCATCTTTAAAATGCTCACAAAACTTCTGATCAGGACTAGAGATACAAGGGAACAGAAAGAAAGAAAAAGACAAACAAACAAAACATCAGAGACATTTTCTAGCAGTCATTTAAAAATAGTTTGATTGAGGAAGTAATCCCATTCTAAAACAATGCTGATTAATGTGGTCTGTTGCTCCAATCTTACAGCCATTAACTGTATCTAAAACAATACCTTAGAATAAAGAATGTCCATAACAAGTTTCATCATAATTGAATAAACAGTTTCCTGATATTTGTACATGTATATGTCTATAATATACTTATATATATATATATATATATTATATATATATATAATGAGGATATTTTTTCCTTGGCAACATAATGAAAACAACCAAAATCTTCAA
Source organism: Polyodon spathula (assembly GCF_017654505.1). Lineage (NCBI taxonomy): Eukaryota > Metazoa > Chordata > Actinopteri > Acipenseriformes > Polyodontidae > Polyodon > Polyodon spathula. Next base: position 6,989,023 of record NC_054544.1, on the reverse strand, counting down.
AATAAAGTTTTGGGTGTAAATAATACAAAAATACAATTAAAATTGCACTTACATTCGTGTATTGATGGTTTTGTTAATAATGACAGCTTTCCCAGTTTGGTCAACATTGTGATCTAAGCCAAAGTACGCAGCTACTCTGTGTACTAACATTCTGTGGTAAGATGTCATAGGAGGAAATTTTCTTCGTTGTGATCTGGAATACAGAAGCTAACGTCATAAACACATATACCGGAAAAGAGATGAAAACAATCTGAGGTGTACTTGAAATTTAGACACTTACTCATTATTACTGATAAAATCAACAATATCCTGCTCCAACTTCAGCAACATCATCCTATCCCTGGAGATACAAACAATTGGAAAAATGTACAATTACATACAAAATAAATAATAAGAAAAATAAGAGAAACTTCCTTCTCATGCATACCCTTTTTACATCATTGCACCTTTTTGCATTGTTTTGTTTATCAGTGCCACCAAAGAAAGAGATCCTTTTTAGCCTAAAAAATAATTAAACGCATTTTCCACCAGAACAGTAAAAGGATTATCACCATACCTGGCATTGTTTTTTAATGTATTTACTAAAAATTCATGGAGATCTATGCCAGTGGAGTCTGTGTATTCTTGACTGGAATCTATAAATAAAAAAAATAAAAAACAAAAAAATATATATAAAAGTTATTATTAACAAGTCCAAAAGAGAAATAAATATCCACACATTTCAGGTTAAAAAAAATCATTACCTCTGGATAACATTTTTCTGGGTATTTTATCGGATTTTTCCACTTTCTCCATGCCCTTTTCTTTCTCATCCTCATCTTCAGTGGGGGGTTCTTCTTTATCAAATGACTGGATGAACTGTATCTGAATTGTATCCTGTGGAGAAAAAAAAGTATAACGGATCTAGGAGTCTGACTATAGTCTGACATAATAGGTCATAATTATTTTGGTGATATCATAACAGTCAAAGACCAGAGAAAATATTTAAAATGAAAACTGCTTCACAATCACAATAGATACAACACTCCCACCCCTCAACTAAATGCATTACTAAGAATGTTCAACAATATGACAGTGGAAGATTGTGAAAACAGGCAAGCTGAACTCGTTTGTGTTTAGAACTACTCTTAAAATAAACAAAAAATAAATCAAATAAAGTTAAATTGACTACAAACATTTTAAAATTTATGTTAAAATGTATAAAAAAAAAAAAAAAAAAACACTAATATGCATGCATATGAGAAAATCCAGGATACAAACCTGAACTAAATGAGAATTCTACTGTAAAATAATAAGATACACGTCAGTTCTATGGCTGTGTCTGGTGATCTGTTACATGCCAGGGAAATGGAAGATCAGAAAAAACGATACCTCTGGAAAGCCAAGGTAAGGCTTGTTTACAGTGTGAACTATAAGCAATTTCTAGATCACAGATCACAGTTGCAGAGGGAGCAAAAAAAAAAAAAAAAAAGGTTGCGCACCTCTAGTAGTCATTTCTAAAAATCACCAAGATAAGTATCTTTTAAGTCTTTTCAGATTAGTATGTGTGCAACAGTAAATAAAAAACAACCGAGAATTATACAAAAACAAACACAGCAGGATAAGGAGGTAAGAAATTACATTTTTCTGGAAATATGTGGTATAAAGTATCCCTTTAACTGTTTATTTTCACTGCACTTCAAACACTGTATATGAAATAAATTATAAATTATACTACAAATACAGAAATATAAGTAAGGTACTTTAAAGCACTGTTACACAAGGGTTTAACCAATTTATCAAGTCCTAGATTCACAGCCTAACACATTTCTATCAGCATTTATTCTGGTAAACGTGGATACTACAGTAGCAAGTACATAAGAAAGAGTACAATATGAATATAATACCTGTATTTAAAACGCAGACATTATACTTTACTACACACTAAAAACGTAAAGAATTTATCCAAAAATACAGAATTAAATGCTTGTAGGTTAAATCACAGTAGTCTTATGACATGGATGCAATCCTGGCTTACAGCAAATTCTGATTGATCTACTCTACTTATTAAACTAAGAGCTTTGTATTCTAAAAGCAGTAAAAAAAATTGAAATAAAACAAAAAAAAACTCTGCCTAATAAAATTGATAGCACTACTAAACACAAACCAATAACTAATCCAACAGGATTTTCTTTTGCCCTGCAAAAACTGGAAAATATGCAGTATTAACATTAATTACACATTTCAAAAAGCTGATCCACCACTCAGAAAGCTCCACTGCAGGGCAGACCCACACAGTAAATGGATGTGGATCACACAGACTTAATGTCCAACTCTAAAAAGGTTTAAGAGCTAACAATGTACAAATTAGACACCTGAAATGTTCAAAATATGATTTATGAATACCAATGTATATTTAAACTCACTGCTATTGTGGACACACTTACTCCCCTCCCCCTATATAAAAAAAACTTAGAGGTCCAGCCCAAAAGAAAATCAGTCCACTTTTTACCTGGTGGTCTTGTGGCAGTTCAGTTATTAGGGGAGGAGAAGACTCTTCACACATAGCCAGGCTCCGAACTAGCTTTAACTTTGTATTAGACTGAAGGAAAGTATTGATTGTTAACAATCGCATCCAGCAGTTCAGTTTAAAACAGTAAACCTGTACAGTTGTGTGTAGTTCAATTCTGTATTCCGTGCAAGCAAAAAGCCAATTCCGTAACTTCTTTTTCAGTTATCCAAGATTCACTTACTTCTCATAACTACTAAATAAAAAAATGTAAAGTTTGTACCACTTTATAATAGACTATTGGAACTCTTAAAATGATCGAAACTTTGTATCAATTGAAATAAACATTCCACTCATTTCTTGGATGTCTGAAAACAAAACCTGAAGAAAACAAGAGGTAACAAAAAACATTCAAAAACGTATATTTACCCTGCTCATTCTTTTAGAAAAGCATGGTTCTCTGCAAAATGCAGCAAGCATGAAAAAACTAATACAAATTCAATGTATAAAATAAACATGCTGGGACCCATAGAACATGATCAAACACAACACCGCTTAAATCAAAACTAAACAAATTCAAACTTTTTTTTTTTTTTTTCTGCAGGCACATTCGCAACAAGAAGTAATCAAGCACAAAAAAAAAAAAAAAAATTCTAAACATGCCACTAGATGTACTGTACCTTTGGCCTTTTTCCTGTCTGTCCAAGGGATTGCATTTGTCGCTGTACAATAAGTAACAAGACAAGATGGTCTTAATAAGAAAACTTGCAGCTAACAAAGCTCTAACAGCTACAACACTCAAGTTTGTAAACAAGTATTTCAAAGTGAAAATGAGCAAGCACAATATTTGATTGAAGGTTGCCTTTTTTGATAACCCCTCAGGCAGGTTTTTCAAAATTTTTAATCTGGGCAACAGTGATCTGAATTTGGTAATCCTACATTTTGTAATCGAGAGTACTTTTATCTGTCGTTTTGATCTGGTTTTTGAGTAAATTACACTGCTGGATTACATTTATCCAGATTGCAAATAATTACGATTTTTCTTCCCCTCCACCCCCCCCCACAAAATATAGGATTACAAAACACAAATCACTGTTATCCAGATTACAAATTATGAAAAACCGGCCTCAGGTCTACTGAAATAATGGAGTAAGGTCGCAACCATGATAATCAGAAGATGAATTCACTAATCATAGCAAACAAATTTTTACTTTACATAGCAAGTACGGTCGGCTACAAGCACATCCCCTGCAATAGCTGTAAAAACTAAATCAGAGCTGTGAGTCATGAGAAAGCACATCAACAGTACAGTGTCAAGAAAAACATACAATAAAAAATGGTCATGCATTGTTTCCACACAAAAAAAAAAAAAAAAAAAAAAACCAGCGTTTCCCAAGACAGTCTCCAACTAAGCGCTTTTACATAACTATTAAAGAGCAGAATAAGACCCAAAGCAATCTAAAATTTCGATTCGGAATGCAAAGCTCTTCTATTCGACCTCCAAAAATAAGGACGGATATGGGCATTTCGCATTCTTCTGCGAAATACATTTAAATCTATTTTGTTACATACTTCCAATCACAAAACTGACCCAGAATTAATTATATAAAATGATTCGAGAACAAAGCCCTCTTATTGGCTGAACAAGATTCCAAAAAGTGCTGTTTTAGACAACAATGCACTACTGAAGTTCTTTAACCCTTATTACTAAAAAGAACAGGAATATACACACTTTAATTTTAACTTATATTTCCACACACACTAACTCCTATTTACACAGCAACCTGAACTAAAAGCATACATTTTACTTAAGGAAAAAAAAAAAAAAAAAAGCTTTTGTTCTCTGTACTCAGATTTTTCATATGAAATGGGACATTATACAAGCACTAGAAGATACTACAAGGTGTGCATTGTTGGGAACTTACTGTGTGGCTTGGTAGTTGTGTCACCACGTGTCTAACAGCACAACTTGCAGTTTTGTAATTCCACAAAAACGTGTTTCTGCTTATTTAGATGCATTTTTTGAAAATTAAAACACTTGCCAAAAACACTGAAACATCACTTCTTGTCACTGACTCACTGAACTACTTAAAGATTTATGGGAATAACACCTTTCTTGAACTGTGAATCCAGTTTCTCTTTGGTCACTTGTTAGTGTGCTGTTTATTAAAAACAGAACCTTGCTTTAAATACCACACTCGGGGCTTTCTGTCATTGCTGGAAGGGGGAGATGGAGTTACATTTTGCTCCCAGTTGAAATAAAAATGTACAGTTTGCACCAAAGCAAACTCATGTCATTGCCACATAATTATAACATGCCATTTCCAATAGAGGCCCACTACTGTGCTAGTTGGCTAGTAATTTTCCCTAGGTTCACAAAGGAGGTTAGTTGCCAAAACATAATTTAAGTCCTTGATGCAGCAAAACAAAATAGAGTTCAGTATTGCTTAAAGTAGTAAGTAGTTTAAAATATAATTTTCACTCAATCAATCATTTTAAGTGGTTCGTATTACATTTACAGAAATCTTGTATTACATTTTTGACATACTGTGTTCAAAATGCTTTACGTTCAAGAGCAGCTCTAACACTTCAGTTGCCAGATTTAATTTACGACATTTGTGATCTTGGGTTAAAAAAAAAAAAAAAAGACCATCATCTACTGCCTTGACTTTTTATTTTAATAAATATACATACTAAAACAATTACAGCTGCGTTCCACTGTGGAGATGGATATTTAATTAGGTTGACAACAAATTGTTTTTTGCACATTTTTTAATCAGATAACCGTTTGGCACAATTTTATTGCCATGAAATGAGAATACATTTTGTCACTGTTAAACGAAATCAAGATGTTTTTGCAGAAACTGCTGTCAGTTTACCTGTGATTCATCTTTGTTGTCACTGTAGCTTTCATCTTTCTCAGGCTCAATTTGATCCTGGCTTTCTGATTTTGTCAAGCTGTCTGCTGGTGTCAGGTCATTCTCCTCTGCCTCAGAACCTCTCATTGTTTCTGTATTTTCTTTTACAGTAACAGTATCAGACATCCTCATTAGAGAAGGTTAGTTGGAGCCTCTACCAAAAGCGTGGAGCCTAGAAGAAAGACATTCAGGTTTAATCTGATCACCACTGTAGCATCATGGGTTTGTCCGATTTAAAAAGTTAAAGTCTCCATTATTTTAGTTCACTGGCAAACTGCAAAATTGCCTTTTAACTGTATTATTCTTAGACACAGATAGCTCTGTGTTTATCAACAAAACCAATTTTATACCAAAGTACATCACAAACAATGAGCCCTGGAGACAAGGACCCAGCCTGGGAAGCTTCTCGCCAGGGGCAAGACATAGTAGCTGGTCCCTAACCTCTCAGGAGCTCAAAGGGCAATGCAGCATTCCCTATGGTTCCCAGGCAAGATGTGCAACTTGGCATGAGCAAGACTCAAACCATGCTTACACATGTTGCTTAATACATGTGGTGTGTGTATGAGCAGATATGTAATTAATGAGGAACTGTCATGGTGACGGGGATATTCTTTATTCAGTACAGTGCAATAAAAGTAACATGGGGTCAAGTTTTGTAGCCCTATTTGGTAACAAAGATTATTACCCAATATGTGTTCCAGTTACAGGCCTGTGGTGTACCACTAGTGAAAAAGATACACCCAGGATCCCTTTCAATGCTGTCAACCAGGATGTCTGTTGTATTGAGCCTGCTGGAAGCTCGGAAGAAGAGTCCCATGTCCCTGTCACCAGTGCTGAGTCCAGATCTGAATAGAGCTGCCCTCGAACAAGCAGATCATTCCCCTCGAAGACCTGAAATTAAGAAGAAAAGATGTCTGTCAAAATCTTAATGTCGACAAAAAGGAAAGAAAGACCATTTCATTTTTGGTTTTGTCCCAACTCAGGTGGTAGGATGCAGCTGAAAGACCAATTTGGCAAACAGTTGTAGGTACGGTGCAGCTACTGTAATGCTTTAGGCAGAGCTGGCCAACCTTTTTGGATAAGAGGAGACATGCGGGCAACCTATGGGCTCTCAAAGAGACGGAAAATCACAAACACAAGCGGATCAAAAAGCATTCTATTGTAGCTCATTTAATTTATTACAAAAATATATTTCTAAAATTAAAATAAAACTAATGGCCACCACTTTAAAACAACAACAAAAAAAAAGAATTTCCTAGAAGCCAAACAGAAGCACAAATTAAAACATTCAACGTGCAATACTACAATGGACCCTTTATAAACCAAACTGTAGCTTTGTACTACTGTGAATAATTTAAGCTACTCAACATGCATGTCTCTGATGTGCAATTTTAATGAAATGTCAAAGCCATCGCTCTGCGGAAAAGAACAGAACAAATTATAATTACTGTACCTAACCTGTCAGTATGCTTTTGCTGCCATTGTTACACTGTGGCCATCAATGATCTCGACTGTTGAAGCATCAGTGCCTCTGCTTTATTGAACACAAAAATTACTGAATCATCATCAATCTTTGGCTACAGTAGTCTTATCTGAAAAAAAAAAAAAAAAAATCTATTTTTTTTTTGATATCGTAAAGCTTTTCGCCACACTATACCACCATTGTGTTCACCAGCCTAAACAAAATTCCTACTTTAAATCTGAAGAGGATCAATATCAGGAAACAAGTAAAGGCTACTATTTACTGTACATTGTAAGATCCATTAAGCACACAACCATGAATAGCAACAATACAAATCAATCCTCAAAGACAACATATTACCCCACCCTTGTCTACTGAAGCACTAGCAGCACTCCACACATAGATACGAACACTGCCTGTAACATACTGTACAGTTGCTTTCACATTCAAGAATCCCCGATCTCACCTTGACCCTCCTTCTAGTACTGTACAGCACTAATCCAGTATTATACTGCACTAATTATAGAAATCAAACCTATAACTGTTGTTCCTTCACAGTTTATTGCTTGCACTGAAATTTAAATTTGAAATTAAAAAATGGGGAAACTACTTGCAGGATAATAAAGGCAATATTATTTTAATCTGACGCCGTTTAAACCAAAATCTACAATGTTGAAAACTGCTGTCAAAAATACTTTATTGAATGACACCAAAAATAAAATAAAACCGCAAGCTTACTGGTTAATAAAATGTTAGAGAAAAATCAGAGTTTATAATGGCATACTGTAATACACCCCCAAATAAAGCGCCAAACCTCTCAAATATCTAAGCGCCAACAGATACTAAACTGCTGCACATTATACTTGTACAGAATAAACAATTACAACAGGATTTATCAGTTTTAATTTACATTTATCAGAACAATTTTCCAATTATCAATATGACATTAAATCAAATTACAGTATAATACATTCATGAGGCTATGGTGCTCTGCATCCTACAGTATATTATTTGGCCAATTAGGGTACAATTCCCCCCCCCCCCCCAGAACCAGGTGAGTGTAAAGAATCATTCTGGCATTGGGGATTTCATCAGCATGTATTGTATAAAGTGTGATTGTATCCCTTGATGTCAGTCTAGGATCAGGCATACAGAGAGGTATACCACTGTCAAACTTGACTGCAATTATGAAAAACCAAAATTCCCTCTGTACAGTATATAAAACCAACACAAATGATAAAACAAATGCACACACAGTTGGGATTTTAAATGTTGACTATATCACGTTAAGTAAATTAAAACTGAAAAAAAAATGGCACACTTCTGGAAAATATAGTAAAGTACAAAAAAAAGACTAAACTTATTATAGTACATCTTAAAAGCAGATGGCCAAAATGGAAGGTAAATTAACTGGAATGGTGTGGAATGGGACAAAGAAGAAACAAGATCATCTAAAAACCTAGATTAATCCAGTTTGAAGATACTACTGTCACAACATTTAATTACAGTAGGATACCAGAGTGAATGAATCCACAAAAAAATAAATACGTTGACCTCTATTCTATAATGAAATAATGACCTGCTACTGCAACTCTTTCGGTTTTAATTTATAATTAAATTACTAAAAGACAATTTGTGATTGCGTGCTTTAGCCAATACAAACCTAAAAGTTAACTGACTCTCTCCCTTGCCCCCAAAAGAAATCACATACCTGCACCATAGTAGCTTGCCGATTCATTATTTCCAGTGAATATAGATGTTGCTTCCATACTGTATTATCTACAGCATTTGCGCTTTCTCCAAGTTGCTTCTCCCACAAGCTTGTTGCCAAAGCGCAGCAGTCAATATTTCACTTGTCTGAACCAACCTGCTAACACGGATCATTAAGGCACTTGCTGTGCTGTAGCCTCGGAGACAACGCAAAAACAGCTATATGGTGTGATGTCAGTTGCAGCTCAGCCAGTCGTAGCTCACTAGAATTACAAACGCATCATAGGCTAGACTGAGCTCTTCATTAGCAATTCAGCAGCCGGTCATGCAAAAGCCTTGTGAAGCTGTGATGGCATTTGGAAGTGAATGCCAAGACCTCCATTCTTATTATCCAATTCCATCTGAACAAAGTACAGCCAACAGAAACCTTACAACTAAACAGCAGGCTGATAAACAGTACTTAAACAAACATTATCATTTAATTTGTGAATAACTATAAAGCTCATTTTGTTTTGTTATTTTAATTGGAATGCTCTGATTCATATTCTCTTACTTTGTTTCTTCTAACCCTCTTTTTCAGCATGTCAAAAATGCTTGGCACATCAGTTTTATGAAAATCATCTTATTATGATGAATGTAAACTGTTAAATCTACAGAGTACCTTTACCAGAAACTGCGTCCAAGGATAACAATATTATTTTAACCCTCAATGATGTTAAGGTTCTATGAAATCAGATTACTGTATTTAACCCACAAAGGGGTGCAAATCTTCAAAATTGTATTCAATTCAGGAGCAAACTGTTCTGTGACTGTCTTAGTGGCACTCCAAAGTGGAAATACAATTAAAGACAGCAATACATTTACACTCCCAGGAGAGCAATGTTTCCAGGGCATTGGAAAAAAAGGAGCTGTTTAATGTTCCTTGTGTGCATTTCAGTATCACACCAATTATGCAGCTGAAGGTGAGAAGTTTGCTGAAGCTCTGCCATTAGCAAGGTCTCTAGTAGACTGGCAATTCTGAACAGATCCCTCACGACAAGATTATTTACACATTTTAAATTATTAAAGCCTGAGTGTCAGAGAATGCGACCAGAGTACACATTTAAAACTCGTTTTCACTCCTTTTGATTTTAACCTTACACAATTCTGTCACAGAGACTTCTCTTGAATTTTTTAGTACATAGGCACTCGTTATAATTAGTGCTGGGACAAACATCCAAACAAATATTTTTTGGCATGTATTCGGATACAAAAATCACGTTTGTATTCGCTACAAAATGACAAAAATACCTTGCACTTGTTTACCGTCCCCAGAATTTGTGCGACATTTTCAAAAAATGGCAAATGAAAGAGCTCCATGTGATATGTGAGATTAATATATATAAAAACAGAGCAGCTCATCCTCTATTTAAAAGTTTTAGACAGCAAAAAGTAAACAAACCAGATTATGTGCACGCACATCTAGTGATCTCTGTGGAAAGCCACCTGGAACAAAAACATGTTGTGCTCCTTTACAGCGAGCCAGAATCTCATGGGACAGAAAAAAAAAGCAAGCATGTCATTCTGAAATGCCTCGCTTAAACAATACCCAACTTCCTGAAAATGTTGTGTAGTGATTTTTATATAGACTGTATATCAAGGCTTAAAGTTTACGTATATTTGGGAGCATTTTGCTACAGAAAACTCTTAATTTGCTATTAGTTTTTTTTTTTTTTTTTTTATGCAGTAGCATTTTTCTCAGTGAACAAGAGGATAATTACTGCTCTGGGGAACATCACACAAGCTCCCTCACCGGCAGGCTTATGGCTTTCCCTGACTGTAATAAAACCTTACCGACAACCAAAAATAAAGATAAATCAGTAACCGCGGAATTACCTTCCATTCTTTGAATCTGCTGCTAGCATCTTCATCAGCTCCTGCTGTCATTAAATCTACCTTATGAAATAGTTTTGGGGCAGCATATACCAGTGCTAGCGGAGCTAGTGAGTGCCACTTGTAAAGTCGTGGTTACCCGGGGCCTAGCTAAGAAACAACAGGGGACAGATAGCACAGCATTGCTGCAATTACCGTTTGAGGATACAGAATGTTGAGCCTGGGAAGTCCAACAAGCCAAAGAAGCAGGGCAGGCAGGAGAAAATTAGCGGTACTTTGAGAAAACTACAGCCTAACAGTGTAGACTCCGATGGCCAATTGCCAAGCAATGTGTGAGATTTACAGCAGGTAGACGAGTCACTGAGGACACTACGGTACTTGATAGAGCAGCAGACAAGAGTAAATCCCTATTGAGTGAAACTTATGTAATTGAGAATGGATTGCTGTATCAGGACAATGTAGGTGGAAACATATTGGTAGTCCCAAAGGTTTCAATCCCTATGTCAGGTCATATGGGTCATACTAAAACTTTGGCTAGGATAGCTAAAGGATTTTGATGGCCAGGGCTTTACACAAATGTAGCGGATTATTGTAAAAGTTGCCGGCAATGTCAATTAACTTCCCATGTCAGAGTATCACATCGGAACCCTTTACACCCCTTGCCCATTATTGAGATACCCTTTTATCGCATAGCGATGGGCACTGTCGGTCCACAGGAAAGGAGTAGCACTGGCAATCGCTTTATTCTAGTATTTAGTGATTATGCAACCCGACACCAAGAAGCATTGCCTTTGCGTTCCATAAAAGCCAAGCAGGTGGCAAAGGCGCTAGGGTTATTTGTTTCCAGAGTAGGGATGCCTGCAGAGATAATCATTGATCACGGCATTAATTTCATGTCCACCCTGCTAAAGCGTATATATAGTGTTAGGAATTATAGGCATTCTCACCACCCCTTACCGTCCTCAAACTGATGGGCTCGTGGAATGTTTCAACCAGACGCTGAAAAACAATGCTGAGGCGCTTTGTGAGAGACAGGCAAGGATTGGGACCTTTGGCTTCCCGATTTGCTTTATGCTTTTAGAGAAGTCCCACAAGCATCAGCCGAATTTTCACCGTTTGAGCTTCTCTATGGCAGGGCGAGAGGGCCCCGTGACATACCGGTATTTTTTAATGCGTACATTATTGGTATCTTTCATAAAGCGGGAAACCATTGCTACTAGAGCTTCCTGATAGATGACTGAGGTTTGTACCGCCCCTATGTAGATACACGTGAGGCCCACAATGCAATCATATTGGACATTGGAGTATAAATACCTACAGTACAGAACAAAGTGGATACAACTTAAAAGGTATGAAGTTTATTTTATAGACCAAAAGTAAAAGTAAATAACTTTAAAAAATTACGATTTTATAAGCTAACAGGCAATCACCTAACAGGATATTAAATTTATTCAGTGTTTACAAAATACTAATTTAATCTGTCATGGAGATTATTTTGTTATAATGTTAACACTGCTATCACCCATGCTACAAATGAACACATAATAGGTAGATAATTATTACTTTGTCAATTCTGACTATGGGGGAAAAAAAGCAGGAGGAAATATGTATAACGTTACCATGATCCAAGTAATGTCTTCTTTGTTTTATGAGTACAAATAATAGGGGTGATACAATCTTGAGTTGCATTATTTTATCTAACAGATTAGTGACTAGTGAAACGTGTGCTTTAACACAAAATATGTTTAACGAACTGCTATTTGGAATTCTTTGTTTTGTATTTAATTCACTGGGGTAAAGTAAGTCCTCCACATGTTGTTCTTTACTCCTGTGATATTTTTCTATTTTAACATCTTACATAATGTAAGGTCTTGCTGTAAAATAAAGGCACAAACACAGGGCCACGGCCACGCCCCCGGCCGCTATGCTGTATGCTTGTATTCAGAGCAATATAATGACTGTTATTACTTTGTAAAAAATGAATGAATATTCGTTTAAATTATGAGCCAATATCCGAACACAAAAATCCAGTGTTCGTCCCAGCACTAGTTATAATAAAGTTCAATGAGATTTTACCTATGTCTGTCCTTAAGTGTACTGTAACAATTTAAAAATAAATTTAAGCTTCCATTTTTGCTTCAGAGAAAGACCACAGCAGTATTCATAAAAACAGATAAACAAAAACAGAAAAGACCATTCACAAACTACTGTAGATTAGGAGGGCTAGTCCTGCTGTACCAGTACTGTAACTACCAGGAGTGCAGTACTCAACACTAATACCTAGTTTCCATGGAAAGCCAACTGTAGTGTGCTCAAATGGGCCTGAGTTCTCCCACAACTCGAGTTGATGGACAACTCGAGCTGGTGAAAAATGTGGCCTTTCCATGCTTTTCCGAGTTACCTCAGTTAAAAGTCAAGGCGTGAATTCGCTGCAGTCGGTATTGTAATAATACTTACACCAATCAGAGGGTTGTATACAGTGCTCGTAGAATAAAGTCGATAAGCATAACAAAACGTTCAAAATAATTAGTGCTACACCATATAAAACTAAGATGATTTTACCAATGCTTTCCAGTCTATTAACCAGTTTGAAATTATTTCTAAGCAACTTAAAGCATTTTCGTTTTGGCTTTATATTTTTTAAGTTTTCACACGTGGCAATACTGCACTACAACTGAGAAACAGCAAATTAAATGCTTATCGGAAAAGTTTACCGGTATCTTAAAATTAAGGGCCATATAAGAACGATAAATACTGTAACTGATTAGAAAGCTGCCTTTGTTGTTCTTCAAGCTGCTGCAGTGACACTGTAGCTGCTATAACGAGTTACTGTAAATAAGATATTGTTTTAGCAGAAAGACTTCACTAAGTAAACATTTACTTTAATGTTTTTGCAATTTTAAATATTAATGCAAAACTGCGTTGCATTTTTGTTTGTAAACGTGCAAAGTAAAAAAACGTCAGTTCAAAAACTGTCAAAATGTAGCAAATCTGCCAATTTTAATACAGACCAAAATGTCCCGTTAAACATTATCTTTTCATTGGATATTAAACATTACTTTACATTTACTACAGTACTACTGTAAGCAGTACACAAGGAATAAAAAAACAAGCATTTAAAATGTGTATTGTTTCAAAACAAAACATAGTAAACTACAATTATAATTTTTCCTTTTAGGAAAGAAACGGTGCAAACGACACACTGCCTGTACTGTATACAGTTACCAGAAGAAATAAGTAATGTCAGAATCCAGTATTTCAGGCACAGGTGGTAAAAGGAGCCTTGAGACAGACTAAGGCTGACAAGTCCTCTGGATTTTTTGACAGCCAGCAACAATAGGTTGTTCACGGTCACTTAAGGTTTTAAAATCCAATTTCTTACAGCTTTTTTTACAAAACCAACATTGTCATGGCTTCCTATAGGTCTTCTATTTGAAATATTTGCATATCATGAATTAATGTTTAACAAAAACAAGTGATGAATCATAATTTAAGATTATCAGACAGCAAAAAGAGGGGAGATGATAGATTTTAAAACACTGGTCAACACTCTTTTAAAGCAGTATGGATGGGGGTGTCACAGACTGCTACTCTAGATGGATGGAGGAGGAATTAAACATATCACAGATCCTGAGGTCACATGGGGGACCCATGGGGGTGGGGGACCCCTCCCACCCCACCCCCCACACACGCCAAGTACCTCAGTCTGCAACAGTTGGCTCAGTCTGCAACAGTTAAAATCACAGGGCTACCCAGCCTTTACAAAGGTATCCCTGTAAAAATGTCGGTGCCAATTCCATGCCAAAAAATGAACTTCAAGGTCAAGAACCTTCTCTAACAGCTCAAGCTCCAGACCTAGCACTACTGTACATCATTAATCAAACAATTCCACTATAAGAAAAACAAGTACTACCTGTACTGTAAGTCAGCAACATATTGCAAACAGTGCATCCCCTTGAGAGCTGTACATTCTAAAATAGATTTATGGTTTACATGAAAATAAAATGTAAACCACAGAGACCAAAACCAACAATACTGGCACTGTTTCTTAGCAACAGCTTTGTCTACAGAAAATGAGTATGTGCAACAGCAAGCATTCAATAAAAAAAAAAAAAGAAAAAAACAGTCAGAGCTATACAATTAACCTTTCCAGTTTGGTTAGTGGATTTACGCAATGTAAAAATTATAAATACCGACTATGAAATACATTATTATTATTATTATTATTATTAGTTTCTTAGCAGACACCCTTATCCAGGGTGACTTACAATTGTTACAAGTTATCATAGTACAAAGTATTGCATTATAAAATATCACAGTACAAGTTATCGCATTATAAAATATCACATTACAGAATGATACAGATAAGAGCAGCTATAAAAGTACAATAAAATCAATTCAAGAAAGTGCAAAATAAAGCACACAGTACCTTATAATAGTGAATTTGACGAAGAACAGTTAAACCTTATAGGTTACCGAGAAGGGCAAAATAATCTTACCGTAACTTCAGGTCGCTTCATTTTTAATTTACATTAAAGATTGTGGTGTGCTGCTGAATGCATTCACTGAGTATTGTTGTTAAAGCTTTTGCTTGCACATATACAGAGGACCTGCTGTACATGCAAAATTTCTTGGTTCAAGAATCCTGCAAACTTAGCACAGAGTCAAATGCTTTGTGAAAAAGGCCCTTTTGTGCTAAGAATATATTGGTGCTCATGAATCATCTCCCATGGATTTTCTCACAAGCTGCTCTAGGTACTATTAATATTCACCCTGACAGCTACGGGGCATGGAATAGAGCGGATTGCCAAAGAATACTGTAGTAAGATTAGCAATAATACTATTTAGTATCTGCAATGAGAACAGTACAACTGTCCACAGCTTTTAAACAAGCAGTATCTTGTTTCTGAAGGTCTTTGGAAGCACAACATATCTGTACTCCCTGTAAGTCGAACGATTACAGCTTGAACGCAATATTTTAGACATTGTTATGACTGAGCCTTTGCAAATTGCCTTACAGCAATTAATAAAGCATTAATACTGAACGCTTTCCCTGGGAGACAGAACAGTAATTGTCTGCAATGTAAACTGACAAATAATGTAAAAAGCAACATTTTTAACCCATTAAGTGCCATTGTCCTCATGAAATTTTGTGGAGCATTTTTAACTGGCAATTTTGATTTCCTCTTAAACTATATTGTTATGATAACATACTCAAATTTTGTTAAGCACAAAAGTTATGTCTAAATGTAATGTATCAAATCTAGTGCTGGAGCGAACACAGGATTTTCATTTTCGGATATTTGCTCTCTTTAAATATTCTTTTGGATACTCAATTCGTTTTTCAAAAAGTAATAAAAGCAATTATATTGCTCTGAACGCAGGCAGAGATAGCATAGCAGCAGCAGCAGAAGGTGTGGCCGTGGCCCCTGTGTTTGTGCCTTTATTTTACAGCAAAACCTTACAATCTGTATCATGTTAAAATAGAAAAATATCCCAGGAGTAAAGAGTAAGTTGTGTAGGACTTACTTTACCCCAGTGAGTTAAATACAAAACAAAAGATGCCAAATAGCAGTTCAAGTTAAATGTTGTTTTGTTTATTCCCGAAATAAAAATAGTACTTAAAGTTGACAATGCATTTAATTTTTCATTCTTTGCCATTGCTGTTTCTTCACAGTAAACAGTGGCCAGACACATTTTCATAAAGTAATAGCATGGTTTACTTGTGCCTTTTTGTAGCTGAACAAGCAAACAAAAAATGAAAATTTACTAAATTAAACACTTCAAATAAAACAAAAGTGGAAATGTCGTTGTAATGTGACGTGGAAAAACTCAACTTTTTGGTTCTCATTTATTACATTCCACATAACAGGAAGTTGCAACAAAACAGCCTAATCTATACAGTCTATATAAAAATCACTATACAACATTTTAAGCAAGTTGGGTATTGTTTAAGAGAGGCATTTCAGAATGGCATGCTTGCCTTTTTGATGTCCTATGAGATTCTGGCTTGCTTTAAAGTAAAAAAAACGCATTTTTGTCCAAGAGACCACTATGTGTGTCTGTGCATAATCTGGTTTGTTTACTTTTTGCTGTCTAAAACTTTTAAATAGAGGCTGAAGAGCTGCTGTGTTGATCCTGTGTTTTTTTTTTTTTTTTATATACTAATCTCACATATCACACAGAGCTCTTTTTCATTTGCCATTTTTTTTTAAAACTGTCACATAAATTCTGGTGAGACAGTAAATAAGAGCAAGGCAATTGTGTCATTTGTAGCGAATACAAACATCTGATCTTTGTATCCGAACACATTAGTTTGAATACTCTGATATTTGTCCCAGCACTAATCAAATTACATAAATTTGATTAGTGCTGATAATTTGACTTTGCTGATAATCACAAGTTATGAGAAGGACAAACAGCAGAAAGAGAAAACTGTCTGAATAGCAAGCCTGACAACATACAGGTATAGAATCTTTTTAAGTATGCAGTTTTCCACAGAAGAAAAACCAGAATCAATATAGTAATTTTACATGGTTAAATCTTGGGCTTCAAAATTTCAATTCGATCTTGGATAGGGGGCCACAGTGAACGCTAGATAAAAGGCTTGGATAGTTTGCCTCACCACGCTACAGTGAGACACACTGGTAAGGCATCCAAAGAGTCCAGGCTGAGACGATCCATTCTGGCCCTCATCTCCAGGGTTCAGATGCCATTTAAGCACTCAGTGAACAGTTAAACATTTAGGGCCCGACTGCCCACTGTGGCAAATTGCCCATGTAATACATTTACTATGGGAGGGCAATTTGCCCACAGGGGAAGATAAAGGCTATAGTAAACTAAAGCGATGCGCGTACATGTTTAAACTTGACACCCTTCACTCACTCGTATTTGACGCTGCTATCGTGTGGTCCACTTGTCTCAGTAAAGAATTAATACTTTTTATTCCCCATAGAACATGGGATAAAGCAGTCAGTTATGGATGCTTTAAGAGACGCTCATGTCTCCATATTAAAATCAATTCTCTCGAACGTATTTCAGTTATTTAGACATGAAAGTACTTTTCATGTATGAGTGTTGAATATAAATATATATATAATTTCCTTAACTGCATCACTGAAAGCTGCCCTTTGGGGATGACAAATGAAGTAATCATGTGGAAAGATAATAACATACAATATATTTAAATAAAGTATTACCAGTGTCTAATAAATTTGCAAATGCCTTATGCTGCTCAAAATCTTTCCAGGAATAATAATAAAAAAAAGTTACTTCGATGTACAACATGTTTCTAAAACAAATAAAATGTATCGGGTACTATAACTAAAATAAACCTCCTTTTTTTCCCCCATAGCATCTAAACTAATCTTGACTTCCACTCAAAAACTGAGTATATTACATAGCAGTTCGATAAATCCATGGTTTTATTACTGCGACTATCAAGGGACAAAACTATTTTTATAAAATAACATTACAAGTAACAGCAGTCAATCATTGCATTCAGCGGAGGTGGGTCTCTGGATTCTCATTTGTAACCTAAACAAAACGTTCTGGTGTAATGTTTTAATGCCAAATTATGAATTTGACTTTTTATTCATTTCAAAGACAACACAATAAATACATACACGCATTTTATAAAGGGTTATTTAAATACTGAAAATGTAGGTACTGCCACTAGAGATATAGATATGATTCTAGTTAGACATCTGCTGTCCAGATCTGACTCCGATCAGCTTGACTGAATCCATCTGCTGTCACAAAACCACTACAACAATTAGAAATGTGTACTGCGAATTACTGTTCGATATAGGCCCAAGTCTATAGTTTACTAGCACACAAGTAGTCATGCGTTCCTTAGTAGTATTTTTTTTTCTCAAAGCAAAACAAAGCAGAATTACCTACAGCTAAACCTTACGAATATAAAAATGACAAAAGCCATAAATAAACACTACCGTTAACAAAATATACAGCAGTAGCGCCGTACTGTGTAGTTGTTGTTGTTATTATTATTATTATTATTATTATTATTATTATTATTATTATTATTATCAGTAGTACTGAACACCAACACACAACGAGATTACTCTCCAGTCCAGGCCTTAACAAGTCGTGAGCCATAACTCCCCTTGAATTTCCAAATCAACAATTAACTACCCCCAGCGTGCATAGCACGCTACTTTATCAGTGTTATTTAAACTGGCATAATAAATTCGCCTACATCTTCAACACGTCTGGAATCGCACAGGTATAGCGTATACCGAGGCCTTCGTCAACATCGTAAATAACATGAGTGAATGCAAGGCATGATTAATTAAAACACTTTAAAACAAAAACATTAAATGTCACCTTACCGGGTGCGTAAGGGTGTCAGTGTTCTGTATTTGTTTATCTTTGTTTCTGGGTTGTTTTTAATAAATAATGTTATACTTCAGTCTGTGACAGACACACTGCATGCTTGCCGAATGTAGGCGGTGGAAACAGCGAGCGATGGGAAAAATCTAGCAGGACATACCATGAAAGACAACGACATCTACCAATCGCAGCGGCCGCTCTATAACCAAGCACCAATCCAAGGTCGTGCTTGTTTAATCGACAGGGGCGTAATGAACAGAGTGAAAAAGGTGGGACTTAGAATACAACTTTATTAAAGCCTCAACCAATAGAAAACAACATTAGCAAAACGGTAACACAGCGGCGGGTGATAGCTTTGTTGCTTGTTACTGTATTTTTATTATTTATTCATTTTATTTTGAGGAGTTTTATTATGAATCTTGTCCATTCAATACCTGCCATATAAAAGAAAACCACTATATACAACTGTAATTTAAAAAAAAAAAAAAACAGAGAACACGTTGGCTATAAAAAAAATAAAAATAAAAATCACGTGTAATGCCAGCCTAAATATTAAATATCTATATTCCATTATTAACAAGACAAGGCTCCACGACCTCAGCAGGATATGACGAGAGAGGTGCTTGACCACTACTCTCTCTCGAACTGGTGGTGAGATATATAGCATATATCTATATATATATATATATATTATATATATATATATATATATATATAGAATATATCTTTCTCTCATGTAACATCGTAATTCTAATAGATGCATTTAAGTTCACGTTGTCAAAATATAAGGAGACGACAGAAAGTGTTACGATAGTGTGACATACAATTATCAACATTAACTCGTAGAGGGTAGATGAGTAAGGGCGGCTCTACATTCTGACAATTTGTCATGTCTTTCTGATACGTGCTCGCTTGACAGATACTGTTGCACTACTAACACTGCAGTGCCAAGTAAGCTTGCATTCTACTACTGTATACAAACTCTGTAACTCGTTCATTTTGTACGTCTGACTGGTTCTGCATTAGACCAAGCTTGCATTGATGTGAGCAGTATTTAGAGTTAGAACGTTGGTGATACCTGTTTACGTCATTACACAAGAATATTGTAATGGTAGCAGCCTTAAATGATCCCAGGAAAAAATATACTCCCCTGCGTGAGATGCATATCACCTGCAATGGTGATCTGTTATGAGGTACCAATATACTCGCATGAGGCATTAAGGGCTTGGTTTTTTGTTCAACCAGACACGGATATGTTTTCAAAACTGCTTGGATAATACTTTCGATGGTCATTTGGTCTGTTGTTTCATGATTAGTGATCTATTGAAGGCTATATCTTAGGAAGGCTGAATTTGGTTTAACCTTGTATGGACATTTTTTTTGCAAGAAGTTATTTTAAATTTGCTCACTGCTATTCTAGGTAACAAATCCATGGCATTGTCTTTCTAAAAAAAAAGAAAAAGGCACTTGTTCTGAAGGCCAGAGAGAGACGATGAGAGTTATGTCTGTCAGGTGTACATCCTAAACATGCTGTTCACTATAAAAGCAGGAGCCAATGTGTGAAATGGGGCGCCCCCCGCAAAAAAAAAGAAAAAGACCTGCTTCTTGCTTATATTAGCACATGTGAAACAAAGCATAATGTATTTCATAATTTTATTTATCATTAAATGTCAGAAAAACGTTATGAATTACTTTGGTGCTCTGTCTTTAGCACTGGTTTCGGCTTCAACTCTCACACATGTAAAAGGAATCGCTAGTTTTCTCACATCAGTGTATGCTTACATATAGATGCATGGGCTTATATTTGTGATAATATGGTAACACAAAAAGCCGTTCTTAATGAGCACAGTACAGTACTGTGTCTCTGTCAAAGAAAATTACACCATGAGCTCAAATAGCCACATTTACTCCTATTTTGTCACAGGAATGTTTTTTTTAAGAAAAGTCCAACCATCTTTACTGGCTGCCAGTTTCTTCAGAATAAATGTGCTGATAAGCGTTTGCTTCAGTGAGAGGCTAGTTATCTTCTGTCTGGCTTATTTTAATGTTTCTGTTACGTGACGGGATGAAGTGTTGAGCTGTTGTAAATGTTATATTACACGATAAAATTAAGATGATATTCAGTAGTAGTGCTGCTTCAAGTTTTTTTTTTTTAAATCTATATTAATGATATCAAATCTTATATGTGTTTGTTAATAAGCTTTACATAACTCATTTGTAAACTTTGTTTTATTAGCTGTAGTACATTACATACCATCGCCAGACTGGAAAATGCACCCTTCTGACAAGGAGGATGTCTCCTGTACAAACCAACAAGATAACCAGCTGTTGTTGGTTCCAGAAAAGCTACGTCAAAGACTGATGTCTTTCCAAAAAGAGGGTGTCAAGTTTGCCATCTCCAGAAACGGCAGGTAGGAAATTGTCAAGCATCTCAAAAATGTGTTTTTGTAGTTGTGGCACATCTTTCTTTTTTTTTTTTCATACACAAATCCATCAGTTTTGTTTTTTGTCAAATGGCAATTCATCATATTTATGCCTTTTCTAAAGTAACCCTTTTTACAAAAGAAACATATTTCATCGTAGAAAAGCAAATGGAACAATATAAAAATAGAACAATTCTGAATGCAAAATGCCAGCTAAATAGAAATTATTTTGTGCAACTTCTTATCAGGTTTAAAAGAGTGCCTTTCAACAATATGTCGAGTAAATAACACATTGACTGTTTTAGACCACAGTTTATGGTTATTGCTGTTCAATATTTTTTTTAAAGATTGTATTGTGGTCTATAAACTAAGGATTGAAGGAATGAGTGATTCAGCAGTGTTATATTATCCAGTAGCATGTGATGTTGGGTTTTACTTATTTGATTCAGTGTAAAGTAAACTGCCAGTTCGGACCATGTGGTTTTATAATGAGCTGAGGCAGATGCTCAGGACTGAGTTTTGTGTCAGACTGTGTTCTGAACTCTTGAGGCTGTCAAGAATCATGCAGTTTCTAATTTACTGTGTACAATCAGTATATGTAAGTGTGAAAAACTAATTAGTGCGCCAATACCGACAACCACAGTCGCTTGTTAACACAGTGGCTTAAAAAAATAATACAAATTATATATATATATATATATATATATATATATATATATATATATATATATATATATATATATATATCTTACGAAATACAGAAATACTGTTTTGTGTTATGCATACTAAATATGATTAACTATAGTATTAATTATGGAGACATGCGATACATGTGTCACACTTCAGAGTTTTCCATATAATGCATCTTGATCACTGCTTGTCCAACAGGGATGAAACTTGCTAAGAGCCTTCTTTAGCTGTTAAGTATTAATTGTATCATAATCAGGGCTTGGCTGTCTGACTGACCATCTGCCTGTGTGTCGCATTTACATTTTTATGTGTAGTTAATGTATACAGTACAATTTCATTTTATCTTTTGGGGCTTAAAATTACAACAACCTTTTTGTAAAATTGCCTTCCGTTTTCCTGACATGATAGTGCTACTATGATTCGTTTACCTGATGTGATCTTGAGTCAGGAACATCAGATTTCTGTGTGGGTTGCCAGCATCATGGTTTATCTTAAGCGTCTAATATTGGTTAGGAGGATGCACAAATTTAAAATTCCATATTCATCCTCTAAAAATAGCTTCTCTTAAAACTACAATAATATTACACAAAGTTTTTGCCTAACAGGATTAATATTTATGTAAATACCTTTAAAATATATAGTGACGTAAAACTGCTTGAAGAGTTACTTATTGTTACAATATTGAGAACCTTTGAACAGATGTAGCACAGCATTCTTTTGGGAGTGTTACATCACCAGTTAAATGTGCTCTTGTGGCAGACAGATTGCTCTATGAAAAGAGTCATGTTTGTGACTTGATTCTAATTCAAAGCTAATTCCAAAGCTTCTGTTTCTGTATTGTGGTACCATATTATGTTTGGACCATAGAAGTAAAAAGTAAATGGTAACACAAAATGCTTTAATTGATGGCAAACAAATCCACTGTTCACGTTAAGGGAAGATTATCGTTCTTTATTTACTGAAATATTACTTTTAAGAAAATGTTAGAAGGTGTGGCTCACAGTTATACAATTTCCTCGGTGGATAGTAATTCTTTGGTCAAAAATAAATCACAGAGGCTGAATATCTTGCCAGTTTAAATCGCATTACTGTTCTATATCTAGCAGCTGGGAACATTTTATATTTTATCTTTGTTTATTTTTTTTTAACAAACTTAGTTTCTGTGTTTATTTATTTTTTCTAAAAGTCACTTACTCCTGACACTTAGAACAGTTCCTTTAGAAAAACAAATTTACTATTCAAGTCATGCCAACTAGTTTATTGGACCAGTAAAGTTGTCTGTTAAAAAAAAAAAAAAAAAAAAAAAACAGAATCCCTGTACAGCACCAAGCCCTTGTTTCAGATAACAATAATTCATGGCTCGATTTGAATGTGAATAATTACATTTTACTTCCCACTCATCTGATGCAGTCTGTGCTGATTCTGTAATCTTTAGAACATTTTCTTTTGTACGTAGGTGGGGAAAAAAAATGCTGTCCCACTGACAAGTGGATGAGAATCTAGAGACTATCTAGACACACTCACATTTGTACCTGGATCATCATGGGAACTGCTCAACAGACTGGAGGAGAGGTTATTTTCAGATTTATTAGCTATTGTCACCCTGTGAGTTATATATATTTGTTTATGTTTAAGTGATTTAAGTAGATAGCAATATGATGTCTATATAATAGATGGCAGGGAATGTATTACAAGATTCCATTGAGGCAATCTGATCGAGATTACAGCATCAAACACTTCCTGTGATTCTCATAATAGCCTATATATAGTTTTCTTTTTGAGTTTTTGATTCTATGTACAGTATTTCAAAAGCACATTGTTACATGGTAGATAGAGCATCATCTGCACCATACATAATCGAGTACTGTCAATGTGTAATATGTAGTAGAGAAAAATAAAAGAAAATGCTGCTTTAATAAAGTGATAAAGCTTTGATGTATATTGTAATGTATTATCATTACATTACAATAGGACATCAGTACTTGTATTCATCTTATAAGACTAAACACAAACTGCACCTATCACTTACCAATGGCACCCAACTACAGTGTTATAAAAGGCGAGCACTGTACAAATTTGTATTTTGGGTTTCAAGCCTGATATCCACCTGCACTCCTTCCTGAAGGCAGTAGCATAACGTACAGCTCCGGTGACACATTTCAAATGGTATCAACTTTACAGCGGATAATAGCATAGTGCATAATTTTAGTATAATATGCATATATTATACCTGGTACCCCTTGGTTTGTAAAGATAACAGTTACAATCTGTGCGTGCTGTTGTTAAGCAACAAATGACAGAGCATCTGCCTAGAAACAAGCTGACTTGTGTGCTCTCTTATATAAAAAGGGATGATTAATGTGCAGAAGAAACAGCGTTCTAAAACGAGGCTATAGTTGCTGATGTCTGGAGTCAAGTCGGATGAATGAGTATACAAGCAATTAAAAAAAACGAAAGTAGCAAGGGGGACATTAATCATTGCCTTCAGTTGGCGTGAAAAGTGGAGCTGTTAATGAGGATGGCTTCTTTATGGGCCAGCTAAATAGCACAGTATTTTTGGTTTTTGGTTGTACTCAAAGAATATAAGAAGATGGGCAGAGAGAGAACAGTACCCTACTTTCTAATCCAGTTGAAGAGAATGAACAGCAAAATAAGTAGGGAATCAAATACCTAGACATAGACATCTCGAAACAACACATAAAAGGAATGTTTTGCATTAATTAAGCATGCAGCTTCTCAATGGAGAATTTATAATCTTGTGTTTTGAAAAATGTAGCATCCTGTGGGCCATATGTTACCTTCAGCTGTATCGGAAAATTGCATAATAAATAAGTAAACAAATACAGCAGTAAGTAACAGTTGTGGCTTAAAATTTATTCTGCTTACAACTATTTAAGTTTTTAAATAGTTCACTATCGGCTTTTTTCCTAATTGTATTAAGTAACAAATAACACAGAATCTACCAAGCAGAGACATGATTGTTATACAGTAAACATACAGTTAGTTTAATTTGAAGTATTTTAAAATAGGGTTTAAATCCATTATGGCTGTTCCAGTCTTTTCCAGTTCAGGACTTGCTCCAAGAGAGGCCTGGAATAAGGTCTGCTGCACCAAAGTATGGCTATGATGGCGACATGAACTTTAATTTAATGCAGGCCCAAGTATTTCATAGTTTAATTAACCAATTCAGTAATGAAGGACTGAAAGAGCCACTATCTAGCTGACTTGCAATATTATTTTCACATAACATTGATTATTGTCTTTGTTCAATTTTCAGGTGTGTGATAGCAGATGAGGTATGCATTACCCAGCATGCATCTCATATCTCTGTCTGTACCTGTGAGTGTGTCAGGATATGTTAGCTTCCTAAAGAAGGAATCATCAACGTTCCTTCTTTTAAAAGCTTAACCCTGATATTATATGACTTGGTTTGAAAAATGTAAACTATCAATTTATGAAATCATCCTAGGTATAATATTAATAATGTAAACTGAAAGAATTTAATGACACATGGAAATACCTAATAATTACATACATGCTTTTTGTTTTATTCAGTGCGGGTTGTATATCCTTGTGATATTTCTTGTTAAATGATAGACTAAAATGTTTAGAATTATTAGTTTTGCTCACATTACAAATCAAAGTTTGTCTACCTTGGAAAACTACCTTATAAAACATATTTAAACACATTTTAATTCACCTCAGCCTAATAAGGAGGGGAAATTTTCACCCTGAAAAGTGTGAATCTCAATTAAAAGATATATTCCAGGTAATGGTAATTAAGGAATTATTACCTGCTCTACATAAAATCCAAGATATTGATGTTTAGCATGTTTTATTTTAATTACCTAATTACCTTTAGTGCCTAATCAAGAAAACATATACTTTTTATAGTATACAGCAGCTGTTAAAAGATTGCCTTTCATTTTTAACCTCTTGTAGGATGTAGTACACTGTAAGGAGCAATAAAATAAATCATGTGACTTTTTGTTTTTCGGATGATGAAGGCTTAATGGTTCGAGATATTAGATTAATACTCGGTACACATGTGTTTTCATTGATTCCTTAGTCCAATTTATCATGGGGCGTCATGCAAGGAAAACCCATCACAGTGTCAAAGCCAGTGAACGTGACCTCTTTCAGTGCCACTTTGTTTTTAACCTCGGAATATATCAATTACCTTTTTTCACATTTACATTTTAGTTAAAGTTACAAATAATTTGATCCGATACGGTTTACCACAGACTATGCTACCAGGGATCAGGGTTTTTATTCCAATTCCTTTTTAAAATCAATTCCCAGGTCCTTTGAAGGAATTGGAATTCATATTTTAGAGACGTAGTCATTGTTATGAACAAATTTAAAGCCAATTTAATTGACTAACAGTGACTTCAATACAAGCTCATTTTAACATAATACTGCTAATTGCAATTTTGATCAATGAGGTGTTGGACTTGATTAAAAGAAAATTGGAAATTGATTTGGATTTGGAAATCAAATGGGATTTTAGCCCAACGTTGCCAGGAGTGCTCTGTTTGTGTTCACAAAAATTCCCGTTTCTAGTTTTTATTTTAAATAAATGTCATTTTGAATATAATCATAGACTTTGATAAATGGCCTCCTTTAGACCGTTTAGATTGCGTTTGCTTATAAGCCAATAAACTGTTGATTTTGTATAAATGTATGTTTCCATTTGTAATAGTGAGATTCTAAGGACCCCCTGTAAGTGTGTGACCTGATCTGAAATATGTTTATAAGGATACGTGTTAGATGGTGTAAACCTTTTCATTATCAGCATTTTCCCTTTTCACTGCTCTTTGTTTTCCCCGTTAAAAAAAAAAAAAAAAAAAAATGCGCTTGAGAGACCATTGTGGTGTAATGGGTTAATAAAATGTTACAGCTAGTTATGATCTTGCTAAGGAAGAAAATACTGTTTAAAATATTGTAGCAAATGCCACTTCTAAGTTTATTCTTGATAGACAAAATACAAATTATTGATAGTCCATTTATTCTTGGGTGTAGTTACCACTTCATTGGTAATTCCACACTTCCTGTTGTTTTTGAAGTACTTAATTTTAGCCCCTAGCAGCAGTCTTGTTCATGCCAAAATATGCAGCTGTAGTCTCTACGTGTAAGATGAGGGAAGATTAATTCCCACAGAAGGTAAATGCTTTGTAGTTTATGCTTTAACCCATTAAGTGCCAGGATAGGCTACTTTGCATTTTAGCATTTAACTGGCATCTACCTGTAATTTACGTTTTGTCTTTAACTATATTATTATGATAACTCACAAAGTATGGTCATGCAATTGCCCACTTAGTGCAAATGATTTAATTATCTGGAGCATTTGTTATGTACCGTATGATTGTTGCTGCACATTTCTTCTGAAGAATTGGATTAAATCAAATACAGTCTTGAAAACTTGAGATTTTGAAACTGTCATTACATTACATATTAAGCAGTTTCCAGATTTAAAATTCCCTATGGGCAAATATTTAATCCAGAAATCTTTGAAACCTGAAGCTGTTGTCAAAAGGTAACATTTATTAAGGTATGAAACTTCGTTTTTAACCATTTGAATTGGACCCACCCTTAGACAGAGCATGCTGTTGTTTGTTTGTTTGATACCATGTACAGCAGTGTGCAAATGTATTAGAACCATTGCTTCTGGTGTTTTAATTTGTTGTGCATATGAAATCAAACCACTAACTGAAAATAGTAAAAATAGGCAAATTAGTACTTATCTAGTTTAATAGATGCCTTTAATAAGCTACACATGCATTTAATTTAAAATAGTAAGAGAAAAGGAACACATAGCCGCAAATGGTAAAATGTACGAGACATTTTTAGAAGTTGTTTAAGATGCCCAATTAAAGCATAACGTTTTTCACATATCAGCATATATACTTTCTATTTCACTGATTACTGTCCATAAATTAAAATTCTCATACCCAGAAGTTTGCATGCATATAAAGGGTATACATGAGACATGTTAGGGTGTTCTAATACATGTGACACCTTCCAGATGGGCCTTGGCAAAACCACCCAAGCCATTCCTGTGGCATACTTCCACAAACAAAAATGGCCTCTGCTGCTAGTGGTTCCATCATCACTGAAATACTCCTGGATTGAATAAATGGAGGTCCTCTTCATCTCCTTTCTCATGTAAAGTATCACTGATGTGTTGCTCAAGTTGTTTGGCACTGTCTTTTGCTTAATACAATGTGTAAAAATACACGGCAGCATTTGTATCACTTCTTCGCATCATTCTTTCATGGTGTCAGTCATTATGCTGTCTTCTCCAGGTGCCCTTCCTGTCTTCCTATGTTTGATAGCATGTTTCACTTCTTCCGGTGCTCTTATCATCTTTTTATAATTTTCTGTAAAAGTCTTCGACTCTCTTCAAAATCAATTTTCGGTTCTTGATGACAGTCCCGTCCTCTTGTTATATAAGTTACATTGATTGTCTTTTCCTCTCTCTCTAAAGGTGTTAACACCACTGAAGGCATAAGCAAAACATTTATTGTTATCATTTGTAATTGTATCTAAATGTTTTTACATATATATACTGTATATCAAGAACCGCAAACTGATTTTGAAGAGAGTAGAAGACTTCTACAGAAAAATATATCAAGATAAAATGAGCAACATAGCATTATATATATATATATATATATATATATATATATATATATATATATATATATATATATATATATATATATATATATATCAAGGTTGGCTCTTGCTTGCTCTGATTTCAAGGTTGGCTCTTGCTTGCTCTGATTTCAAGGTCGGCTCTTGCTTGCTCTGATTTTAAGGTCGACTCTTGCTTGCTCTGATTTCAAGGTCTCTTGCTCTTGCTTCTTGCTCTGATTTTAAGGTCGACTCTTGCTTGCTCTGATTTCAAGGTCGGCTCTTGCTTGCTCTGATTTCAAGGTTGGCTCTTGCTTGCTCTGATTTCAAGGTCGGCTCTTGCTTGCTCTGATTTCAAGGTCGGCTCTTGCTTGCTCTGATTTCAAGGTCGGCTCTTGCTTGCTCTGATTTCAAGGTCGGCTGTTGCTTGCTCTGATTTCAAGGTCGGCTGTTGCTTGCTCTGATTTCAAGGTCGGCTGTTGCTTGCTCTGATTTCAAGGTCGACTTTTGCTTGCTATGATTTCAAGGTCGACTCTTGCTTGCTCTGATTTCAAGGTCTAGTCTTGCTTCCTCTGATTTCAAGGTCGACTCTTGCTTCCTCTGGTTTGGGAATGTAAGCATTGGGTTAACAGTCTAAAGTTGGAATACAACAATTTGTTTCATTATGTCAACACAGAGCTGTCTAATGAAAATAACATTCCCTTAGGGTTCGGTTTTACTGTATATTGACTTTTCTATAGGCTACTGTGGTTATATTGATTGTCTTTTTCTCTGTCTCTCTCAAGGTGTTAACACCACTGAAGGCATTAGCTGAAACATTTTTCTACTTGAGTTATTGATATCATTTTACCATATGACTACCTTATAATTTGTATGATTTAAGTTTTTGGGTCATAAAGTACTTAATTACTTGACAACAGAATATGCATTGTAGGCATGGTTTGCAAAATTGAGAATTGAGTAGATTTTTGATACAGACTTTCAGATTTGCTTTACATCTGTAGGTTACTAGATGGGGCATTGGGTTACAAAAAAAACCCCACAATGCCTAGCTTATGATTATGTATACCATATAAATGTTGAAGGAGTCTATGCAAAGACTTTGGTGTATTCCCTTCACAAACAGAAGTTCCAAGTTATTGTAGTAGATGAGTCCCACTACCTGAAATCAAGGACCGCTGCACGTTGCAAGACCCTAGTCCTGATTGTGCAGAAGGCAGCCCGGGCCATCTTCTAACAGGAACACCTGCTCTTGGACACTTGGAGGAGGTAAAAAAGGAAGGGTGGAAGATATCTTGCAGTGTAATTTTATGGCAAGGGCTAAACACAAAGCTTGGTAACTTGAGTAAAATATCTGTTAATAAAGTTGGAGAATGTAAAAAAGCATCTCTTGTTTGTGCATATTTATTTAAAAAAAAAAAAATCCTGAGCACCCATGATATCCATACTTTTTGTTAAAAATCCAGTGCTCACAAATACAGTGCTGGTTAATTTTCTATTAACAATCTGTAAAAAATTGATTTAGTTATGATACCAGCTTTTTATGTTTTGAGTTATATTTTGTTCGTTTATTTGTATCTGAATTTGGATATTACAGTTTTGACCTTTTTGATTATAATCTGATTATCTTTGAAAATGAAGTCTTGATGTTTGTGCTCCTAATTTTGAGACACTAATGAAAGTGTAATTGTAATTTTGTGTTAAATGGGTTTTTAAAAGACAAAGATAACAGACAGATAAACAGACAGACAGTTTTTTAGGCTATTTGTAATAATAATAATAAACATAATTAAAACATAATTACTTTACATTGGTATATCCAAGATAGGCAATACTTTTGAGTCGGCTTACAGTACTCTTTTGTAGTCAGCCAAGCATGTCATTATTAGATATTTATAGAGCAGAATTCATCAAAGCATGTGAATTTGCAAAGCTCAGTGACAAATACCTTTCCACTCACTGTCTAAAAGAAATGTGCATGTTTGTGATATTCTCAGATAATATGATGGTTTCTGGCAACCCCAAATGTGATTATCTTTTAAAAAAAATCTTCTTTCTATTATTTTAATGCTAGCATTTTACTATGCTATAGTTAAATTACCATCTTTATAAGATTACATAGAGTCTGATTAATGTTAATACCAGATATGTAATATTGTGTAAATGTCTTTGCAGCTTTTTATGCAGATTGATGCCCTGTATCCTAAGAGATCTGGAACTTGGGTTGATTATGCTAAAAAAAACATTGCAATGCCCATGTCAGTTACAATCATCCCTTCCTGTTTTCTTCAGATTTTTTCAGCTGGTTCCTTTGCTTGTCAATCAATCAATCAATCATGTTTTATTTTATGTAGCACCTTTCATAGTGGACCACCATCACAAAGTGCTTTACAAGATGTGGTAACAACAACAAAATCCATAATACTTTAAATACAGAGAAATGCATAATACATGATATACAGTAAAAAAAAAAGAAAAATAGTAGCATAATACATGAACTAGTAGCAACAACACAGCAGCTAATAGCAGATATGAGGCTTAAAGAGCATGGTGGGTCTTGAGAGTTGATTTAAAGCGAGCGACAGTGGGAGCATCACACACCAAAGCTGGGA
This sequence comes from Polyodon spathula, assembly GCF_017654505.1. Lineage (NCBI taxonomy): Eukaryota > Metazoa > Chordata > Actinopteri > Acipenseriformes > Polyodontidae > Polyodon > Polyodon spathula. Next base: position 6,957,860 of record NC_054544.1, on the reverse strand, counting down.
GAAAGTTCCAAAGAGTCAGAGCCATGAACCAATGAGCATTCTCCATGTGTGGTGCACTTTTCCTTGGGGATAACAAGCAGGCTAGAGTCGGAGGACCTAAGCTTGTGGGCAGTGACATAGCGGGTCAGCAAGTTTAGGTACTCGCGACCTGTGTGATGAACGGCATTGTAGGTGAGCAGAAGAGTTTTGAAAGTAATCCTGAACTTTACAGGTAGCCAGTGCAGCTGGGCAAGATCTGGTAAGGATCCTGGCAATGTCATTCTGAACTAGCTGCAGTCGGTTTATGGTGTGTGCCGTAAGACCACCATATAGAGAGTTGCAGTAGTCGAGTCAAAAGGAGACAAAGTATCTCCACATCCAGAAGGGAAAGGTAGGGACGGACTTTGGAGATGTTTCAAAGATGGTAGAAGAAAGATTTGACCACAGAGGAGATGTGGGCATCAATGGAGAGGTTATTGTCAAGAAGTACACTAAGGCTTCACACTGCGGAAGAAGGCAGCAGCAGACAGTTTCCGAGGTTCAGGGCAGCTATATTGAGATTCTTAAGTTGAGTTTTAGATCCTACTAGAAGGAGCTCAGATTTGCTAGTGTTCAGCTAAAGAAAATTGGCAGACATCCAGGCCTCGATGTATTGAATGCAAGCCGAGAGCCGGACCATGGCAGAGGGGCTTCCAAGTAGCTGGGTGTCGTCAGCATAGGAGTGAAACATGAGGCTGTGTTGGCGGATGAGGTGACCCAAGGGAAGCATGTACATATTTAAGAGAAGGGGCCCAAGAACAGATCCTTGGGGGACACCACAAGTGACTGGGTTTGTGACACTACTGCATCCAGCATAGAAAACAGACTGCATGTGTCCGGATAGGTAAGAGGACATCCAGGTGAGACAGTTTCCAGAGATCCCAGCATTCTTCTGAAGTCGGTCAAGAAGAATGCCATGATCTATGGTGTTAAAAGTGGCTGTTAGGGCAAGGAGGACAAGCACAGAGGGAGCACCAGCATCAGCATTAAGCAGGAGATCATGAACAATGTGTGTGTGTGTGTGTGTGTGTGTGTGTGTGTGTGTGTGTGGATAGATAGATAGATAGATAGATAGATAGATAGATAGATAGATAGATAGATAGATACTTTTTTACTTTTATACTTTATTTGATCAAATTTAAAACACAAACAGAACAGAAAGAAAAAATCTTAATACATTAAACATTCATTAATTTAATTAAAACATTTCAATATTTTGTTAAAATCATAGAAACAAATTTAGTTTTTCCTCATCATCTATTCTACACACCACCTCTCCTACACACCAAATGTATCTAAAACTCTTTATGTCATCCATCATGGAATAACAGTTATACTTGAGTTGAACTCGGGCTCAAACCAGCGCTCTAAAGACACCACAATGGTCAGAGGACCTGTTCCCTTCCAACCTGTGCTTTTGTCTTTTTGCAATCGATATTTTAGCTTGTCCAAGTAAAAAATGTATTATCTGGCACAGGTATTTCTTATTCTTAGTGTATTGTACACTAAAAATCTAAACAACTTCTGAAAAGTCCATTCCAAAATCTTTAAACATTGACTGTAACAGAGCAAACAATGGAAACAGCCTCTGACAGGACATATATGTGTGGAACACTGTTTCCCTCTCTCTGCAAAAGGGGCATCTATCCTTAATTAAGGGTCAATTATGCAGAGATAGGAATTTACTGCTAAAATAGTGTGTAACTATTTGTAACTCTGACAGATCTGCCCCCCACACACACACACTTTGTAGGGGCAGATCTGTCCGAGTTTTTGTACAAAGCAATCCCCCCTCTGTCTCACTATTTAAGAGGCCAGCTGTAGAAACAAGTAGAGCTGGAAACGGGGTCTCGCAGGGAGGTGGAGCTCGCTCAATGAAACTTTGATTTAAAATGTCCTGAATTGGTTTAGAAGTGCATTTTTGTGCTGTGACAGTAACAGGCCAGCCACCCTCACAGACCTTAGAGTCAGTGCATCCGTTAAACTTTCCAGGCTTCTCCAGGTATAATTTATTATATCTACAATATGTCCCAGTTTTATTAGTCCTCCTTTAATCAGTGTGTTTTTAAAAGTAGGAGATTGACACAGTTGTATTTTGAAAACAGAATTAAAACAAAAGACTCTTCAAGCACCCAATACAAATGCATTGCTCTTTTTTCTTTCTCCACACACAGGTTCAACCATGCTCTCAGTACCCCCCTGTAGTACTCAGGCAATCCAGAACAGTTCATTGTGCTGGTATCTTTTAGAACCAAGTGTCTGTCTAAACCTGATTCTCCTATATGTGAAAAAACACCAGAGCCAACTCTCTCCAGGGGGTTTCTCAGTAGAGTACAATAGATTTTGCAGGGCCTGCAAGCGAAAAGCAGCAAAGTGACCGGCAATGTGGATGAGACCCTGCCTGTCCTCCTCCAGGGGAAGGTAAAGCATGCTCTGTCTTTTTTCTGTCAGAAAAATACCAAGATTTTGAATTTGTTGTAACAAGTTACTGCTATGGCTCCACACAAATTAACGTATGCTATAGCATTGAAGCGACCAGACTGTTTACAATTAAAACCCGCCCCTTATAAGACAGCTAAGGTAAAATCTATCGCCACCTCAGACACTTTCTCCAGCACCACTCCCAATTCTTTTGTACAAGTTTTTCATCTCCTAAAAACACTCCCAAATACTTACCCCCCCCCCCCCTTACTCCACTGTAACCCCTTTGGCAGGTGTAGAGGACTAAAACCATCTCCATCCCCTATTATTAATTCACTACTCTTTTCCCAATTAATCCTTGCTGATGATAATTTCTCAAAGCAAGCCTGGCTATGACAAAGTTCTTTAAGATCTTTCTCATTTTTAATTAAAACAACAATGTCATCGGCATAAACAGACACTTTAATTGGGGGTCCATTACAGTATGGTATTGTGATTCCTGTTAGAACCTGTCTCAGTTTACACATTAATAGTTCTAATGACAGGGATAACAATACACCTGAGAGGGGTCATCCTTCTCTGAAAACAATACACCTGAGAGGGGGCATCCTTCTCTGAAAACAATACACCTTAGAGGGGGCATCCTTCTCTGAAAACAATACACCTGAGAGGGGGCATCCTTCTCTGATGCCTCCATACACGTGGAAAGGTTTGAATATTGACATAGAGGACCTGAAGCTGAGCCAAATCCAAACCTGGGCCAAATCCAAATGACCTCAGCACCTGCCACAAGTACCAGCGATCAACTCAGTCAAAGGCCTTCTCCTGATCCAAAGAAATCAGACCAGCAAAACCCAAACAGCTTGGAAGCAGACAGAATATCTCTAATTACAAAGAAGTTATCAAAAATTGATTCTTTAGGGATGCAATAGCTTTGGTCGGGGTGGACAATGCTCCCCATCACAGGATTAAGTGAGTTGGCCAAGGCTTTAAACAGTATTTTATAATCTGTGCAGAGTAAAGACACAGGGTGCCAGTTCGTTATCTCACATGGATCCCCTTTCTTTGGTAAAAGCTGATAATTGCACGCCTGCAGCTTAGAAGCAATTCTCCTCTCTCCAGGCTCTCACTGTAAACAGCCAACAGATCTTCCTTTAATCATTTACTGTCCATTTATTCAGTGCTCATTAGGTGCATCAGGTCCAATTTATTTTCACACAAGCTGTTTATTTTACACGCGCTGTTTAAAATATTTTTCAGAGTAAAACAGGTTCAAAAGGCATTGAGCGCATAGAAACATTCAGTAATGTATCTACAGACCCCTTGTTTGCTGTATTTTTCAAATACCTCTTTATAGACGTGCATACTGATAAATCCTCTCATGATCACTCGTTTTATCACCAAACTCCTAAATAATGCAATCCAAGTCATTATTTTATTACTATAACATCTCAAAAAACTCTGCAAATGTCTATGATATTCTTTGAGCACTGAATGCAGAAGCAGCTACCTCCTTTGTTATGTCCGTGTTATCTCTGTAATCCATGGGGCTATGAGATACACTGTTCTTTTGGTTTCATTCTGTTCCTGTCGGTCACACTCGGCCATTGAAAGGTTTTCTCGGCTTTTTCCAGAGAAAAAACAACTAGAGACCTGTGCTTTACGTCTTTTTGATGATGTCAGACAGGGTCCAACATTAGACTGGAAAGGGAGAATTGTAATGTCGGACCTGGTCCGACATAGGATTGCAAAGGGTTAATAGTGACCAGAATCCTTGAAAGAATTCCACTGGTAAACCATCAATCCCTGGAGCCTTGCCCCCTGTCAACCATTGAAGTGCATCAGATAACTCCTGCACAGAAAGTTTCATTTCCAGCCCTGCACTTCTTTCAATTGGGAGTTTCGGCAGATCTTCCAGAAAGTATTGGATTTCCTCCGGGTCCCCCACAGCCTCCGTTGTGAAAAGGTCTGTATAGAAGCACACAGCAAAGTTCAAAATATCCTCAGGCCCCCTCAGCTCCATTCCTGCTGGGGTCTTCAAACAACAGATTTTTTTTCTCCGCACATTTCTGCTCCAGGCCAAAACAAAACTGCGTAGATGCATCAATTTTCATAAGATGCTGAACCCTAGATCTAACCAGCGCCCCCTGTACTTTTCTTCTCATCCCCCCCGAATTTTCCTCTCATCCTGGGCGCTGACATTTCTGACTGCTGTACCGAGGACATAAACTAACTTTCAATGAAAATATGTTGCAATACTAGCAAATGCAACTCATTTGGAATACAATCCCACAATCCACTACAGAGGTGATGCATTTCTGAGGAAACTAGGGGTGGGGGGGGAATTATTTCATCTCAAAATGCTAAAAGAAAGGTAAGACAAATAATTGCTTATATATAAATGATTTTTAGTTGATCACAACAGGTTTTTATTGCATTTAATTAAACTTACATCTTCCGATTTATCAAAGGTAATTACTACAGATTTTGTTAAAGGCAATTTCAGCCCACCCTTGTGTATCACTATAAATTAGATATACAAATGTAATGTTTCCTTTATTCTATATTGGCCTTTTATTATTTGCCTTTGCGGGTATACAGCCAGGTCTGACTGAAACTGTCTTTATAAATCCAGTTTAAAGTATATGGAGGTGAAAGTTACTTGATATTGTTCTACTATTGCCAAAATATATTTGTGTGTATTTCGAAAAAGATTTTTCGACAAACACTTTTTGTCACCACTAATTTTAACGGACTGTCAAAAATTAAACAAAATATATACAAATTCTTCACTTTTGGGGATTGTTGTTAAATTAATTTATTGTTCCCAATTAAGGAATTATTTCTTTGAGCATAGAAGAGTGCCTTCTATGGGTTTAGAAAACACTGTGTATCAGAATACAGAAAAATTCATGCATTGAAATTAATACAAAGGTATAGCAAAAGGTTGACACTTGGATTTTTTTTTTCTCTCTTGGCTATTGTTTAGTGTACAGAGAAGAGTTAGAACCTACAGAGAGGTCAAATTATTTGACAGGATGAAAAATGCGGGGACTGCAAGCCTGTGAATTGCACACTTCAGAAAGGCAGTCCATATCCTGTTCACACTTGCTCACAGAGCACAGAAAATAAATAATTAAACAAAAATAATCACAAACACAAATAATAACTGTTAAGGTCCGGCTGGGCAGTAGCCTTCACGGATCCTTTAAGCGTTTTCAGTTTCATTTTTCTCTTCTCTCGCCACTCTTGTTCCGCCTCTCGAACACCCCACCCGGAGTGCAGGCAGCTGCAGGTATTTATACAGGTGATCATTTCCCGATTAGCAACAAATTAATCACTTAATTAATTCGGGAGATGGCCACCTTCTGCACGGGTTTTTAATGTGGATGGGACCCATCCACGCTGCAAAACAATAACAAAACACATGGCGCTTCGCCGTCATACAATAAATATATACACAAATACAATACAATAAAGATTTTTAGATTTTGTTTAAAAAGTGCTACATTTAAACTTCTCTTCAGCATTCCTTCCCAGCAGCCGGTCTGCTCAAGACAGCTACTTGAGTATCCGGGTCAATATGAAACTGACAGACAAGGTGGATCCTTTCAGATGATCACTTCTGTCTATATGAATGTACTGAACTAGATAAGGCAGTTAAAAAAAAAAATGTAGTTCTGTATCTTTAATTTTAAATACAGCAATATTGTAAAGCCATTTCATATTTCAAAGAAATATTGTCTGTTCTCCCTTTATGCGTATCACAAAAGCTGTAAAATGTAAAAAAAAGAAAAAAAAACAGTAAAACAAAAACAAGGAAAATGGATAGCTAATTTCCTCTCCTTCTGTTTTAAAAGCTGTACCTTACGAATGCCTTCTTACGCAAGAGCTGAGAGTCATTTTGTTTGTTGGGAATCAGTTTGTCAAATGAAATGGGCGTTACATTAAAACTAGTGAATAATACTTATACCACAATATACAATACCACAGCAAAATAATTAAACTTGGATGCGTGGATAGCAGTATGATGAACATTTCCAAAAAGTGCAAAGGAATAGATTTAATTTATAGCCTGATCTTCTGCGATGGGAATATTCAGTTGTTGAGATCGTGACTTTAATGAGATTGAGACATCTGTGCCTGACTACTTAAATGTGCAGGGTGTTCTATTTCTAGCGTTTTAGTGTTAATAGGAAATTCGAAATCTGATAGTCTGGTAATTCTCACACCAGAATGTGTGTTAATGTAAATTTCATCATTTGCCATTTTGTTCACACACTCCTGCTGTACTGTTAAAATGGGCTGTGAGGCATACTTCGCCATGGCAGTACATCTGAACATTAAAAAATAAAATGAATAATTTCCTGAAATTCACCATATTTACTTTCAGAAGTACTTTTTTTTAAAGTCCAGATCTAGAACATTAAGAGAGATATAGCTATTGCAGTGACAATGGTGGTGTCTCAAACTCGGCTTCATCCACCTTCTCTGGACTAAATAAGAATAATGAGTATTGAAATTTCAATGATTCTGAATAATGCTAAATTTGGAAGCTTTGCCTGTTTAATTTGTATAAGGAACCTTCAATTATGTTAACAGTGGATAGGTTAGGTATAGATTTTACCTTAGCTTCTATGACAGCTTCTCTGCAAGCCTGAAGCATTGTCAGATGATGAGCAAATACCCAGAACTTGAGCGTTTTATTTTTCAGCATCACTGTGATGTAGTCCTTTAGAGCACCTGTCCAAAAAAAACCCAGATTTTAATAACTTCCGACGTTCACTCATTTGAAGCCTCATATGGTAAGCCACCTTGCTTGTGGCTATCCATTTATTCTATGGGTCTGTAATTCAATATAATAAACCTCTCTTGAAGGTGTTCTCAACAATGGTTAGGTATAATTTAGTGTTAGTCATGAGTCGCACCAAATCACAATACAAAGAAATTCCAAATGCGTAAGTTAGGCAGCATTTGTTAAACTATATGACACCTAGAAGGAAACACTTAAGGGGCATAAGATTTTTTTAAGATTTGTTTATAAATCTATTTTTACATTTAGCCCTCAAGAAATTTTGCTTTGTAATTCAAGTTGTAGACATGTGAATGTAGACAATATGTGTCGTTGTGGAAAACAAAACTGAACTAAATCACTCAAAGAAAAAGAAAAACCTTTACATACAGTATTGCTCCTTCACTCACCACTCCATGGCTATTAGGTGGCATGGCTATGAATCTTATTTCCTCAACCATGTAATCTATATTTATACAGTTTAGAATTTTTTTTAGGTGAGTAACTCCTTGAATCATCTGCTCCATCATTTTCAGTGATGCCTGCTGAGAGCTTCATCCTAGCCAGTGTCTATCAATATCAACTCCTAGGACAGCTGCAAACAGCCTGCTTAACAATGTGTATATGGCAGTTTTCACAGCTGGTATTTCTAAAGGTTTTGCACCTTTAATTAAAGCACAACATTTAAATGACTTTTAAAAGGCAGCATCTGATCAAGTTCTTTTCTAGCTGGGCGTTCAGTGTTCTTATTACTGCAGTCGGGTTACACTTTTTAATTGGTTCCTAAAGCCTACAATCTGTTCTCCCTCCAAAATAACTTTGTCTAAAAAAAAGTGCATGAAAGTCTTCAACCCTGGACATCATCTGCCAGATGTCTGTGGATAAAAATAAAACCAGGCTTGTTTCCCAATCCTGTAACATGGCATTTTTGCATTAGAAAACAATGCAGGTAAGAAATGCAGAGCACATGCACCTTCAGTTTCTCCAGCAGAGCTTTCCAAGTGAAGAAACCTGAATATCCATGTCTTTCTGATCAGTTGTCATTGCATACGCACTGGGAAACAACAGAACAGGCACATCCAAACAGATCCTCTCCCCGTCTCTATTAGTCGGATAATTATTAATATATTATATATATAGATATATATATATATATATATATATATATATATATATATATATATATATAATATAATATAGTTAACAAATAAATTTACTTTTAAGATAAGGAAAGGTTCTTAGTGTATATACTGGATTTACTCAGTTTTAGAGCTGGGTTGAGCAAAATGTGCAGAAACAAAGTTGCCCAAAGATCCACAGTATTCATTTTGCATAAAAATACAATAGGAATACAAAATACTAAATAAATGCTAAAATAAAAAACTCACTCTAAAAAAAAAAAAAAGCTTCAAAATTCTCATTTATAGGTTTTACAGAATAGAGCTACAATCCAATTACATTTTTACTGTCACTAAATTGATCAAAAATGTGTGTGTGGCTGGGGGGATCTGGCTTCCATAAATGGGTCCTTACATCACTGTGAATGCAGCAATGACCAGTCCCTATGTCAACTCTAATTTGCATGTTTCATTTCTTCAGATATATGACTAAGATTTTCCAAGGGGCAGCTAAATCACATCTTGCCTCAGATGAACCTCCCTTAAATGTGAGAAATTGGCCAGTAAATATTCATCTGCTTCAGTCACAGCACAGTGTGCTTAATTTGTCAATTTAACTAGCCATCATGAAACTGTTAAGGTCAATTACACTCTCCTTTATAATTGGTAAAAGATCTACTGTAAGCAGAGCTTGTCTTTATGTTTTATAAGTGTACTTAATGTTAACTGTCCAAACTTTCGTTCACATAGATTTTTTAAACTACTTATGGATTAACTGCTCATTTGTAGAAGTCCCTCTTTAGGTTTCTCTGATTTCTAATTAACAATGCTGCAGACATGCGAGGGATAATACATTATGTGTGGATTTATGCCAAGTTTTAATCAAACAGTGAGAAGAAGCAGAAGACTTGAAGTGAAGCTCTTAAGTATCCCGTGTCCTTTAGACAATGGCAAAGTGATTGGACAAAAAAAAAAAAAACACTGCATCCTTCAATTTTTAAGACTATGAAGAAAGGACAAACTAAAGTTAATAATCTTATAATAAACACAAACATAGGGCAAGTTTGATGATTTTTATACAGGTTATTTGACTGCAAAATTTTAATTAACCAAACACATTATACATGTTTAGGCTGCCTGAAGATTTGATACAACATAAAACCCATTAAATGGTGTGCATACAGAACAGACAATCCCAGTACTTCATGTCTGGAACTATTTTGCTTACAATAGAAACGCAACCATTATGTCTTTCCTCCAGTTTGTTAAAACACCTCGCCTAGTCCTTCACAAACAAGAGTAACATTTCCATTGCGGTCAACAGACCACACAAAGATGTTCGTTTGAAACTGACGCTTACATGTCTTTGATATTTACACCAGAAATACCTAGGACTTACAATTAGCAAGTTCATAAAATTGCCAAGAAGTGCAATGTGGTGCCAAACAAGGAGTGCAAGTGAAAGTGACACGTTTTACCTATAAATAGGTTATATCTGCACCTTGGCAATTGCCCTCTGTTTACATACGCATAACAAGCCCCATGGCTTCCACAAAGGGGTTATCAGTCCCTGCAAAACCCGAATCCAGTGCCCTCATTAATTTCTCCCATTCCTCGAAGCTGGCACTCGCTTCCTACGTGGGAGGAAATAACAGGGTTTTTTTTTTTTTTTCTTTTAGCTATAAAGGGCAAGACAATTAATAGAACTGAATAATGCCCTACTTTTCTTCATATAGAAAAAATAGGTAGCAAAAAAAGGAGAAAATTCCCAGAGATACCAGTCTGTTCCTACTATAAAAAGTCAAAGCAGGGTAGGTCAGTCACATGGTACTACCAATTATAAAAGCTTGTGACAACCAGGGGGCGAAGATGGAAACTCTCTTAGCCAACATAATAAATCAAAGACAGATAGTTTGCTCTCAAGGTGAAACACAAGTAGTATTTAGGAAGTTAGAAAGTCAGGAATCACGTGAAAGGATTGCCAATTGAGGACAAACCCCATTCTAAATTAAAAAGTGAGTACAAATATCTTCTTATACATAATATTCCATTAGGTGCCTTTTCAATTCTGAAGCCCTGTTTTGCAAAATATTTAGGTGGCAATGCAATTGGTGCTCATAGATACTGTGTACATTTGGGTATGCATACATTATTACACAATACAACAATGGAATCCATTTTAACCAATGACATAATAATAATAATATAGCTTTAAACATAACAAGAACCTATTATTGTCAGGCTGTAACACTGTTGTTATCAGTAAGATGTTATTTAACTAACAATTTACTATGCATTGCTACAACATCCGCTTAAAACTTTTACATGAGGGGCTCCACATGGAGTGCAGGATGCGCCCTATAGCCTGGAGATCGACCATGACCGGGGGTTCCTAGGGGGCGGCGCACAATTGGCCGAGCACCACCTGGGTACGGAGAGCTTAGGTTGGCAGTGGAATGCACAGTTCACAGCGCACCAGTGGTTCTGCAGTGGAGCCGAAAGATCTGTGTTGTCCTCTGGCACTGTAGGTCTAGTGGCCTCGCTGTGAATCTGCAGTGTGAAAAATGACGGATGCAAAATCTAAAAGTGTCTATTTATCTGAAGATAAATGGGGCAAAATGTGTTCTCCAGATAAATTGATTATTCACATAGATGATATATTATATTTTTAGTTTGCATCTTTTGTAAATTGGGGAATAAGTATACGGTGTACAAAATAATGATTTCGAGAGTTCGGTTAATTTGACTTATCTGAATAGTATTGAGCACTTGACAGCAATGTCTTCCACCTCAACAATATTTGCTGTAGGTTAGTGTGGCAGAGCAAAGCTCTGCCCTTTAAATTGGCAGGGATGGGGTTAACTTCCCCTACCTGCCTGGGTTTATTATGTTCAGGTGGCTGGGATTGATTAGTTGATTAGGTTGATTAACGATCAATCAGCGCCCAGCCACCTGATATAAAAGGAGGCCTCTGCTTCTCATTTGGAGAGAGGGAGCTGAGGAAGCAGGTTGGTGTTTGTTTTGTGGTTTTTGAATTTTCTAAATCCAGTGAAGGCATTGCCCAGCCTGGAAACTTTATTTTTGTGAGTTTTGTTTTTGCTTTATTTGTGTTTGAGTATCTGTTATTTTGCCCTTGTGCACTTTATTTTTGTTTATTTATAATAAAATAGTTATTTTTTTGAACTGCAGTCTGTCTCTGGGCCTCTATCCACTCGCCAGCCTGCCACATTTGGTGTCAGAAGTGGGATATCGCCACCTAGAGGCTCAGAGCAGTATTTTTTTTTTGTTTTGTGGAATTTTTGGGATAATTTTTTTTTTTTTTTTTTTCAAAAAAAAAAAAAAAAAAAATGGGAAAGAAGAGCAGACAGCGGCAAAGGCAGGAAAAGCAGCAGCTGAAGAAATGTAAGCTGCTGCAGCCACCGCTGGAGGACCCGGCCAGCCTCTTCCCCTGGTGTTCCTGGTGTGGGAAGGAGGACCATCGTTGGCGGTCCTGCCCAGACGTGCCACCGGCAAACTGGTGTGGCCGGTGTGAGGAGGACGGCCACAACTGGGCAGGATGCCCCTACAACCAGGCCCAGGAAGAGGTGCCGTGTTCACCCCGGGCATCAGGGGCCACCCCACTACCTCCAGCACCACCACCTTCACCACCGTCCCAGGAGATCTGGGACTGGTTGATGCACCCTGAGGCAGACCTCGTCCACGATCTCCCCATAGTTATCAACACGCTGTGGCGTCGAGATGGGGAGAGGTGGGAACAGTGGGAGGAACAGCACCACCCGGCCTCCTTCCCAGAGGTTGCCCTCATGGTGGTTAATTACCTGGCGGTAGACATGGGAGATGCCCCGGTCACTCCAATAAAGAGGGGTGAGCCGTCGTCCCCAGAGCCAGAGAGGGGTGAGGAGCTGCCGTCGCTCCCAGAGCCAGAGAGGGGTGAGGAGCTGCCGTCGCTCCCAGAGCCAGAGAGGGGTGAGGAGCTGCCGTCGCTCCCAGAGCCAGAGAGGGGTGAGGAGCTGCCGTCGCTCCCAGAGCCAGAGAGGGGTGAGGAGCTGCCGTCGTCCCCAGAGCCAGAGAGGGAGGAGGATCTGCCGTCGCTCCCAGAGCCAGAGAGGGAGGAGGATCTGCCGTCGCTCCCAGAGCCAGAGAGGGAGGAGGATCTGCCGTCGCTCCCAGAGCCAGAGAGGGAGGAGGAGCCTCCGTCGCTCCCAGAGCCAGAGAGGGGTGAGGAGCCGCCGTCGCTCCCAGAGCCAGAGAGGAGTGAGGAGCCGCCGTCGCTCCCAGAGCCAGAGAGGGGTGAGGAGCCTCCGTCGCTCCCAGAGCCAGAGAGGGAGGAGGATCTGCCGTCGCTCCCAGAGCCAGAGAGGGAGGAGGATCTGCCGTCGCTCCCAGAGCCAGAGAGGGAGGAGGATCTGCCGTCGCTCCCAGAGCCAGAGAGGGAGGAGGATCTGCCGTCGTCCCCAGAGCCAGAGAGGGAGGAGGATCTGCCGTCGCTCCCAGAGCCAGAGAGGGAGGAGGATCTGCCGTCGCTCCCAGAGCCAGAGAGGGAGGAGGATCTGCCGTCGCTCCCAGAGCCAGAGAGGGGTGAGGATCTGCCGTCGCTCCCAGAGCCAGAGAGGGGTGAGGATCTGCCGTCGCTCCCAGAGCCAGAGAGGGAGGAGGATCTGCCGTCGCTCCCAGAGCCAGAGAGGGAGGAGGATCTGCCGTCGCTCCCAGAGCCAGAGAGGGGTGAGGAGCCTCCGTCGCTCCCAGAGCCAGAGAGGGGTGAGGAGCCTCCGTCGCTCCCAGAGCCAGAGAGGGAGGAGGATCTGCCGTCGCTCCCAGAGCCAGAGAGGGAGGAGGATCTGCCGTCGCTCCCAGAGCCAGAGAGGGAGGAGGATCTGCCGTCGCTCCCAGAGCCAGAGAGGGAGGAGGATCTGCCGTCGCTCTCAGAGCCCGAGAGGGAGGAGCCGCCGCCTCCGCCACCAGAGGGAGCCGGGCCGCCGCCGCCGCCTCCGCCGCCACCAGAGGGAGCCGGGCCGCCGCCGCCGCCTCCGCCACCAGAGGGAGCCGGGCCGCCGCCTCCGCCACCAGAGGGAGCCGGGCCGCCGTCGCCGCCTCCGCCACCAGAGGGAGCCGGGCCGCCGTCGCCGCCTCCGCCACCAGAGGGAGCCGGGCCGCCGTCGCCGCCTCCGCCACCAGAGGGAGCCGGGCCGCCGTCGCCGCCTCCGCCACCAGAGGGAGCCGGGCCGCCGTCGCCGTGCTACCTTGGAGATTCGGGGCCCCCTCAACCAAAGAAGGCTTGGGGGCTCCGACATCAACCCCGCCCACCACCACCCACCATAACAGCCCACCCAAGGGACATAATTGGACTCTTGGGGGGAGGGGGGTGGGGGGGTGGGGGGGAAGGGGGGAGTTGGCCGATTGCGGCCGGTGTACGTTGTACATGGGGGGAGGTGTGTGGCAGAGCAAAGCTCTGCCCTTTAAATTGGCAGGGATGGGGTTAACTTCCCCTACCTGCCTGGGTTTATTATGTTCAGGTGGCTGGGGTTGATTAGTTGATTAGGTTGATTAACGATCAATCAGCGCCCAGCCACCTGATATAAAAGGAGGCCTCTGCTTCTCATTTGGAGAGGAGGGAGCTGAGGAAGCAGGTTGGTGTTTGTTTTGTGGTTTTTGAATTTTCTAAATCCAGTGAAGGCATTGCCCAGCCTGGAAACTTTATTTTTGTGAGTTTTGTTTTTGCTTTATTTGTGTTTGAGTATCTGTTATTTTGCCCTTGTGCACTTTATTTTTGTTTATTTATAATAAAATAGTTATTTTTTTGAACTGCAGTCTGTCTCTGGGCCTCTATCCACTCGCCAGCCTGCCACAGTTAGACTACCTCAGGTAATCCTATGGTAATGCAATGGATAGTCATAGAGGTCTGCATACAATTTAGAATTTAAACAATTACAATTTAGAACATGTTAATTATTATTTTTGTTTTTTTATACAACAACACTCAAGGAAAAAAAAAAAAAAAAACATACAGTACACCAAAGTGAAGATAAGTATTGAAGCACCTTTCTACAAAGTAGCAGTCTACCTAATCTGGTAGGCTATTATTTCCTCTAGTTGACTTTAATACTTCACAGTGCTTGGTTTCAACCCTCTCTCAGCAAATGGATTCATTTAGTTCTCAGCAAGATATAAGAATGCTGATCAACATTAGTTTTGCCTGCTTCAGTGGGATTGAATGACAAACACATCTGTTTAATTTACTAAAAGAAGAGTGGGAATTATGCATACATTTTCATACAATCGTTTATGATTGATAAAAACTAAAGTTTGAATTTTTTTTAGAATTGTTTGCTATATATATGATATATATAGTATATATATATATATAGTATATATATATATATTATATATATATATATATATATCTATCAATCAAATCAATATTTGGTGTGACCACCCTTTGCCTTCAAAACAGCATCAATACTTCTAGGTACACTTGCACACAGTTTTTGAAGGAACTAGGTAGGTAGGTTGGCCCAAACATCTTGGAGAACTAACCACAGCTCTTCTGTGGATTTAGGCAGCCTCAGTTGCTTCTCTCTCTTCATGTAATCCCAGACAGACTCGATGATGTTGAGATCAGGGCTCTGTGGGGGCCATACCATCACTTCCAGGACTCCTTGTTCTTCTTTACGCTGAAGATAGTTCTTAATGACTTTCGCTGTATGTTTGGGGTCGTTGTCATGCTGCAGAATAAATTTGGGGCCAATCAGATGCCTCTCTGATGGTATTGCATGATGGATAAGTATCTGCCTGTACTTCTCAGCATTGAGGAGACCATTAATTCTGACCAAATTCCCAACTCCATTTGCAGAAATGCAGCCCCAAACTTGCACAGAACCTCCACCATGCTTCACTGTTGCCTGCAGACACTCATTTGTGTACTGCTCTTCAGCCCTTCAGCAAACAAACTGCCTTCTGCTACAGCCATATCTTTCAAATTTTGACTCATCAGTCCAGAGCACCTGCTGCCATTTTTCTGCAACCCAGTTCCTGTGTTTTCATGCATAGTTTAGTCGCTTGGCCTTGTTTCCACTTTGGAGGTATGGCTTTTTGGCCTCAAGTCTTCCATGAAGGCCACTTCTGACCAGACTTCTCCAGACAGTAGATGGGTGTACCAGGGTCCCACTGTTTTCTGCCAATTCTGAGCTGATGGCACTGCTGGACATCTTCCGATTGCGAAGGGAAGTAAGCTGCATTAAGTTTCCTTGGCTGACCACTGCGTCTACGGTCCTCAACGTTGCCCGTTTCTTTGTGCTTCTTCAAAAGAGCTTGGACAGCACATCTGGAAACCCCGGTCTGTCTGCCTGGGAGAGACCTTGCTGATGCAGTATAACTACCTTGTGTTTTGTTGCTGTGCTCAGTCTTGTCATGGTGTATGACTTTTGACAGTAAAATGTCTTCAGCAACCTCACCTTGTTAGCTGAGTTTGGCTGTTCCTCACCCAGTGTTATTCCCCCTACACAGCTGTTTCTGTTTCAGTTAATGATTGTGTTTCAACTTACATATTGAATTCATGATCATTAGCACCTGTTTGCTATAATTGTTTATTCATACACCTGACTGTATGCCTACAAAATCCCTGACTTTGTGCAAGTGTACCTAGAAGAATTGATGCTGTTTTGAAGGCAAAGGGTGGTCACACCAAATATGGATTTGATTTAGATTTTTCTTCTGTTCACTCACTTTGCATTTAGTTAATTGCTAAATATAATCTATTAACATGTCTATTTTTGAAAGCATTCTTACTTTACAGCATTTTTTCACACCTGCCTAAAACTTTTGCACAGTACTGTGTGTGTGTGTGTGTGTGTGTGTGTGTGTGTGTGTGTGTGTGTGTGTGTGTGTGTGTGTGTGTATGTGTATATATATATATATATATATATATATATATATATATATATATATATATATATATATATATATATATATATATATAAACAGAGTAAACAGAGAGTTTTAGTGTTTAATGTGAAAATGAGAACATCCTTAAGGATCATTCGACATAGTCATGTGGGGGATATTAAATCGCAAGGTAGGAATCCTGTGCGAGTGAGTATGAATAGGCTTTAAAAGATTTCAAAAAACAAAAAGGCCTGTAAACATGATTACTATCCCTGAAGATGTGAGGATTAAGTCAGGATTAAGACCAGCATTATTATTCCCCTCCTATGTTAGAGGAACCACTTGTCCGTGTTTAATGAAACTATGCACGCCAATGTATTGTATTATTGGTTTATATGCTGTGATCATGATTCTCTTTTACTGTTTTTAATTTAAATGGTTTTGGGGTAAGGGACACCATATAGAGACCCATATATTTTGCTTCTAATATATCTTGTCATTAAGTTTTGTAAGCAGTCAATGCCATGTACCAGTAGCCTTTATTTTATTGTGACATTTTTTTTAAAAGTTCTATTTCAGAATAAATGTTGTGATGTTTTCCCATTCCCAAGGTCTAAGACTAAAATCTTGACAATTACATTTCTGACATTCTCCTTCAAGGTTTTTTTTACATTTATGTGCACATAAACATCATAGTCAGTACACCACTGATGGAATACCAAAATCCACAATCAGAGCAATAATCAAGAAGTACCACAGAACAAATTTAACTGAAACGTTTCAAAGAAGTGGGTGTCCAAAGAAAATTTTCGGGTACAGCATGTAGTGGAATTGTCCAAGCAGCTAAAAAAATAAATAAATAAAATCCAAGATTAACAGCCAAGGGCTTAAAAAAAGATTTAGAAGCCCTGGCCCTGAAAGAACTGTATAGATGGACCTGAACACAGAAGAGTTGTATGCACATAGACCTCGTTGCAAACCACTTGCAAAGAAAATGCATAGAACAAATTGACAAAAATTTGCCAAGAAATATCAGCAGGAATCTGAAGCATTCTTTAACACATTTCTGTTGTCCAATGAGACTAAAATATAACTTTTCCCCAAAAATGGACCACAGTATGTTTTGAGAAAAAAGTGAAAGCCTTCAATGAAAAAAACCTTATACCTACAGTTAAACATGGAAATGATTCGACCATAATATGGGAGGTTTTAGAAGTCCAGGAACTGGAGACATTTTGTGTGTTTTGAAGTTCTAATAATGCAGCCATGTATCAAAACACTCTACAAAGTACAAGGGTACCATCTGCTCGACCACAACAACGACCCAAGGCATATCTCTGGAATTCTTGAAGAAAACAGAGATAAATGTTCTGGGATGGCCTCAGCAATCACTAGATCTCAACCCAATAGAAATACTTTGAACTGATATGAAAAAAGCTGTAGCCAAGCATTGTGCATCCAATCTGGCTGATCTAAAGAAAATATGCAAGACAGAATGGGTCCAGTTTTCACCAACAAGATGTGACATACTGGTTAAGAATTATCGTAAATGTCTGAAAGCTGTAATAAAAGTAACACGTGAGATACTAAAGCAAAGGTGCCAATACTTTTGTAATGAACGAATGCTTTAAATTAAATGAGTTTCTTTTTTGATAAAGATTATTTGTTAAATTATTAGAAATGTTGTGTGTTGCTTTTTGTTTTACAGCAATAGAAAGTGATTAAAGTTTATTAAATGCTTGTCCTTAATCTGTTACCTTGAATTATGGTATGATAAGCTCAGGGTGCCAATACTTTAGACTGCAACTGTATTTCACATTATGTAATCCATTTTTAATAGGCTTCTGACAGATGCTGAATTTAAAGTTATTAAATAAATCATCTGAAACACAATTATCAAAGAATAAATGTCTGGTAAACCATTGCTACAAAAAGTAATTTCTAGGATCAGTTTTTTATTTCCCATTTGTAATGGTGCAGTGACAATAATGTTATAAAAATGCAGATGCTGACATTTTATAATCTCTACAACACCGGAATTAAATAAGCAGACATTAATATGCTGCTGCCTTACTTAATGAAGAGAGCTCGGCTGGAACCTACATTACCTTATTCTAGAAGCTTCATAGCAAGATTCCAGCATCTTCACAAAATTATACCTTTTAAAAAGATAATTTCATAAAAATACCCTTTAAACGACTGAACCTACATTAATGTTAAGATAATATAGTGCTTGTGTGGCTCATTTGTTTTCATTTTATGAGTGGGTCTGTGCTTCTTTTTTATTAACTTGCCTATGGAAAAATACAACCTGACATTTGGTTGCCTAGCTTGTAATGAAATAATTATCTGCCATAATCTATCATAACTTCCTCTGCTTTAAGTCTCTACAAACATGGAAAGCCTAAGAAAGTAATTACAATAGATAGATGATCAAGTTGAATTCCTAATTATTTCATATTTACTGATGATTAAATCATTGAGCATTGTTGATATTTTTCTAAGATGTTGCATGCTGTTTATGAAGTGGGATTTTGATTAAGATAAATGTGTAGGTGGGAACTAACGTTTTCTATTTTAGAATGCAAGTCAAACAGAAATGGCTTTTTTTTCACCTTTTTTATGCCTATATGATACAATAGTTAATATCACTCACTGGCATTTTTATCTTATTTTCTAACTTCACAAAATTCTACATTTGACTTCCCCTGCCAACGTGACTAATAGTATTTGGTGGTAATGTGATCTATTACCACCTATACACAGCTAATGCCTGATACATGTAAAACCAGAACATGCTAATTTCTCCTAATATTAGACATTTTCACGCTTTATCAATTGGAGTGCAACGACTGGAGGAAGTACGTCAGTGCCAGACAGTACTGTGCATTAAAAATTTTCAAATTCCAAGCACAAATTCGAGAATCATCACCTTACTGAGACAAAAATACACTCCTAATCTTCTGTAATAGTGTTGCAAGTTGAAAGAAATGCATGTTGCAAAACGTCAAAACTAATAATGCAAGATCTAATGAA
Organism: Polyodon spathula; assembly: GCF_017654505.1. Taxonomy (NCBI): domain Eukaryota; kingdom Metazoa; phylum Chordata; class Actinopteri; order Acipenseriformes; family Polyodontidae; genus Polyodon; species Polyodon spathula. The sequence continues at coordinate 6,938,594 of NC_054544.1, read as the reverse complement.
ATTCAACATAAAAATTATAAAACAAAATTACCCCAACCAGGCAAAGCGCAAGAACATTCTCAGGCATTTCACAAAATCTCAAAACATTTGAATCTGTTTTACCTGTACATTTATTTATCAATAAAAATTCCAAGTATGTTTTTTTTTTTTTTTTTTTATAGAAATCTTAGCAGCAAGATGGACTCTGTGAAGCTCAATCATTAAAACGTTTTCTTACTCTTTCTAAGATCACAGAATCAAACCCCACTGTTGTAAAGTATTTTAATACAGAAGTACTTGGGTTGGAGTTAAAACAGTTCACCTTTTACCAGACACATTTTGTTTTAAATTGAAGGTCAGATTACAGTGAAGCTATTGATAATAGTAGTTGCATTGCTTAGTGAGGCAGAAAACAAAATACATAATAATAATAATAATAATAATAATAATAATAATAATAATAATAATACATAGTTACAAAAATAAACTTTGATTGAATTGTAGTACAATGAGGAAATAAGGGAAAGTTTTACAAATAATTACATTTAACCATCCTCTGAGATTATTACTTTTAAATTCATAGTATAGTTCTTATGATAGATGACATTTGAAATATTAGCATTAGTCCTCTATAATTATCATAAAATGACACCCACTGGCACATTACTTGGAACAGGGTAAAGTGGATGATAGCGTTACTATTATAGCATGCTACCTCGATTTTTGTTGTAAATGGTTTTGTCAAATAATTATACATCTGATTTAGAATCCCTACACACTCTAACCTTTTGAGTGTTTTTACATTTATAGATGAACTATATAAGGGTACATTTTCTTAGTGAATATAAAACTGTGCTTTAAAATACACCCTATCCAGACTCTACACCACCAGGCTTGCAATAACTGAAAACATTTGCATTTTTATACTTGATCTATAGATATATTTAAATGAGGAATATGTAACCCTATTTATCACATTGTTTCAAGTATAAAATTATAGAGTAACCCGTAGCATGTCTAATTGTATGCTTGAAAGTGGGTTGCTTTACATTTTTAAAATAGCAAAAACACATTTTAAGAAATTGTATTTAAAAAAAAAAAACCTTAGTTATTTTAAAATAAAAATAGATTCCATGTTTTATGTGAGAACAGCAAGTTCTTGTACTTTTATTATATTAAGATTTTTTTTTCTCATGTTACTAAGCCCAGACATACATGTGAATATCTTATCTTTCAGTATCAAAGTTTTTTTCTTTTTTTTTTAATTAAATGTTTGGAAGTTACTTAGCACAGCATGCACTTATAAGAACACATACATATAAATATATATACACACACACACACACACACACATATATATATATATATATATATATATATATATATATATATATATATATATATATATATATATATATATATATAGTACTGTGCAAAAGTTTTAGGCAGGTGTGAAAAAATGCTGTAAAGTAAGAATGCTTTCAAAAATAGACATGTTAATAGTTTATATTTATCAATTAACAAAATGCAAAGTGAGTGAACAGAAGAAAAATCTAAATCAAATCCATATTTGGTGTGACCACCCTTTGCCTTCAAAACAGCATCAATTCTTCTAGGTACACTTGCACAAAGTCAGGGATTTTGTAGGCATATAGTCAGGTGTATGATTAAACAATTATACCAAACAGGTGCTAATGATCATCAATTCAATATGTAGGTTGAAACACAATCATTAACTGAAACAGAAACAGCTGTGTAGGAGGAATAAAACTGGGTGAGGAACAGCCAAACTCAGCTAACAAGGTGAGGTTGCTGAAGACAGTTTACTGTCAAAAGTCATACACCATGGCAAGACTGAGCACAGCAACAAGACACAAGGTAGTTATACTGCATCAGCAAGGTCTCTCCCAGGCAGACAGGGGTTTCCAGATGTGCTGTCCAAGCTCTTTTGAAGAAGCACAAAGAAACGGGCAACGTTGAGGACCGTAGACGCAGTGGTCGGCCAAGGAAACTTACTGCAGCAGATGAAAGACACATCATGCTTACTTCCTTTCACAATCGGAAGATGTCCAGCAATGACATCAGCTCAGAATTGGCAGAAACCAGTGGGAGCCTGGTACACCCATCTACGTTCCGGAGAAGTCTGGTCAGAAGTGGCCTTCATGGAAGACTTGCGGCCAAAAAGCCATACCTCCGACGTGGAAACAAGGCCAAGCGACTCAACTATGCACAAAAACACAGGAACTAGGGTGCAGAAAAATGGCAGCAGGTGCTCTGGACTGATGAGTCAAAATTTGAAATATATGGCTGTACCAGAAGGCAGTTTGTTTGCCGAAGGGCTGGTGAGTGGTACACAAATGAGTGTCTGCAGGCAACAGTGAAGCATGGTTGTGGTTCCTTGCAAGTTTGGGGCTGCATTTCTGCACATGGAGTTGGGGATTTGGTCAGAATTAATGGTCTCAGTGCTGAGACATACAGGCAGATACTTATCCATCATGCAATACCATCAAGGAGGCATCTGATTGGCCCCAAATTTATTCTGCATCATGACAACAACCCCAAACATACAGCGAAAGTCATTAAGAACTATCTTCAGCGTAAAGAAGAACAAGGAGTCCTGGAAGTGATGGTATGGCCCCCCAGAGCCCTGATCTTAACATCATCAAGTCTGTCTGGGATTACATGAAGAGAGAAAAGCAACTGAGGTTGCCTAAATCCACAGAAGAGCTGTGGTTAGTTCTCCAAGATGTTTGGGCCAACCTATCTGCCGAGTTCCTTCAAAAACTGTGTGCAAGTGTATCTAGAAGAATTGATGCTGTTTTGAAGGCAAAGGGTGGTCACACCAAATATTGATTGATATAGATTTTTCTTCTGTTCACTCACTTTGCATTTTGTTAATTGATAAATATAAACTATTAACATGTCTTTTTTTGAAAGCATTCTTACTTTACAGCATTTTTTCACACCTGCCTAAAACTTTTGCACAGTACTATATATATATATATATATATATATATATATATATATATATATATATATATAATATATATATATATATATATATATATAGCTACTTTAACACTGTACATCAGCTGGTGCCTTTGTGACTTTGACTTTTGACTTTGAGATGTTCCACTCAAACGTGTACTATATGTATGTTACATTTATTTTGTTAAAAATCCTGTTTAATTACAGCATAGTTAATTGTGTGACAATTTTCTCTTTCCTAGTTTGAGAAAAAAAAAAAACAGCACGACATTAGCACCTTTTTTGTCACCAAGGGCAGGCAAAGAAAATAAGAGGAAAAGACCCACAGAGTCCTCTGTTGGCACACCAAATGATGAAGTCAAGGCAGAGATGACGGTCCTTCACCAGTCAGTCGAGGAAGGGACTATGACTACGGGAGGATCCCAGGAAATGGCTGACGAGGAGATACTCGAGGTTGCTACTGAGCCCCAGAGCAAAAGGATGGGCAGGCCCATGATCAGAAGAGAAAGTCTTGGGCTGGGAAAGCTAATTCTCCCTTCGCACTTCAGAGATCCCAAAGGGTTTCAGAAGGTGCATCACTGCTTTGCAAAAAGCTACAGGCTGTGAAAAGGGAGTGGAACTGTACCCGGTGCACTTGCACTAACATCTCTTTATTGCCTTACTGCGAGGTGTGTGAGACCAGCAGCCACAGCAGCAGCAGCAGTAGTAGTAAGTTAAGTTGCACATCCCTTTACAATAGCAGTACTTATATTAGAACGAGCACAGAGGGAATATTACTTTTTCACCTTTTTTACAAAATCAAGCTCCTGCTTCGCAGTAGGTTCTACCACCTTTTCAAAATACTGTAAAGTTTATTTTGGTTTCAGAAGGGCACAGGAACGAGCTATGTATACTATGTAACACAATTTTTGTTCCTGGGTAGTAAGTGTTATTTCCTAATTGCTTATGCCTCAAAAGTATAGAAAATGGCTAATATTCCCCACAAACTTTGCTTTTGTGACTAGGACAGTGATATTTCAAAATATCACTATTTCCAATGGGAAAACGGGCAAATGTGTGTCTTTTCGTTCACATAAAGTCAGAAAAAAACAACATATGAATCCAAATTAACATGTATTTATACTAAAGTAATACAAAAATGACTACAAAAGATTTAGAAGTGAGTAGTTTTTCGAGATTTACGATTATGCTGTAAATCACTTTCACGAATCAGCCCCCAAATGTAGTCTCCCATCATGTTCTCATTATATTGTCCTTGGTAGCGGCATTCAAAATCCAGTATATCCTGGTGGAAGCGCTCGCCTTGCTCCTCTGAGTACGCTCCCATGTTCTCCTTGAATTTATCAAGATGAACATCAAGGATATGGACTTTGAGGGACTTCCTACAGCCCATTGTGTCGTAGTTCTTCACCAGAGTCTCAACCAGCTCCACATAGTTTTCGGCCTTGTGATTGCCCAGGAAGCCCCGAACCACTGCGACAAAGCTGTTCCAAGCCGTCTTCTCCTTACTAGTGAGCTTCTTGGGGAATTCATTGCACTCCAGGATCTTCTTTATCTGTGGTCCGACGAAGACACCGGCTTTGACCTTTGCCTCAGACAGCTTAGGGAAGAAGTCTTGAAGGTACTTGAAGGCTGCCGACTCCTTATCTAGAGCTCTGACAAATTGTTTCATAAGGCCCAGTTTGATGTGCAGTGGTGGCATCAGCACCTTCCGGGGGTCCACCAGTGGCTCCCACTTGACGTTGTTCCTCCCCACAGAGAACTCGGTCCGCTGTGGCCAGTCCCGCCTGTGGTAGTGCGCCTTGGTGTCCCTGCTGTCCAAAAGGCAAAGATAGCAGGGAAACTTGGTAAAACCGCCTCTTGATGCCATCTCAGAAAAATGCAGATATGTATCCACTTAGGCAGCTGGAACTAAACTGAACTGGTGGGCTTAAGACCCCTGTATTTATACTTCTATTTATATTACTGGAAAGTTCTAGAAAGTTACTCCAAGTTTACTCAGCACTGAATCTATCTGGAATGTTCTGGAAAATAGGCAAATTTCAAAATATCACTGTCCTAGTCACAAAAGCAAAGTTTGTGGGGAATAATAGCCATTTTCTATACTTTTGAGGCATAAGCAATTAGGAAATAACACTTACTACCCAGGAACCAAAAAAAATTTAAAAATAGTTACACAGTGTTATACAAGAGGTCAATTCAGCAGGCTAGCATTGAGCCTTCGTGTGTGTGTGTGTGGTGTTTCTCATTGACTTCAGTCGTACACAAGTGCTACACTAACACCACAATAAAGGAACCCCCATGAGGGGAGGTTATACCTTCACAGTGCTTTTTCATGTGCTTACATCCATTTTCAATGTTATGGAAACTCCTCTGGGAACTATTCTTCACTTTGACCTATGACCTCAGACTGCTGGCGTATTGTATTTTGGGTTAACTTTAGTTAAAATGTGTTTGATACCATTTATTTGAGCATACACATTTTTTTATTTCAAATTTAATTTTATGTGAATCAGGAAGAACTTAGCCATCAAAGAGGTATTTGGGGAGGAAAAAAGCAATTTGCAAAGTTTCTGATGTTTGCCAAAAAAAAAAAAAATAGTTTACCAATGTTTAAGTAAGATGCTAAAGCCTGCAAGTGATTATTCGGGTCACTGATACTAATGAAAGTACTTTGGTAAACAATGGTTTCATCAGCATAAAGATTTATTGAACTCTTCTTTGTTGCCTAGGGTCATGACATATGTTGGTTTTAGATTTTGTACCCAATTTGCTTGAAGTCCACATCTAGGTAAACAAACTTTTTAGTTATTCAACAAAACACCAAACTTGCGAATGATCTTTTAGAAGAAGGTTATTACAAACACCAGAAACTCACCATATCTCTCTTGTGTATTGTCAGGCCCCAGCAATGAAGGAAGACAGCAAAGTAACAAAGCTACCTCAGAGAAGGAGCAGCTGCTAGAAGGCCTGTCCCACACTGACTGCCTTGTTATTTCTGACACCGACAGCGAGAGTGACAGCAACATGCTTACAGATCCTGAGCAGACTAATGAGATGGAAATGGAAAAACAGAAACCTGAAAAATCTCAATGCAATAAATCTCCATCTGAAAATATTGAAGACGGTAATTACAAAACAAGATAATATTGTCTGATATATTTTCATTCCATTGCATGTTTTGTAATCTATATTATCTAGAATTTTACACCTTCTGATTTTGTGCTGTCACGGTTTCTTGAAACCCAGAGGACGTACTGTCATCCTGTGGATCATTTTAAAAAAGGAAATCATATTTGAAGACAATTGATATGCCAGCTATTGTGGGGGAGATGCTCAGCTGCTGTTGAAGATATTGTCAGCCCTTACCCATCTGTGCAGAAATACATATTTGTAGTAAAAATAAATTAATAATTACAACCGTTATTTCTTGTCTGACCCTTTCTCCCACAGAAAAGGTTGTGTAAAAATGAGACCTCGTTCCAAAACACCAATGCATTTAAAGGCATAGTAGATGGTAGTGGTTTCTATTTTCATGCAGCTTTACTCTTCGAAGCGATGCATGAAAGGGCTTCGAATGTCTAGTCAACAAGTTGCAGATTCATTAAATACAGCACTTCATTAAAAACATGTGTTTTAGCAGTTTTCAGATAGAAGAGGAGCAGCAGCAGATGTGGAAAACCTAGGAAATATATTAAACAGCTGAATGCCTTTACCTTCTAATTCCTTAACTTAATTTGACAACTGCATGTATCCCTATTATTATATGACATGGTTTTATAATATATTACATTGTGGTATGTGGGTGTGTGAAAAGGACAAGATGGGTGCAGTAACTGCTACAAAATCACTGGAACTATTCAAGATTACAAACATATACGACAAAAAATACAAAAGGGCAGAGTTGTCTTAGTTTTTTTAATTGCTGTACATTTACCAGTAAACACTTTACTGTTACATAAGGTTTATTTAATAAGTATATTCATATAAATAAAATATGTAGTGTAATAATTAAGTAGTGTGTGTAATTTTGTGTTATATTAATTCCATACTTACTATTGTAGGGTACTTCATCTCTATTGAGCTTGCTATTAAATGCTCAAAAGTAGCATAAGTATTGTATTCACAAAGATAAATAAAGTGGTCATATTTAGTTTTTCACATTTTAGTTCTTGAGGTATTAAGACTAAATATATTTGTATCTGATTTTGAGTAGGGGTGGAGGATTTTGTGTCTCTTATTGTCAATAATAAAGTGTGAGGAAATCAACATTTTAGGTGATATTTAAGCAGTGCTTTATTGTGATTTTATTGCACATTTTCTTTAGTAGAGACAGTGTGCAGGTCTGACAATATCAGTGTTCCAGTCTACAAAAGCCAATTTTGATTATTTAAATTAAAATTTGCAGTTCACAAAGCCTTTTCCCAACTATTTTAAAAAAGGTTGAAAGTTTATTCTCCCAGTTTAAATTTAGAGGACATTCCTTAAAATCAGGGGTTGAAATAAGACTCATATTGCATAGCAGTTTCACCCACTCCATGTTGTAATATGTGCTTGATTAGCCCCAGTGTATATATATAACAAGCTCAGGTGTGACTTTTTAAACTCATAGTAAAATGAGGGATGAATCAAAATGCTGTGCAATGGAAGTCATGTTTCTATCCCTGCTTAAAACAGTTCTTAAATAGTTGTGAGCTGGGTCTGTATTTCTAGGTTACACTTGTTTTCTTCTCAGTAGTCTATTACTTAAAAAAACATGTATGGGCCAAAATGGTAACCCTTTCATGCCGCCCAGACTTGTTCAAAAGGATTGTATATTACATATTTGTGAATTGCTCGTATTTTACTGTACTGCACTCCAGTATAATAACAGATTGGCTGTTGAGAGTGTATTTGATCAGTGACACTACTGATGAAAACCTCCTGGGTGGGGGGTGGAGGGGTGGATGGGTGTACAGAATGTCCGAAAGCCATTACAAAACAGAATTGGATTCTTTGCTACTTAAAATTTGAAAGAGACAGAAATGAATTATTGACTTGTTTTAAAAGCTAATTCGATGTAATTATATTGATTTCTGCCAATCTAGACGATCAAGGTGATCATACTCTGCAAAGTGTATACTCTGCACAGTTTATCTTATTCTTTACAAATGGGACCTACTGCAGTCAGTAGCAGTAAGGAACACTGTTTAAATGGGTCTATTGGCATCTACTAATCCATGGGAATGGTGTTCAAGCTTCTCTGCAGGTTTATGCTTTGTTGAAAGAGTTCACTTTACATCTTTAACAAGATTAGCGCAGATGAACCAGTAATAAGCCTACAAAGAACGAATATGAGCACAGAGGGGTTTGAATGCTTGGGATTGATGCAGCAGTCTATAAGATTGCGTAGCTTGCAATAGAAACTGGTACCGAAGGTGCGAAAGGAATTTACTTGATATAAGTGACTTTTTTTTTTTTTTTTCCAGTGTTCAGTGTTACTATGTACAGATGTATAGTTGTAATGTGGTTAAACATGCAAAGAAGTGTTTGTATATAATGTTTTATTCACTTTGCATTCCAGTTTTGGTGCAAAGAGACATAGCTGCACAAGAAGGCCAGTGGATTTTTCTTATTTTACAGAACTCCCCCAGGCTCGGAAGAGTTATATTTAGCTCAGGTAGCTCTGTGCTTGTTAAGCAGATGAAACAGCACACTGCTGAACAGACTTTGCTTGAGAGACTTTTTCTTTTTTTCTTTTCTTTTTTTTTACCCTAGTTTGAAATTAAAAAGTGCAACCACTAGGTCTCGTTTATGCAGATTCCTTACATCCTGGGAGTAGCCCCGCAGATCATAAACAGCAGATTTCCAGAATTCAACTGTGCTAGCTCCAAACTCTCAACAGGAGCTAGAGACGAAACTGCAAAAAAAAAAAATCTAAATTAAACGGTGAAAGTCTAATATTTGAAAATCATTCCTATAGTCCCTCGAGAGGGTCGCACAAAGTTGCATGCAGAAAGGTTTTGGATATTTTTCAGAATCAATTTGTACATTAGCCATGAGCTCAGCCTTTATCGCTCTGCATGAGGCATATTATCAGTTTGCTTTTCTGTACCCTGTTTGAAGGAAAGCTTGCTTTTTTCTGTTAATGTGTAACCATGGTGTAGGTCTTCAAGGCATCACCTCTTTGATTCTGGTACATTGGTTTTTCAGATACCCTACCAAAAAGGATGTGGCACAAGCTTCACTCTGTAAAGCACAGAAAGACGGCAGAACCATGCAAGTTGTTTGCAAAGAAAAGCAGAATGAAGGTGATTCAACAAACCAATGAAATCCCTGATCAGTATGTTTTAATTGTACAATACAATACGATTGCAGTCAAACCCAGAATTTCTGACACCTGGTAAATTGTATATTAGTTAATGATTGGATTGGAGGGTTATGAGTTCCTTGTTGCATTGAGGTCTAATTCTCAATGTAATTTTAATTTTAAGCTCCCACAACCCAGAAAAACTGGTGCCTGGCAACTTGGGGTGTCTTAAGGAGTAGGTGTGTCTGACATTTCAGTCATTCTTATGTTCTGTAAACTGAGAGATCTTTAGACATATTTAGATAGGAAGACTAGTTTAACCCACAGTCTGATAAAGTACAATCTCATTGGTTGGTAAAAGTTACCATGGGAACAAGAGTTTGCTTGCTGGGTTCCTCACGCAGAACATATGGAAAGGAGCTGCAAGCTGTGTAAAAGCCCATTGAAACTCAGCATGTTAATCGCTGCTAAGTAGTATTGAAATTCCATCAATTCAATAAACTTTGTTTAACCATTGTAGAATAAAAGAGAAGCAGACTCATAGAAGTGTTCTTTCGTGAGCAGCAGCTGCAAATGCTTGATGGGGGGTGTTGACAATGTGTTGAAAATGAAAAACAGGTGGTGATTTTTTTTTTAATACAGATTGCTTCCTCATCATTCCCTGTTGAAGAGTAAGTAGCGGAGTTCCAAAAAATTACACGTCCCCACGTGTTGCTACAACCGTTAAATAATGTACTGTACCTGTAATTTCTCTTTTCATTGTTAACATCTTGACAAGTTTTTACACGTAGAACTTTAAAGTCTGTTTCAAAGCTCTTTTCAAAATGGCCGCTCTAGTGCACTGGGGTTTAAGATCTGTTCTCTAAATCACTGCAGGAAGAGCGATTTATAAAAGCAAAACATAAGTGTTCTGGCTTTTCTGTTCCATACCACATCATGGATTGTTATTGCTGTGTTACCTATTTGACAATGTGGGCAATAATCCTTACACTCTCAGTGCACTAGAGCGGACATTTTTAAAAGGGCTTTGAAACAGACTTAAACTAGAAGTGTAAAAAGTTGTCACGATGTTAACACTGAAAAGAAAAATTACAGGTAGGCTATTTAAACAGTTGTAGCAACACATGGGGACGTGTAAGGTTATATTTTTCAGAACCCTGCTACTTACTCTTTAATGGGATGCCAATAGCAATGAGTTTGCCAATGTTTCCTGAGAGAATTTATTAGTTTCAACTAAATTCCAATTAATTAACCTTCTATATTCAAAGCTTGTATGACTTTATAAAATGCCTTTTATCAATCCACAAATGAAAACATATTTGGAGTTTCACTTGGTTACCTGCCTTAGGTAGTAGTACAGCACTGTACTAAGTTTGTCATCCTCTTACTGAAACACAATTTAGAAGCATTCTAAAAAGCTTTGGGTCCATTATTTCTTTAATACCTCTTTATGTGAAATCCCTTGTCTTCAGGATCAAGGATTTAAGAGTGTGCAATTACATAACGTCCATGATCTACATGTAAACTATTTTTACCTTTTTGTTCACCTGTACTTGTTAAACACTGTGTTGTTGTTGTTTCAGGTATTTTGTTTGAGGTTGCTATATTTATGTTTTAGTAAAATTGTGATTTCACAATGCAGGGCTGAAGGATAATCTGTAAATGGAACCACTGAAAGTGTAGCCTGCAGCTCAGCCATGCCCTCACAGGCAGCGGCTGACTCTCAGGAGAAGGGCTACCTGCAGGCGCTGGATGCAGAAGGGAACCCGCTGTGCCTCTGTTGCCAGCTGACCAGCCACCAGGTGAACACTGCCCTGGACACCCGCTTCTGTTCCCAGAGGTGCCAGGAGGAGTTCTTGGTGGCCTCCAACCAGTCCTACATGAGAGCCAAGGTCTTCCAGACGGAGCACGGAGTCTGTCAGCAGAGCAGTCTTCACACCCAGGAACTCTACCAGTGCATCAGAGACGCTCCCAGAGCCAGCAGGAAGGAGATTCTGGAGAACACCTTGATGTCACAGCTGTCTCTCAATCAGGTAACATTCCGCTGCATCGTCCTTTTTATTTCAAATCGGACACAAATCTCTCACTTTTTCTCAATTGCCAAAACAAAAAACACTACAACAGGGCAAATGCTTATGTAACAAAACAGAGTCTCACTGTTGGGAAGTGATGGATGGTTAAAACGTTTAAAAACATACTTGAAGGCTGCTTTGCAGTGCTCTCAGAAGCCTTAGTCGTAGTTTGATTAGTTGGTTGTCAAGAGTTGTAATGCTGCTTTGCTTTATCAAAATGATTTGAATAAGCAGGGGACGGACCATTGAACACACTCAAAATATAAAGATGATGTTTGTCATATATACTGTAGTCCTTATTTTGATATTGTATTTCTACTATTAAATTGAATGATTCTTAAAATAATCCCTGAACTCTCCCTTTCAAAAAGAAAAAAAAGTATACTGCAAGTTTCAATTTAATATTGACCAGCGGACAAATGCTTTATTTTCTATTATCAATGTCTTGAGCATACTAGCCTTACAATACTGCAATTAAGTCTTGGGGGGGTGGGGGGATCTATTTCTTCTAAAAAGACAGGAGAGACTTCTCAAAAGAGATTTAAAAAAAAAAAACATAATGACGATTTCTTCACAAGGCCTCCTGGATTTGTGCTTGTAAATGATAAATGCTGTTCATGTGGATGCCTCTGAGCTGCTTAACAGTGTGTCAACAAAGGGAAAAGAATACAGGCCCACAGGTGGCTAAATTGATTTTTATATACCACAGCTGAAGCAGCGGGTTATATGATAGTTTGCCATTTCTGAAAAGCAGAAGCAACATCGCACAAATCAATGAACTGTGCCAGTTAGATTTGGGATAATAACTTTCCCAATAGGGGAAATGGCCAATGCAATGGATCGTAAACACTAGTGGCATGAGGAATTAGAGCTATCCAGTTAGTTTAGTGTATCAGAAGGTTACAGTCCCCTTGGGCTTACTGTAGAGACTTAGCGATTATTGATCAGGTCACCATTCAATTTAGCAGTTGTACAGGGTATTCACTGAGGGTGCTTTACAATAGCACCACAAGTTTTTACAACTGTGCCTCAGAACTTTACTAATTATGGTAAAGGGCTTTACTCATGAATAGGGATTGATTTTCGTTGCTGGTACATCTCTTGGGTGTAATGGTTTAAAATGGCAAGAATCCCCAAACTGTTTTCTTCAAATTGAAAATGCCAGCGTTATGTCTAAAATGGCTTTAGTTGTTTTTCCGTCCTTTTGTGATGTAGTGTGTCTGTCTAATTGTATTCTCTCCATATCTTTATTGCACAAATACATGATTGCTTAACATTTCTGATGCAAGTAAGATACTCTGTACCATAGAATATTACTAAATGTATTTCATTATTAAAATGAAATCACATTTAAATTATTAAATACTAAGCATTGGTTTTAATTGTGAACATATCTCATTATTAAGCAATTATTAACAGGGTAGTGCAGGGTTATAATGCAAATCCAATATTTAAATACACTACAGCTTACTGTAAGAGCAATTTATACGACTAAAATACAATATGAAATAACATTGAACAAGTTAGGATGTCATTCATTGCAAATAAATACACTGTATAACAAACAATGACATGTTCTATTTAACCAATTGTCTCATAAAGAAGGGAAAGCCAAGAAATGATCAGGAACCCAACCGAAGGTCTGTTCTGGCAGCTAGACCATATCAGACCAGTGAGTGGTGGTCAGTAGCTAAGATTGCTGTATAGCCTACTTTTACGTTACTTTTCAGTTGTCATTGGAGAAACTACTTCTGCACAATTAAAGTAAAAGCCTGTAATAGATGTTTTGTAATTATTATTGTTATTATTATTTATTTTTAATAGAGAACTGCAAAAGAAAGAAGCCAAATGAAGAAAACTACAGCTGCATCTAAATTAGCCTCAGATATAAGCAGGTTGTTAATAAATGAAAGTTAATGGAATTATAGAAAAACTACTAAATGACCTGATTATGTTTACCATTTGTAATGCATGTTTCTTACAAAGGGTGTTATTTTTTAATAATTATACATAATGTAATATTCTCAATGTTAATTATGTGATAATTATTAAGCAAGTCATTGGTTTGGTTCCTTTTTAATTTGTAGGTGGCATTATGTTTGATTTACCACCTCTAAAATTACTATTCATAGGCTGAGCATGTGAAGGTTCAAAATAAACCCTCATGATAAGCTTTGCAATATAAAAAGATAAGACAGACAGCCTTGTTAAACCTCTGTAGGCAATACCTTTGCTGAGAGGGATTTGAAACCAATTCAACTGAAGCCTAATAATAAAATGCTTTAGTCTTTCATGGTAAAAGACCACATCTTTTTTCATGACTTAAAGCTAATATTGTCAAAACAATAATTTAGAATGTTAATTTGAATATGCTAATGTTAAATAAATTGATGTGTGTTTTACATCAGGAGCAATGAGTGCTTTTGCACATCATTCGTCCGACTGGGGCCAATCTGTTTCCCTGGTTTACGAATGGAGCTAATTGCAAGGTAAGGTGATTGTTTTACTGACTGAGCTCCTATCCACATATACCCTTGTCATTACAATTCTGTTGTCAACATTTCCAGTAATTAGCGTTGTGAAAGTGTTTTATAATATCATTGTATGATCTGGTAGCCAAGTAATGTATAAAAAATGTCCTTATTGTTCTAAATATCCGATGAATCTCTGAATCTGAGCGACTGTGGTTTAATGTTCAAGATGAACAGTCAACACAAAATAAAAAGACTGCATTGGTCTAAAAGGGCTCATTGTTTTGCGATCAAAGAAGTGCATGGATGAGAGTTGCTATGGAGACAGATTCACTGTGTACCTTAAAATAACTTGTCAAATTTTCTGTTTATACTACCACTGCAGTGAATTTAAAATAAGAAGTGATGCTTTTGCAATTGAAATACATTAGACTCCAATGCTAACCTAGATCAAATTACTGTACAATATAAATGTTTATTTAGTGCCCTTCATGTAAGTAATTCTTCACCTTTCAAAATATATTTTAATTACCTCAGTAACTATGCGCACAGTGCCACCTGGTGGGAAAATATTACATTTAATGTAATGATGGTTGGTTCACTATAAAAAATAATAGTCATACCATTAAAATATACAAACACAATGCATAAAGCTCAAACAATTTAAAAGACAAAGCCACAGTAATTGGCTGACAATAACAGGAAGAGTCCAGATATGGAGCACAGGAATGCTGGGACATCTTGGTGCAGTAGTCTAGCCAGAGCTGACTTCAAGTATTAGCAGAAGTATTGTATGGGTAAGACAGCATGGGTGTTAGCCTTGATAAATTTCAACTCTCCTCATGGTGTATTTGAAGAATTCTAAACAGATTTATGTGGAGACCTAATTTACACTATTGAATTAGAGCAGAGAAACATCCTGTTATTGACAAGATTAATGTTAACTTAGGAGTATCCTGCATGACCAACATGTGTGTCAGTAACAGGCATCCCCTGCCATGAAGGTAAATTCAAATTCGAGATCAATATGATGAAATGCCTGTACCAACAGAATAGCATAGAATAAGATTTAACAATGAAATGTTTAACCACAATTTTAGTAATTCTCCATTTATTTGCAAAAATGTAAGTGTTACACCTTCATATATCCCGAGGATCTGAAACTTGAATAACATATGCTAAATATGTTAATACGAGTTTCATAATAAGCAGTTTTCCAGATGTATGCAAAAATATAATATTTCATTCACAGCAGGGAGAATTAAGATGTTGCTGAAGGTCCCCTCCCTCTTTTACCAATCTGCCTTATTCAGACAATTGCAGAAACATTCCATCACAATTTCATTACAGAAAAATGTACTTGTACTCAGTAGGGAGAAGGAATGCTTTTATTTTCTGGCTAAAAGTATCATTAAAATACCCAAATATCAATACTAAACACATTTGTCAAACATTTAACTAGCAAAACAGTTTTTGTTGATAGTTACAAATTTGGCAAAAAAAAAAAACTAAAAACCCTGTAGTGACATGTCCACACTGTTATTAAACAGAATACTGTACTGATATCATGCCACTTGCTCTACAGTACATCTTAATATAGAGGGATATACGTATATAATATATAATCTGTTTGAGTTCATTGAACTTTCACCCATTTGTAGTTATAATGAAAATAACTGCCTTAATTTCAATATGCATGCATTTGTGATGAAAAAATAATAGTACTACTGGCACTTGTATACACCAAAAAACTGAAATATCTGGCCTCCAAACATTATGCATTGAAACCAAACTTCAATTTTATAAACTCTGACTCAAACTTCTGCTACTGTACGTTATGAAATATGCCTTACTAATTTAGTACTCGCATAACGCATGGGTTCTACGTAAACACAACCCTTTTCACAGCTGACAGTGAAAGGTTTTTGTTAACCCTTAAGCTGAGAGTTGCACCACAAAGAATTGGAAGTGAAGGGGGGGGAGTGGTAACGTTTTAGATGGTTTGGGAGAATCACCATCAATACTCAATGCCAAGAGGGGGGGGAGAAAAAAAAAAAATCAGAAAAATGAAGTATCGGATGAAAATGCCCCAGCCAGTCTGAAATCTTCTTTTATTAGCACACAGTACATGCGCTGAGGGAGTGGTTTAGAGTACGGAGCAGGTCGAGGCACTACAGTCCGCAGAATTATTTCACGGCCAGCTGGAGGAGGAAAATCCGAAACGGCTCCTAGATTCTGCTTCCGTTCCTCCTGAGAGCCAGACTTCACAGACTCCTCATCCATGAAGGTCATCAAGGCAGCCTTTAAAAACAATTCAACACTAGTGACTAAACAGGAGAGCTGCCCCTGTGAAAATGCTTACACAAGAATGCCACACAAGTTATTGCTTGAAATTAGTTTAGTTCTCTCTCAACCAGCAAAACAACACATTTAGTAAAAGAAGTGATTCCAGAGTAAATGACGATGAGAGTTAACAGCCAGAACATGTGGATGCTTAAAGGTTCAGTGTGTCAAACAAACACAAGAGATATATCAATACAGTAATTAAACAATAATTCCACCCAAAAATAATTGGCAAATTACAACTTTTAGATATTTTTTGTTACATTTTTGGCAAAATATACCATAAACAAGGTTGTTAGTTTTGCAAATTTCTTATGACTGAATATTTATTTTCTCTATTCACGATTTCACTTTTATCTTTACAAATATATTTGCATACTCTATATGTGCTCTTACAAGTTTTAGTGTCCTTTTAATCCGTCTACTGTTTTTTTTTTCTTTTACTGTGGACCAAAGTGTCAGCTAAATTTACATTCCTTCTAAGATCCACTACCAGCACAGTATTTAAAAAAACAAACAAACAAAAAAGTATACATCTTTATAATTATTAGGACGGAAAACTGGAACAGAAAACCTAGCTCGTGATTCAATAATTTTTCAAATCCTTTTAAAAAAAGGTCCTAATAAAAATAATTAAATGAATCTTTAAAAAAAAAAAAAAAAAGTGTATACATTATAGAAGAGCAAAATGCCAATTCTACCACAGTGAACCTTTGGACACCAGTGGTCGATCACCTGAAGCTGAAGTCGAAAAATATGTTTAGAGAATTCAATACCCTTAACTCCCAAATGCCAACTAGACCCTAGCGTGCCCCACATTGCAATTCACCTTCACTCAACAGTTTCTAATTGTCCTTGTCCTTGTTTCAAACTCCCTGCCCTACACTGTACCCAGCAGCATGTACATGCGACACACTAGGATGTGAACGTGAGCAGTGAGGAGGGACAAAGGCTGGCTGTTACCTCATCAGCAGATTCAGCCAGCTTGAAAAGGGTGAGAGATAAGCAGCGTCAGGACAGAAAGAAGACGATGAAAGAAAGAACCAAAAAATAAATAAAAAGTCGGAGATGACTATAAAAGGTAGGACAGAGGTTTAAAAATATATATATATAACATTTGTTTCCAAATACATGACCTTGTGTATTTTTCCAAACAGAGAAAAAATGTCAATCAAATACCACCTTAAAATGTATATGTATTTAACTTTATATACTTTATTATTGTATCATTACACATCTCCAGACATGTTGGCCAGTTAGATGTAGTCTGTAAATCTTGCAGACATTTCAGGTGTTTTTTTCTTCATTATAAAATCAAGTATGTGCTCCCACAACTGTGGCCGCTATCGTTAAAACCCCTTTCTTAATCTAATAATGTTCACATGGCAATTAAATGAATTAGGAGATTACCCTAACAAAAAGTGAAACAACAAAAATAGGGCAAAGCAATCCAACTGCATGTTTTCATATGTACTTTTCCAAGACATCCATTAAATTCAAAAAAACTTTTATATGATTAAAAAAAAAATATATATATATATATATATATATATATATATATATTATATATATATATATATAGACACACACACACACATACATACACACTAAAAGAACGAAGGTACTGTTTTTACATCACATCATACTGATAAGTCACTATTACTGGACAGGCTGCTTCACTGTGGGAGCAGGAGAAAGGAATGTTTTAAAGGCACGCTGCAGAGAGAACACGTAGCAAGGAGATAACTTTGCAGCCAGTAGGGAAAAGCGCACACACACAAATAAAAAAAAAGTTAAGTTAAAAATGTTTTTACCCTCTGAGCAGTGACAAATAAATTGTGAATAATTCTTCCAGCTGGGCCTCTTCCTGCTCCAACCACTGATACCTCTGTTTCCTCCAGCAAAGAATTCACAAACCTAGCAATAAAGAGACAGAGAGTCAGATCTCAATGGCATCTGACAGGAACTTCAGCACCAGGTCTTTTTATTGCAATCCATCCAGACTCACTGCTTGGCCCTTGGTCTCAGTAAAACAAGAACATAATGAATTAGGACTGACAGCATTATTAACTGAAGTGACATTGAGAATGAATTCGGACTCCCAGCTCTATCACCTTTAAAGCATATGATGGGAAGACATTATTATTACTATTATTATTGCTATTATTATTATTATTACAGACGTGCCACATTATCACAGGAAGAGTATTTATGTACTGTTGATATGGCTGTGTGGTTTTTAAACAAAATTCATTTACGTTTTTCTATATTGGTTTCATTGAAAAAAATGATTTTTTTTCTTCTGTATGAATATGATATTCACAGTGAATTATCTTTTAATACGCTCAATCAGCTATAAACAAACCATGAATTATCTATTACATGAATTATCTGTTACATAGTCTTGAACTGTTAATTTAATCAACATGCATTAATAGAAATAACAAATGGGATCTAAACCACTTTGGATTAACAATTTAACAACAAATGGAAAAAATATCTTTGTAATGGATTATTAATAAGTGATTATTATTGTGTACACAAAATAATGAACATATTAAAATGCAGCTTCTTATATTCCTTGTTTGTCCCTGTCTGGATTCTACCAGTTCACAGTCTGCCTCCACTGTTTGATTTCGAGCTGTTGTAACTCCAGTCTGAATCTACTTACATTCATTTAAAACAAAAGACAGAAACCAAAACACTTTTTAAAAATGTTGGCAAATTAGTGAGATTGAGGGAGCAGTTGCAGAAGAACAGTACATAAGAGTCCCTGCTGAGATCAAGGACGGACATATATAATTAATAAATTAATCTGCTTTTTTTTTTTTTTTTTCAGATTCATCACTTTGACCCCAGAAAAGTATCTTAAACGAATAGATATCACTCAGACAAGTATCCTTACCTTTCCAGATCCTCCCTTTCGACAATGTTTTCGCATTTACTGATCCCAAACTTTGCTTTTAGGGACCGAGCCCTGGCAATAATGGTTTCCACAGCCATTATCTGGTTAATAATTTCCTATATGATAAACAAACACAATAAAGTGAAAAAACTTTTTAGTAAGGTTCTGAGAAAATTATTTCTTATATATGTATGTGTATATATAAATTCATAAACTCTCACCTCCAGCTTCTTATAATCTGGGTTGGGATGATGTAAAAACTTGCTGGCATTAGAGATTATCTGCGAAATGACTTTTCTTACAGAAGTAATATCTTCTGTTGATTCTGTCGAAATAATGATGGTATATAGTTTTGTAAAAAAATAATGAATAAAAATGCAGTTTTACACAAATGTTTATATTCAGTGCAGTACTTGCCTTCCTCTTTCTCTTTGAGAATGGCAGCATGGATAATGCAGGGCAATAAATGTCTTGTGAGGTCAGCAGGTTTCTGAACAGCTAAATAATGCAGAACCTTGATGAAAAAGTAAGGGTGATTAACACTTATGTTAACAGATTATCTGCAGACTGGACATTAAGTACATCCCTTATGCTATCATCTACCAGGAAAAAAATAGATAACAATTCAATCAAAAGGTGTTACAAAAAACAAGAAAAAAAAACATCAAGCTTAACAGTCAAGTAAATGTATCCCTCCACTTTGATTCCCCAAACAAATGACATCTTTCAGCTACCTTTAAATGCATCATCAAATTAATCTGCTGCCTTCCCATCCTATTTTACAGGTTATATGATACCATACTGTCACTCACTGCTAAACATATCGAAACAATTCTACAGCACCCCATTAATGAACTCAAAATAACAATACAAAAATAATGAAAGTGTAATAATTCACTTAAAAGAACATTGGTATCTCAAAGATACAAATACATTATTAGGACCTATTAACTGATTTTCACACACAATTCAGTTAAGTCATGATCCTAAAACAAAATATATAAAAGGAATACAAGGCTTTTGCTTAACATTTTAAGACAGCTTTCCAGCACTGTGTTAACATTTATTTCTCAAGGAAGCCTGTGTGCAATAAAGAGTGGATCTATTTATAGGTTGTTGATGCCATGGCAACTATTTTAATAATCTCAAATGATCTACAGTGTGTAGTGTACATATGTACTTTGAATACATTTACATTTCTTCAGGCATATTGTATTTTGTTTCATTCTTCTTAATTGTATTTTTTTTGTTGTTGTTTTTTTTTAGCGCAACATATAACTTTGTAAAATGATACAGGTCAAATAATTTGTCACCATATCATTGCCTTAATCTGCATGTGCCTAAATGACTTTTCAATTATATAAAGGATCGCTCAGGGTGTGTTGTTATAACTAAATAGAAGAGAGAGAGACCATAACTGGCTCAATCCAGCAAAGACACATCCTACTAAAAATGGGAAAACATCTTAAATCCCACAGCTGTAACAGTCCTACCTCTCTAAGCAAGGGTCACTACTTGAAAATAGCATCAGAGGGCTCCTAAGGTGCGGAATAGAAGGAAGTCTATTTGGAAATGCAATGGAGTTTTACAGTTTTCTTTATCCAACATTACTACTAGTGCAGTGCAGCGGCGTACCTTTTCCGCCTCCCTGGTGTCATCGAAAAGCCTCCTTTGCCTGCGTGCTGGGGCTGGCTTGGCTGTCTCCCAGGCCTCTGCCCACATGTTCCCAGGTATCTTCATCCTGGCGCTCAGCTCCCCTTTGATGATTGTATTGCCTTTCTCATCAAGCACCTCCTCCTCAACATAATCCCGGGGAGAGTACCACCTCACAAAGTCTTCCAAACAGCAACCAGGGTTAGCTGCCTAATGTGACAAAAGCATAAGAGAATTAAACATTGAATGTGATAAAAGAGCTATATATATATAGAATATAAATATGATATCATATTATATATATATATATATATATTTATATATATTTATATATATATATATTATATATATTATATTTTTTTTTTTTTTTTTACCATGCTATCTGAAGGTGACGGAAGCTGAAACATTGTAGTTGATTATTACAATAGTGAGTTTTTAATTTATTTACTTCATTTTCTATTAAGTGCAGTCGTCGTTTGAATTGAAAGTTAGTCACAGAACTCTATTATAGAACAAAACACTTAAAGTGAAGGACTTATGAATGTGAAGTTAATTTTTTTAAAAACTTTGACAGTTCATTGGATAGAATGACAGTTACTTGTATCTGTTAGTTTCAGTAAGTATCACAGAATGCATCTAATCTGCTGCAAACACGTTTTCACTTCTCAAAATACACTTTCTAACAGTTACAGGCAGCAACAACAGAACAACAAATGAAACCTGTCCGTTTTTTTTTTTTGTTTTGTTTTGTTTTTTTTCAGGATCTCTGCAAGCCTGTGCATCAAGCTACATCATGTCAGTACGATACAGGGTGTCCCGCTTGAAAATAGCCCGTAAGTATTTCAGTTAGATGTTAGCATTCAGTCCATGTTCACATTGGGAATGACATATAAACTGAGTTTAATAACTATGATTCCTGTACATGTCTGTGTTGCTCCATCATGCGATTATTCATTTATTATTTATTTGTACATTGTAATACTTGTACTTCTTATAGGAGGCTACTTTCAGTGGGAAACTGATAAGAAAATATACAGTTTAATTTGAAATGCAGTGAGGCAAGTAATAAACTGACTCAAATTTAACAGCAAATGCCATAAAGAGGAGCCACCTAAACGAATCCAGAAATAAGAAAACAGGGTTTTTATGATGCACTGTTTTTTGGATGATGTTAATAATAATAATAATAATAATAATAATAATAATAATAATAATAATAATAATAAAACAAATTAATGTGATGAATGCAGTAACTGTATCAATTAAATATGTAACTGAAACCAAGATTAACAGATTAAAATTTTAATCGTGAAATTAATCTCTTGACAGCCCTAATATATTACATTTGCACTCTATGTATTTTTTTTATTTTGGAGGGGAAAAAATTTAAAGCCTGGCTAACAAATCCTGGCATTCAACTTTACTTTAGTTGGTTCAGGGTGATTCTCTTTGTTAAAGAGCAGTTAGACTTTGTATACAAATATAATAATACTTTACAGTGTTGTGTAGCTGCTGTTTGCACAAGTATTTATAGAGACGCTGCTGTGAGAAAGTGGATCTGTCATGTTTTTAAGTCACACAATTTATCACATTAAAGGCTCTGCAAGCATCCCCTAGGAAGCTGATAATTAAAAACCAAATGCCAGATTATGCTTCAGTAAGCACAACTATGTGGAGCTGGATACATTTAGTAATTACATTAGGGCTGGGGGGGGGGGGGGGGGGGGGGGGGGGGTATTAATACCTGCCTACATAACTTTCACTTCTAGATTGGCACACATTGAAAATGTCACCAAAAATGTGCTTCCATATTTCAGTACCTAGTGCAGACAGAACCAATATATTCTTACATATTAATTATATGGTTGAACAAATCAATGATTTAGATAATAAAAGACTATCACCTCTCATTCAATGGTATCAAGGGGTCATAAAAGGTCAGAAAAGAGTAGGATACAAATGAGAAAACATGTTTTTACACTAAAATGAGCCAGGTGGTGCCTTGATGTCATAGAATTTTCCACATCATGGTTACTGATCTACATGCAGTGCTATACCTTGAAGGACTCCATGTCTGAAAGTAGACAGGCGCTCTGCATTCGAGCCCGCAGATGCGCTCCTTCAGCTGATGTCCCTAATTTAGCCAACACCTCTGACTGTTCTTCTAGCAAATCCTCTGTCATTGGAGCCGGCTCCTGCGTAGACAAAAAGGTCACTCACTGCCTGTAATTAAGCTGCCTGCACCGGATTGGATGGGCTCTCTCTTTCAGGAACATGTCAAAACAGAATGAAAAGGGATGACATCTTAAGCTGGCCTCTTCGATCTCCCAACTTCATAATTTTTAATGAAATCCCAAGGAAACGTCGCCTGTCCAGCATCCCTTTTATTTGCTTTAGTACCTGTACTGACAGCTGTTGTGCTTTATTACACTGCTCAAGAGCCAACACAAAATCTCAATAACCTTCAGTCCCTTACTGACCCAAGAACACTCTCCCTGGACAGTGAGAAAAAGACTCCAAGTGTATAAACATTAGCTTAGCTTCGAAATATTTAACTAAAACAAACAAAAAAAAAACAGTGTTTTACTAAAATGAACAATTTAAATTGCAGACGTTATAAAATAATAATAATTTAGGGCTTGAAAGCTGTTTTACAGAACAGTAAATTATATAAATTGAATAATCTCATCAATTAATCACAAAATGTTACTTTACACAGCAAAACAAATCTTATTTTTAATTATTTGGTATCTCTGTCACTACCTCAATTGGCCATCTTATTGATTTAGTGCAACAGTGTTTTAAAAAAGTGTCTTAAATCAATCTCACATTGATGTGTTTGTGTAATGCTGTCAATCTAACAGCAGTCTGAGGCATTGACTTTTGCTTTTTGGCAGACAGGATTTCAGTATTGCTGACATTGATTGGATCAACAGTGCTTAAATGTATTGTATTTAAAAGAGAAAAAAATAACTAACAGTTTGAAAATAATATCCTGAACAAGAAGCTACATCATCATCATCTGAGCTCTTGAAAGATTATAAATAGTCCTGCGAGGTACTCGGTGCAGCATGTTAGCATTATACTAATTAACATTGTCAGCAGTGAGAATCGGAGTGACTCATTATTATTATTATTCAGTGGATTTGAACTGCTTACTTTTCAATAAAAACTAGAAAAATGGGGGTGTTTTAAAACTTTTGACCGGTAGTGTGTGTGTGTGTGTGTGTGTGTGTGTGTGTGTATATATATATATGTGAGAGAGATTTACCTTAAACAGGATTCATACACAAATATCCTAGTTTTAAAGTGTTACTGTTTCTCCTGGTGAATTGTAAATTGACATCAAACCTACTTGTGTTACTGGGATATACAGGGGCTCTTGAATGTAGTGCAGCAGGGTCAGTTTCCCATGCGGATGCAGACGGCCTTCAGCTCTCAGCCTTGGTGCGTCTTTGTTTTCTTTTGGAGGTCCCTCCTCCTTTTCATTATCCTTTGTGTTTTCTTTCAGCTCCTCCGTGTCACTGAGGCACTCGAAGAACTCTTCCTCACTGTCACTCCAGGATTCCCAGGACTTCCACTGGTTGGCCTCTCCTCTCTCTCTCCGGTCCTCAGTCCCCGAGGAATTCTGTGTGGCCTTCCCATTGTCACTGCCGGACACCTTCCTCTCCCCCTCACTGCCAGCAGAACTGTCCGAGGGGCTCTGCCTCTTCCCATTGTCATTGCCAGACACCTTCCTCTCCCCCGCACTGCCAGCAGAACTGTCCGAGGGGCACGGCCTCTTCCCATTGTCACAGCCAGACACCTTCCTCTCCCCCGCACTGCCAGCAGAACTGTCCGAGGGGCACGGCCTCTTCCCATTGTCACAGCCAGACATCTTCCTCTCCCCCGCACTGCCACCAGAACTGTCCGAGGGGCACGGCCTCTTCTCATTGTCTCTGGCTTTCTTCCTCTCAATGCAACAGTTTAACATCTGGAAACAAAGAGATTGGAGATATTTTGCATGGGTAAACTGGCATATGGTCTCGAAAGAGAATCCCAATTGCTTGAAAAGCCACTGGTGTCTATGCATTACTAGTGTTTGTGCCCTGCATTACATAAAAGCACATTTTAAGCAAGATTATACATTTATACACTGCTATACAGTGGCCTTCAGATATAAATTTTGCCACTTGCCTAATCAGAGCTGTCTGCTAGAACTGAGATTGATATTAATATAACATTCCCTAATGATATTTAGTATCTTTGATGTTAAAGGATGCAGAAACAATTTTTTTCTCTCTCAAATTTACCTTATGGACTACAGAAAATAAGTACTCATCTATCAGCCAGAATTAAACTACACAACTTCCTACTGGCAAACAATACTTCAGCAAATGCATAAAGTTATTATGTGTTTAATAATAACTTAGGATTTCTTAGGATTTCTGTCTCATCTGTTACAGCAAACATACAATACAATTATTGGTTAATCTTGTTTTTTTTTTACTGAATAGATTTTCATTGTATTCAGTAAATCACAAGAGAAACATATTGGCCATAACCTAATTTAACAAGTCATATCATAGTTCAGTACTTTCATAGACCACGAACACATGACAAAATCACCTGCAGCTTCTGGTGCAATAAGCAACATCTTAGATCAGGGGGTCCACTGGCTAACCTGCAAAGGGAGAAATTAGTTGATAATTAGGGCGAGTGAGACTCAAACAAAAACAAAAGAAGATAGAGATTGCCTGATTTAGTTTGTTCATATAGACTAGCCCCTGTGTCCTGTTTAAAACAACTGGGTTGCAGGAACACAAGAAAACGACTGCACAATAAATCAGAAACTGTGAAACAGGTGCCCGAGTTTCAGAAAGGTAATTTGTCACTCCTTTAAAGGTAATAATATATCTTCTTACTTTCATGTAAAAGGGGATTCCAGAATGCTGAGAAGGCTAAGGACATTCTTCAGTAAGAAGATCTAAATTCTCATATGCCTAGGGACCACTGACATACATCCTGTAGAGTATATGAACAGCTGCTTAACAACCATCCATCAATGGTCAATTCCTACTGGTTGATATCCAACTATCACGACATATGTAAAACATCCAACTATTTTTTTTTTATGAAGGGATTTTATAAATACTGACAAGTTACACTTAAAAGGATTGAAAAATATCAGGCCAAATTTGAATTGCCTATGGATAACAATGCCCAGTCGCCCTGACCCAGGCCTTACAAAAGATGAACTGTAAACTACCACCTTTCAAAAGCACTGCGAATCCTTACCCCGGCACGAGATAATTGTTTTCCCATCTGTAACGCATTTCCAACACAAACTCCTGCCAGAGCTGTACCACCCCCTTAACTCCTCCGTGATAGAAGTTGACCATGCAGAGACAGAGGGACAGTTTGTAGGTAAGACTGTCAGCAGGAGAGGACTTGAACTGATTGTACAGATTCTAAAGGAAAACAAAATAAAATGAATACACATGTCAGGACTGGATCAAGTGGACTGCAGTTACCCTTTACCACGCCAAGCATTGGCTAAGCCCACTGAATACCAGTAATTATATAGTAACTTTATTACAAGAAAAAAAAGGTGTTCCAGGGAAAAAAAAAAATGTAAATCAGTAAATCAGAACTTGATGATCAAATACAAGACATAATTTCATTTCTGGTCATTGTTTTCAAGACATTACTAATTCTGCCATACTCAACGTACATAGCTCTCAGGCTCTTTTTCAGGTGGGCTGTTAGCATTAGATGCGCCAGGTTTTGCTTCAGATCCATTGGATGGTTTCTCTGCTGCATCTGGGAAAAGGTACTAAATAAAAGACAAACATAAAACCATTTACAAACTATGTCCTTTTTGTCTTTAATATTGTATTAAATCAGAAATACTTTTCCAGTCTACCTCTGAAAGGGTTTGATAAAACAATAATATGTGAAAAGGAAATAAATGACTTAACGAAAGGGGCAGCACTGGAACCAGTAAAAACACTTAAAAGTGTTTACTACCAATAACAAATAAATCAAACAAATCGAGCTTTTGGGTACTAAGATGAAGAATATACATACCAATAAAACTGAATTAAGGACCTCGTTACTGAGTGGTGACTCCTCCACACGTCGATGTCTGTGCATCCTTTTCCGTGCACTGTGAACCATGTTGGACACAGACAGTTTATGAATGGGAACAGTAGTTGGCTCAGTCAGTTTGGATAAGGCTTGACTAATATCTGCATTCTCTGTAAAAAAAAATAAATAAAAATAAACAATAATCTTTTATTCACTCAACAAAAAAAAAAACTAAAATATCAATCGTTTCATGTTTCGTTTTAATAACTGACTGTAGGTCTTTCCACTTTCAAAATGCACTATGTTAAACAGTAATTTTAGCTTACCTTTTCCCTCTTCCTCCAAAGGTGACCTTCCTAGAATTTCCTCAGTAGACTCCTTCCGACAACAGAGTTTAAAGAATTCGCTAAGGAGATCACCTAAAAGACAAAAAAACACAGAAATATATAAAAAGCCTCCCAATTAATCATTATTTTATGACACTGAAAATGAATAACAGATCATTTTTTATTTTATTTTTATTATTAATTAAAATGTACTACGCATCCACAACAGGGGATAATCAATTGGAGAAAGAGGCATTTTAAATGAATGAAGGTGAAGATGAACACACTTCTTTTCATACCATCAACTTTAAATGTAGTATCTTTGTGGCAGGGCACGAGCCCTGCACATGAAGAGGGTTTTTTGTGTAAAATGTAAAAGGTCCCATTCTTTCACCTCAGGGCTGCTGCAAACCCAAAGCCAACGGGCTGAACATCGTCCATGCTACCCGGACAAAGAGACTTAAAACCCTTGCTGTAATCCTCTGCTCGCCGTAACAGTGACCTGGATCAGAACGTAAAGAAGCTGAAATTCACCGACGGCTGTGTGTGTGAACCAGGGTTGGATCCCGAACAGTAAGCAAGTCGAAACCGCCGATCACTGTGTGTTTAACCAGGGTTATTTACTAATTTATTTAGTAATCAGGGATTACTTCAGGGATTGCATATCCCACCGAAGTATAGAGAGCAAGGTGAAAAAGCAGGACCTTGGCACCTTTTACTTTATAGTTTTTTGTTTTCGTACACTCTGTTGTATGTACTCTGTGCATTACCATTGCTGGTAGTGTCACATGAGCAGTGTGCTGTTTATATGTAAATAAAACCTGTTTGCCTGCAGGGCATATCAAACTCCAAACTCCGTCTCGATCTCCTGCCTGTCAGCAAGCAGCGAGTACGCACCCACGTGGCTACCCTGTCACAATCTTATTAACAAAAAACAAAACAAAACACATTTCTTACCCAACAGGCATTGAGGGTTATCTGCTTTTCTTACTCTCACCGACCAATGAGGAGCCTGAATAGGATCTAAATCGCTAAAGAATAACACAAAAATCAAGCCTGTTGATACATCAGTATTTTATATAGAGTTATATACAGTTTATAGATTTCAAAAACTAAAGAATACTGATACCACACATGTACACATACAGTACCGAATATACTTAAACAATACAACACCAAATTGAAATGCTATTTCATTAAGACAAGACAGACTGCATCCAACACAGAACAATGTTCTGTGTACATTGGGACATTTGCACTGTTACTTACGAATAAACATCATTATCAACAACAATGCCTTCTGTCAGGTGGGGCCAAGTTGTGGCTAAGTGAAGTTCACTAAAAGAAAAAAGGAGCAAAAATAATGTACAGTGCTTTATACCGTATGATTCAATTGTCAGATAAACATATTAACATATTTCAAATTGCTACTACAGAAGTTAGTGGATAAGTTACATCATGTTTATTTTTCCTAGTATTTATTTTACACCACTGCTGTAAAAGTACTCTGGGGTACATGCACCAATAAGAGTTTACTGCATTGAATTGGTTGGTAGGATTAAAAAAAAAAAAAAAATGTTTTTAACATCTTCCTCCCACAACCACTATGTCCTACCTAATAGGATCCTCACAGGTTCCAAATGGCAACTTCCCAAATTCCACTCCTCCAACTTCCCCTCCCAGAAGTGCATCAAAGTCTACAAAATAATCATCATTGATATTTATTCACTTATCTGTATATAATGGACATATATCACATTTCAAACTTGCATTCTATGAGAATATTTCACACATTATATATATATATATATATATATATATATATATATATATATATATATATAGACACACACACACACACACACACAACTGACTTACTAATCAATTAAATAGAAAGCAGGGAACAATAAAGTTCCTTGATAGAAAGCCATACCTGGAGGTTGCTGGGGCCAGGAATATTGCTGCCAGTCCTGAAGGATGTATGTGAACCTGATTGCTATATTGACGGGGGGTATGGGAGTCAAAGGGCAACCCTGAAAAAACAATTGAAACTCAAACCTTCATCAGGGCACAAGAGTCCCGCTAGCCTAATTTGGGGGAGGTCACTTTTGGGTCCAATGTAAAGGGTACAGCAGGTTCCTATTTTTAAAACCATCAAGTTTAGCGGCACTATATATTATCATAGGTTCACTAAACTGGTGCTCAAATCCTCTTTCACGGTACAGAAATCCTGGATATTTTTAGGTAATTAGGTAATTTTACATTGAACTGTAATTTCTCTCAGTCAAGTTTCACTAAAGTAATAAACCTGTGCTGTCTTCACTAAATTATTTCTTTATTCTGTAGTTTAATCAAAAAGTTTCTCCCCAAACTGTATCTGTAATACAATGCGTACATCTAAAGGTTACATCTGTCTTAAATATGTAAAAAAAAAAAAAAAAAACTAAAAGACACTTGACCCTGCCCACCTGAATTACATATAATTAGATGTGCTTGCCGAGTGAATACTTACTATCTTTGACTTGAAGATATCCAGCAGGCCCGACAGGTGACTGTACTGGTTTGGCACTTTGCGAAGGTGGACCATTTCAAAGTCAGTGCGGACCCCAGGACCCTGACATTCACCAGCATACATCCGTCGCCACTTCTGCTGGATTTGTACAAACAGTGGTACCTGGCTGATGAAGACATTTATCAATTTTATTGTATCTATAAATATAAATCGTGCTTTTCTTTTTTTTTTTTTTAAACAGTTTACAATAAAACTGCTTCTCCTAAAATTAGTGTATAATTATGTTTTGTGAGCCTGAAAAACAACTGAACATCTCCATCTAGTGGGCACAATGTTTCAAGACTCCTCAACACTTTCACTGATTGAATTATTTGTCTGGTTTTAAATAACTAACCATTACTGCATATAAAGCCGGTTAAAAATGTATGTAGAGATTATTATTAATGCTTTTTCCAAATTAATTAAAAAATATTGTTAAGTTGCTGAAAAGTTTTTAAAGCAAAGAATAAAAAGCTTTTTTTTTTTTTTTTTTTTTTTTTTTTTTTTTTTTAACTCTAGTGCTACATTACAACAAATATTATCCACAGAGGTACAGCACTAATTAACAAGCTATTTGGTAATGTGTACTCTTTATTCTACAAAATGTATTATATTGAGAGGAAGAAACTTCGGTATGCTCCCCTAGCTGCTGAAGCAGAACAGCGAGGATGGAGAGTCCGGGTTTACCCAGTGGAGGTGGGTTGTCCAGGATTTGTGGCACACTGCAACCCGGTTTCTCAGAGACGTCGGAGTCAGTGGACAAAAGCTGCGCCTGGTTGCGCTGCACAGTGAAGAACTTAAGAAGAAAGCAGAAGCAGAAGAAAGGAGCAGCAACTGGCTGTGGCTGAGACAGAAAGATAGAGGATTTCAAGCACAATGGAAAGAAAGCAATGTTGATGCACAGGTAAGTCAGCTGGGCTGAACTGAGTGGGGGACAGAGGGGGGTAATTCTGGGACGCCAGAGTCACCATCGAGCCCTCTTGAGGTGACGTGGGCTACTCGATGAAACATGAAGGATGGAAGGTGCCTACTTCAAGACCCCAGAGATGTACACTACTCAGCTCAATCCAGAAGGGTGTCATGCTGAGTAGCTGGAGACACTGCACTGTGGTTGATCCCTGGAGCCAGCATCGCAGCCGTTGTATGTGCTGATGTGCCAGGGAGGCAAAATAAGCTGATTCTTGAAGCCAGCATTACACTTTAGCCATCAACACCAGACAGAAGGAATCTACATCACCAGATGGAAGGAAACACAAATGGATGGAAACGCAGGTGGATCACATTAGTTTACTGTAAAGCTACGTCTTAGCTGGTGCTTATCTTGGCAAGAGCAGAGTCTAAAATCAGCATGAAGTTTTAACAAGAAAAAGATTCTACAAGCATCAGTCAGTTTCGCCCTATTTCCCTGTTAAATGTGGAAGAGAAGATTTTCTTCAGCATTATTGCTCAGAAATTGTCAACTTACCTATTAAAGAACTGCTTCACTGACACTTCAGTACAAAAAGGACTGCATTCCAAGTTTCCCGGGATGCTTAGAACACGTCAGTGTGATCTGGCAACAAATTCAATCGGCTAAAAATAAGAGGAAGGAGCTCCATGTCACATTCCTGGATTTGGCTAATGCATACGGTTCAGTGCCACGTGAACTACTTTTATTTTTTCAGTGCACCGATGACAATAACAACTTACTCCTACTTTGGAGATTTGCAATTCTGTTTTTCAAATTCAGAATTCAGCACTACATGGCAATGCCTAGATGTTGGAATAATGGCAGGATGTACCATTTCTCCACTGGCTTTTACCATGGCAATGGAAGTAATTATTAGGGCATCAAAATTGGTAGTGGGAGGACAGCGCTTGGCTTCTGGAATACAACTACCACCAATTCGAGCATACATGGATGACATGACAACCATGACTACGACAGTAGCCTGCACTAATCGGTTATTGGGCAAATTAACCAATAACATTGAATAGGCACAAATGCAATTCAAGCCTGCTAAATCAAGGAGCATCTCTACAGTTAAAGGTAAAGTAGTGGATAAAAGGTTCTACATTAATGGTGAGGCAATACCAACAGTAGAAGCCAGTGAAAAGTCTTGGAAGATGGTATGATGGGGACCTAAAGGACACAGTTCATGACGGAGAAGTGAGACAACAAGCAGTACAAGGGTTGAAGAGCATAGACAGCAGCGCTTTACCGGGCAAACTGAAACTCTGGTGCTTTCATTTTGGTCTACCGCCAAGGTTGCTGTGGCCACTGACTGTGTATGAGTTTTCCTTGACAACAGTAGAGAAGCTGGAAGCTTTAATCAGTTCATACGTCAGGAAATGGTTGGGAGTTCCATGCTGCCTCAGCAGAGTGGGACTTTATGGTAAAAGAATACTGCAGCTACCAGTCTCCACTCTAACAGAGGAGTTTAAGTGTGCCAAGGTCCGACTGGAAATGTTATTAGTAGAGTCACAAGACAAATGCATAAGGGAGGCAGCACTTGTGTTGAAAACTGGAAGGAAGTGGGAAGCAAAGGCTGCCCTTCGAATCGGTGATATCATGGGGTAAGTTCAGCATGGAAGAGGAGGTCTTGGTCTCATGGCACAAGACAGCCCCAGCTCAACAGATGAAGCTGGTAGTCAACGAGGTAGAAAAGCAGGAGAGAGGATGAGGTGCGTAAAGGCAGTTTCCCAGGACAAGCAGGGAGAATGGATGAGATGTACGAGTGTGGAACAACGCAAGATTGGCTGGTGAGACCTTTGGATAATGGAACACAGCAGGATCAGTTTACTCATCAGGTCAATATATGATGTTCTCCCATCACCACCTCTAGGTACGAGAGAATCCATCATGTCCTTTTTGTTCATCATCAGCAACATTAAGGCACATTTTGACAGGATGTAAGGTGGGTTTTAGCCAATGACAGTTTACTTGGCGTCATGACCAGGTGCTGCGCTGTTTGGCCTTAGGATTGGAAGACAAACATAACAAGGCCAATAAGTTGCCACCAGTTCCATCAAAACATTAAACAAAGGACAACATTCCTCCCTCCAGGGGAGCAACCACCAAGAAAAGGTATTAAAACCAAGCCTCGCCTAGGACAACTGGAAGCTGCTAGAGACTGGAAAATGCTGGCAGATGTTGGTCAACGGCTTATTTTTCCACCTGAGATTGCCACCACTAACTTTCGACCAGATATTGTCTTGTGGTATGGATAAGCACGCCTCGTTCACCTGGTAGCGTTAATAGTGCCATGGGAGGATGCTGTCGATGAGGCGTATGACAGGAAGAAACTTCAGTATGCTCAGCTAGCTGATGTACCCTACTCAGCTCAACCCAGACAGCTGTCATGCTGAGGCGCTGGAGAGACTGCACTGTGGCTGATTCTATTTAATGTGCCAGGGATGCAAAATAAGCTGATCCCTGGAGCCAGCATTACACTTCAGCCATCAACACCATACAGAAGGATATCTACATCATCAGATGGCAGGAAACACAAATGGATGGAAACGCAGGTGGATCACATTAGTTTACTGTAAAGCTACGTCTTAGTTGATGCTTATCTTGGCGAGAACAGAGTCTAAAATCAGCATGAAGTTTTAATATCTATCTCATGTAATGGAAATAATTTTGCTTTTCACAAAGCACATACAGTGATGCATACTGCCACCTACCTGCCTGTGTTCCCCAAGGCAATTGATACAGAACTTAACAGCAGATTACACTTTGATTCACTGATGATTGCATCATTGTTGGCTCCTGGAGAAATTACAACAAACTCACGCACCCCATACCTGTAAAACACACACAAATAAATATATTTTCAAGGTGGGGTATTTTTGTTTTGAAGTAGAAATGGTGGAAGCAATGTAACCACAACCTCAAGGGGAACAGAAAAAACAGTGTATTGATACCTTAAAATTGTGCAAACCCCATTTATCAATGGCATTAGGGCACAGTGTAACATTGTAACAGCCCAATCTCCACACTACTTGTAATGCAACAGCAACAATAAACATCTAGACAAAGAACTGAAAGCACTATGTTTCCTGAATGTCATGTAAATACACACACAACTCCTTAGTAAGGGTCACATTCCACCTTTCAATAAAACAAGAAAGCTTTACAGTATGTTATCATTCCTCAAATGTAACAAAGGTCAATATGAAATACACACCATCTGACTAAACAGTGAGCTCTGGGTGGAAAATCATTGTTCATGCACAGCAAATCTTGCATAGCTGTAGGGAATGCATCTGTAAGTGAAAAAGGGCAGACAACTAAGCAGTTTTACAGAACATAAGGGAATGAATTACTGGTATGTACTTAAAAAACATCTACCCAAAAAAGAATGCAAGAACTAAGTGTTTAAACTAATCATAACATCAAGCAAACAATTTACAGCACACTGTGTGTTTAAATTCTGTAGTTCATCCTCATCATAATATTTGTATAGCAATACACAGAGCGCTGTTCAAAAAGCTGCATACCTTCCTCTGGTTCCTCTTTTTCTTCCCCATTGGGTGACTCTTTTTTTAAATAGTGATGCGTTACTGTGAATTTGTAGTCTGCAAAGGAAATTTCTTCTGTCTTTTCTTTCCAGGTGCCACTGTTATATTCGCCCTAAACATAAAAACACACACACACAAAAGAAACTCTGTAAATAAAACAAGCTCTAAAAATCTTCCTAAATTGCAACATAATTAAGATGGTTGTGTGCAATAAACTTATGCCCTGTTATAATTTAAAAAAAAAAAAAAAAAAAAAAAAAACTAACCAGCCATCTATCTCTGGTATTTACTGTGGTGTACGTTATGGGTGGTCCTACGCATTTATTGGACCATTACTGCTTTATGAATATGGCCATACCAATCAAAAGATACTGCGTTGCTCTATTGTACAAAACATTTCTTGATTAGGAATGTCATATTAAGGCACAATACATGCAAAAAATAAATAAAAATAATAATCTATACAATTTTCATAAGATTTCCAAGGCACTATGCTGTTAAATTGAACAGCACGTTTCCCACACTTAATTACCATACCTTCTCCAGAGGTTTGTGCACACTACTTCCAATCAGTTTCCAGTCATTCAGCACTTCCTCTACCTTTGAAGCAAACCTAAAACCACAAAGGAATAAAAATAACATACCAACTGCATTGTCAAGTTACATTGCTGTAGACAGATTTCAATGGAAAAATGGCTAAAGGGAATCGGTCACATGACTAATGCAATTTTTTTTAGAGGCTTTAAACATAAGATAGATCTGCCCCATTCAAGCAACTATTTTACTGGAACTGAAAGGATTGATTTGTGGATTGATAGACGATTGCATACATTACAATGATATTTATGACAATTAAAGCGACATTATTTGGACCAATACAAAAACATATACTGTAGTATGTATGTGCTAAAATGAAACAAAAAGTATAATCGTAAATCTCGAAAAACTACTCACTTCTAAATCTTTTGTAGTCATTTTTGTATTACTTTAGTATAAATACATGTTAATTTGGATTCATATGTTGTTTTTTCTGACTTTATGTGAATGAAAAGACACACATTTGCCCGTTTTCCCATTGGAAATAGTGATATTTTGAAATATCACTGTCCTGGTCACAAAAGCAAAGTTTGTGGGGAATAATAGCCATTTTCTATACTTTTGAGGCATTAGCAATTAGGAAATAACACTTACTACCCAGGAACAAAAAATAATTAATAATTGTTACACAGTGTAATGTATCTAAAATAATCACGTTTTGCAATAAGTTGGTATTTTGTAAGGGGTGTTAAGCAAACTGTCACATCAAGGTCACCAAGTATCATATTATAAATGTATTAAAGTCCTGAATTTATAGAAAATACATGGGGAGGGGTATAATTATATTTTTTTTAAATTATTTTAATGCAATATGGGTACTGACACACAGTACGCATTGCTTTTTGTGACTACTTTGTGTTTAGTTTAAGGTCTAAATAAGACACTAACATTGTGCAGGGAAATGTACTTTTCATTTGAAGTTGCTGCTTTGAATGGTTTGTGCATAGAGACTCCATTGCTCGGGTTTCGAGTTCTTTGGATTATGACTACAAACGAAAGCGCAATGCTCGACAGGCAGGTGTTACAATAATAATGAGTTGTTTTTCAAACGCACTATATTTCTATCTGGTTTAGTAAAAGTTAATAATAAATGACAGCCGCTGACTTTCTACGAACTGCACCCTGGCTGATGTAGAATCGTCTAAAAGTAACAGCCGGAAGAACATATCGCTACCTTTCCCATTCCGAGGCGGTGGTGAAGTCTGTGATTTCAAACACTTCCGACTCGGGCTGTAAACAATGCAAAGCGTCATTATGTAACAGTATTGCACGTTATATACTGTATAGCAGAATGTCAACATAATAACAACAATAATAATGTTGCTATAACTGTAGTTACTGTAAACGGATACTCACGTCACTATCAGCCGCCATCTTTAACCTCTATTTGTTTGCCTGCATTGAATTATGGGAAAAATTTCCTGCTACATATGTGGGACATCTCGAAATGTATTATTATTAATTATTATTATTTTTTACAGAAGTAGCGACTCTACTGTAAAAAAAAAAAGAAAAAAACACTGTTCAAAGCAGTGGAAACGAAAAGCTAAATTTGCTCAGAAAACAGTTATCTTCTGTATGTTGCCTTGCCTTAAGCAGGTAAAGTACAGCTTATGTAAAAGGTAAATGTTGAAAGTGCCCAACATGCAAGCAGAAAAAATAACTGAAATAAAATGTGCCAATCCTAATAAAATTAACCACCGGTACTGCTGTACATAAGTGCTCCGTTTATTCGTTGTATTAACTCCCAGCTGCGCTTTCTCAGTTCAAATTATGTTGCAGTCTGTAGGTGTAAGAAAAGAGATCCACATTAAAGGCGTTACACAAAGTATTCTCAAACGATTTTTATAGCAAACCAGCTGCACAATACAAGATATTTGTAGAAACTTGGTAAGTGCATTTGTGTATTTTTTAAATATCTTAGAATTTCAATGATAAGTACTTTGTATGCCAGTGGTTCTGTAGATCGGAGTTTTTACTTTGAGTGCAGATACGTTGATATAATATTTAAACTAAAATGAAATACGGAGATGAAAAACGTCATTTTCTAGTCAGTGCTGTACCGTAACAAGTAACACAGTGTCAGTGCAGTAATGTTAAGACGTTTCGCGTTACACAAATATCTGCAAGGTAAAAATGAGTATAGTGTACATAATCTAACAGTACAAATACGAATTATATATGTAATTGAGATAATGTATCAGATTTTCTTCTTTTGGATGTCTCACCCCACACCCCACTCTGCCCTTGCTGTACTCTTCTGCTTATCCTGTAACCACAGATCAGTCTTGCCTTGTCATCACAAACAGACCCATCATGAGCAGGATCAAAGGCAGCAACGTAACAGAATAATCTTAAAGTGGGTCTAAGGCTTATAATGGGAATTGTACTGTGCTGCTGCAGGTACTACATTGTACTCTTGAAAGGTAAGTACAACTGCATTTAATATAACAAAGATTTCATGATTTTCATTTTTAATAGTATTCCAGTTCAGTTGGAGGATGATGTTTTTTACATTACTGTGCCATTATATTACTGTTATGGCAAATTACATGTAATATATCTGTTTACAGTTAATTGCTTATATTCAATGGTGCCTGACCTGTGATTAGATAAAACACACGAAGGGCTTTTAATCTAATTGTGCATAGTATGTGCCAAATTTTAAACTAAATTAAAATGGATTAAATCTAGGAAACAGGCACTTGTGCTCTAACAAAATAATTTACAATAGTTACTTGCATTCTCTCATTTTCAGTTCCCTGGCTACTTTTCCATGTTCCTGTAGTATTATGTCAGTACTTTGTTGTACCCCTCTTTCAAATCGGGGCTTTTCTCCTGATTTCCAGACTGCAGTAAAGACCCTGCAAGACATGAGCCAAGCTTATGAAGAGCTAGCAGAAATGAGCAGGTTAGTGGTATTGTTCCACTCCCCTACACTCTCTATTGACTGCATTTAGCAAGCCGACAAGACTCTTGAGCAGCTGCAGTTTCAGCGCCGCCCAGAGTAGCAGTCAACAAGTCTCCCTTTCTATGACATTGCATTGTCATCTGTTGAAAAGGGGCTGGTACTTACATTGAAAGCATTGTTTTTAAATAAATGATCCTTATTTATAATAATGTAAATTTAAAACTACAATTAAGCAATTCTAAAATACCATAGTTATACAATGCTGTGAAGAGTGTAAAATAAATATTTAAAAATGAGTGTTCTATCATTCTTACAGCCAGGGAATTCCTTTACCAAGCCTGTGGCAAGCCTCTTCCCCGTATCTACAGAAGTGCTCACTAGGTCAAGAAACAAGGAGCTTCTTCAACTCCAAGAGCAAAGTCTGCCGCAGACATCTTACAACTCAACTATGACGACATGTTCAAAGAAATCAACTCAAACGAGGAAGGACCTGGAATCTATGATATGTTTGGTACACCAGTTTATTCCAACATAAGGGTATCCACAGAATCTGGAAGCAGATCTTCCAGGGAGGTGCATTCTGCTCCACCAGGAAAGAGTTCTGCACGCAAACCTTCAAAATCTAGCAATTCTAGGACTTCTGTGAGTAACAGAGTGGTTACCAGAGGTTTCTGGAATCTGCGAGCAATGATTTGACAGACAAGTTATTACGTCGCTTAGCGGAGGAGCTGTTATCACTGGATGAAAAGGATGCTGGGAAGTCTCTTGAGAGAAACTACCCAAGTCCAGAAGAGAGTAATAATGTACCCGAAGAAGCCATCTCTCGATCACAGGAAAGAAGCAAATGCAGACATAAAAGTTAAAAACTATCAACCATCACTGGTAAGAGGAAATCCCATTAATACAACTTATATATCATACTAATGCATCAGACCACCCACAATTTACCAGTTAACCTATGGCAGTAGTCATAAAGGATTACAGTATAATTTCAGTCCTATGCATTTAAAAGGCGTGCTAAATGAATTAAAATGTACTAAATGTCTATCTCTAAAAGATAAATGCATTATATTATGTTGGTTTGGAAATATGCTACATAAAGCAATTTTTGACTGGCTTATACCAAAGGGTCCTTGTGCAAGGGCTATAATTCGAACAAATACACATTTTTGTTCTAATGCTAACCATGACATGTGCTTTGCCCCCGGACAGGATCAAACGTCTGATAAGTTGTCAAAAACTCCTAGCAGACCTCTGATAGTCATAACACTAAGGATGCCATTACTTGAACTGAAGGTGACTGTGGTAGAGCAAAGCTCTGCCCTTTTTAAATTGGTAGGGATGGGGTTAATTTCCCCTACCTGCCTGGGTTTATTATGTTCAGGTGGCTGGGGTTGATTAGTTGATTAAATGATTAACTTAATTAACGATCAATCAGCGCCCAGCCACCTGACATAAAAGGAGGCCTCTGCGTCCTCATTTAGGAGGAGGGAGCTGAGGAAGCAGGTTTGTGGTTTTGAAATTTTGAATCCAGTGAAGGCATTGCCCAGCCTGGAAACCTTATTTTTGTAAGTTTTGTTTTCTTTGTTTAGGTATTTGTGTTTAAACATCTTTGTTTTGCCCTTGTGCCTTTTTATTTTTGTGTATTTATAATAAAATAATTATTTTTTTGAACTATAGACTTTCTTTGGGCCTCTATCCACTCGCCAGCCTGCCACAGTGAAATTCTTGGCAGAGGTGCATATGGAATGTTTAGTAACATTATAGCATATATTTCAGCTTCTAGGTTCTTAAGTAAGTGTTGGTTTTAATGCACTACACGTTATTACCAGCCATATCTATTCCACTGTTGTCTTTCAGGTGTATTGCGGTCTCACAAGTCAAGGCCAGCTGATAGCAGTGAAGCAGGTTGCCTTGGATTCTTCAAATCAAGACACTGCAGAGGAGTACCAGAGGCTCCAGGAAGTGGACTTGCTAAAAACTCTCAATCACAGCAACATTGTAGGTTTTTTGGGAACCTGTCTTGAAGTAAACATTGTGAACATCTTTATGGAGTTTGTTCCAGGTGGATCTGTTTCCAGCATCATCAACCGCTTTGGACCTCTTCTCGAAAAGGTGTCTGCCATTTATACAAAACAGATCCTGGAAGGGGTTGATTATCTGCACAATAGCTGGGTGAGCCACAGATACCTCAAAGGGAACGTTGTGCTTATGCCCACTGGTATTATAAAACTCATAGATTTTGGCTGTGCCAAACGTTGGCTTGTTTGAACATGACAGGCAGCAACAGTGAAATGCTCAAGTCTATGCATGGCACTGCATGTTGGATGGTGCTGGAAGTTATCAATGAGATTAGGCACAGCAGGAAATCAGATATCTGGAGTATTGGATGCACTGTATTTGAAATGGCAATGGGTAAACCTCCACTTGCTCATATGGACAGGATGGCAGCCTTGTTTTACATTGGTGCACGGAAGGGACTTATGCTGTCCTTACCAGACCACTTCTCAGAAAGTGCCAGGAACTTTGTCCATGCATGTTTTACAAGGTGAGAAGAATTTTATTTGAATTCATGAAAAATAAAACTGTTTAAAGGAAAGGCTTTAAAACCTTAGAAACATCCATTTTAAAATACAAGATATTTCTCCAAAACAAAAAAAAAATCATTAGCCATATATTCATGGTCTTAATTGATAATATAGAAATTAGGATTACTTGACAAACATTTTGTTTTATACTATCCCAATTTTAACTGTTAAGGATAAGATTCAGTATTAAATAAAACCCTAACATTTTCAGATCTTAACTTCAGGTATGAAATTATAATATCTTTTGGTATCTGCTTTAAACATTAAGGGTTTTAAATCTCTGAAGGAGTGAAAAGGACTCTAAAGCCAGTATGTTGTCTCTATTGAACATAACCTACTGCACCAGGCAGATGCTAAATTATGCAACATAAAATCAAGGACACACAGTACCACAAAAGAGGCACACTGAATGTTATAACAATGTCGCAACACATTTTAGTGCTCCCAGTCCAATGCGTTTTCCTGAAATGACTTTAGAACTTCGCTGTAGAATGAGAACTGAGAACTGTTAAGTTAAAAAAAAAAAAAAAATTAAAAAAAGCCAACTATCACTTTAAATAGGATGAAACAGAACAGAAATGCATCTATTAGCAGTGAAACTGTACAGGAAGGATCTGGGCCAGATCATTGTTGTTTATAGAAAAGGACACGTTATACGTCCCTTCATACATTTGTAAATCAAACGACACCAAATTTATTAAAGAAATTCTGCTTTTAGATATATTTCAGCACCACCTAGTGGCACTTTGAAGGTGAAACTAGACATTACTCAAATATAAAGTCTCTATTGTTTATAACAAATTGCTAACCTTTCAATCTCTACAAAAACAATAGTAATTAATTGCCCTATCAAGAAGTCATTACAGCACTATAAAAAGTGGATGATCATGACAAACACAGCGTCACCACCAAGTCACTGTGCAATAACCTCATGGAAGAATCATCCATGGAAAATGTAATCAAAATTCAAGTGGTTTAAAAGATACAGCCTTAACCTAGATTTAGATGGCTCCAAGAACTTGTGAAAAGGAATACCCCGATTAGACATT
This sequence comes from Polyodon spathula, assembly GCF_017654505.1. NCBI lineage: Eukaryota > Metazoa > Chordata > Actinopteri > Acipenseriformes > Polyodontidae > Polyodon > Polyodon spathula. The sequence continues at coordinate 6,897,300 of NC_054544.1, read as the reverse complement.
CTGCATTGTATTTAACTTGTTTCAGTATATTTCATTTAGTTTGCATATACTTTATGCTAATCACAATCAACTAAAAACAAATTAAACTAGATTGAAATAGCCTTTTCTCTTCTTCCATAAAATACAGCGATCAACAAGAAAGACCCTCTGCTAAACAATTACTGGAGCATCCTTTCATCAATTAGAAAAATAATGAAATCATCAGCCATTAAGCCCAAGATGTGAAATGCAGCAAGGCAGAACACATTTCAAAACCTCTAGAAGTAACAAGACATGAGAATTTCAGAAATGTTAATGCTCACATAATCAACTTGGAGAAGAAACAAGATACTTTATTTGTTACACTATGCACTGTTTACAAGCAAAAGTGGTCAGACAGGTAATCAAGGGTTAAAGATGTTGACAGAACAAGTCAGATCCTCATTGGACCTATTCTGATTTCTCATTCTCATTTGTTTTGTGCATAAGTTAGTTTACCAAAATGAACTTTATATTGTATTTATAAAAAGAATTGTAATAAATACTTATACAAAATAAACTCTGGATTGCATATTGTACAATCCACACCAGGTGCAATATTAAAAAACACACTTGGGTAGAAAAATAGTCCCCTTTCAGTCCCAGTTATTGTACATAACAAAAGTTCCTCCAATACAGCAAAATCAAACAATTGAACAGATCACAAGTTTAATTTATTTATTTATTTTGAAGATTAGGACATGAAAAAGCTTTTTCTATAAACTGTCTAGCATTACTGTAAATGGTTTTCTATTTTACCAAATCACCTGTTCTACCTCCCTCTCTCCATGGCAATTACAGTGCTGTGAAAAAGTATTTGCCCTGTTTGATTTTCTGCATTTTTGCATATTTAACACATTGAATTTGTTCAGATCTTTTTGTGAGTTGTAGTAGTATTTAGAGGGAGCCTGAGAGAAAAGGTTGTCAGCACACAGGTTCTAGAGGCACATCATGCCACTATCAAAAGAAATTCCTGAAGACCTCCTGAAAAAAGTTGTTGATGCCTATAAGTCTAGGAAAGGGTTCCAAAGCCATTTCTAAGGCTCTGGGGCTCCACCAAACCAGCCAGAGCCATATTGTCCAAATGAAGAAAGTTTGGGACAGTAGTGAATCTTCCTAAGAGTGGCCGTCCTCCCAAAATCTCTCCAAGAGCAAGGCATAAAATCTTCCAGGAAGTCATAAAGAACTCTAGAACAACATCCAGGGATCTGCCAGCCTCTCTCGCCTTGGCTAAGGTCAGTGTTCATGACTCCACCATCAGAAAAACACTGGGCAAAAATGGGATTCATAGTAGAGTAGCAAGGCAGAAACCACTGCTCACTGAGAACATGAATGCTCGTCTCAAGTATGCCAAATAGCACCTGGATGATCCTCAAGAGTTCTGGAACAATGTTCTATGAACAGAGGAGTCAAAAGTGGAACTTTTTGGCTAACATGGGCCCTGTTATGTCTGATGAAAACCAAACACCATTCCACAGTAAGAACCTCATACCAACAGTCAGACATGGTGGTGGTAGTGTCATGACTTGGGGATGCTTTGCTGCATCAACCTGGACGACTTGCCATCATTGAAGGAACCATGAATTCTGCTCTGTATCAGAGAATTCTACAGGAGAATGTCAGGCTATCCGTCCGTGAGCTGAAGCTGAAGCACAACACGCACCAAGATTGCAACAAAGGGCAATTTATACCCAAACTACAGGTTAAAATGGACAGTACTAGTGGTAGATTAAACTTCAATTTTTTTTTCAGCAGTTCAGAATTGAAACTGGTTGTGGAATCTAGCCAACGCAATGAATGCATGCATAGCCCACCAAATAAAGCCAATTGCCTTTAGTCCACATTGACTAGAAAGCTACTCTAAAACTCAATACTTAGCTTGGGTCTGCATAATGGTAAAAACTTTCTGCCAAAGTAGGTCCATTATCAAAGGAAATAAAACCACCCTTATTTATCTGTATAATGAAAGCGATAGAACATCTACCACACATTTATGAGATCCAAATATTTAAATCAGTTCCGCACTGAAACCTTGGTTTATTTCCAGCAAAATCAAAATCAAAACTCTGGTATACATGGCTAAGAATACATAATTATTTTTCAACTTTTAAATTCATATTGATTTTTTTCTTGCCATACCTTTAAAAGCACGTGAAGAACATTTCTTCCTCCCACCACATGAAAATTTGAATGAAGATGGAAAATATACGACAAAAGACTGCAAGTTAAGGTAGTGGTAACCTTAAGATTTATTTATAGAATTTAAATGAAAAACTGGATGTCAAGACTTGCGCTGGTTTCTTAACCACTGTAAGCCTGCGTTTAAGAGTAAAATCACGGTGTTGATACTGGAAACGTACATTCATGGCTTAATTCTGAAATCAGGACTACTCAATTGAAAACAATTATTGCCGTTGGAAATGAACAACAACGTATTATGGAACTAACCTGAAAAATACAACACAAAACTCAACTTTACTGTTGACTTTAAATTTTGCCCAAATTAATTGTTTTTAACAAAACACATTAATAATTCTAAATTACCATAATCAAGTAACAGCTCTGCATCTAGGCTACTGCATCAAGCCAAGAAACATTTTAAATGCACTTCACAGCAAGGATTATGTAAACGTTTTATTTATATTCTATAATTGTCCTTTTTTTTTTTTTTTTTTTTTTTTTTAATTAGAGGCACAACCTTTGGCATCCAGCTTCAATCAAACAGGTCAAGAGAGTAAAAAGACAACTTTTTTTTTTTTCATGTGACCTCTGAATAATCTTGAAAATTTACCAATAACTGGTGCTGGATTCCCAGTATGACAGGAAATGCCCCTCTTGGCAGCCATGCAGCTTACAGGGTCTAAGTAGCTGGAATGCTGCCATCTGAACCACTGTTGGACTCTTACACAAGATACAAGTGTTTTACATATATTTGTTATACTTACAAGCAGCTCCAAACCTGAGTATTTATGGTATAGCTAAACATACAAAAATGTATGTACATTTATCTCCACTTTCTGTAAACAGTTGTCAGTATAATCTGTTTTATCCCTTTATCATTGAAACATGCAAATCATACATACAGTATAAAGATTTAAAAAAGAAAACAATGACACTCATTCAAAAGCTAAGCAACTAAAACCCCACTTTCTTGGCTGCAGTGTTAAATCATGCCTTCACTGTTCAGGGAATCTGTGTCTTTTGGAAGCAGCCACTTATTTGCCTTTGTGAAGTTTACAGTTGTGGAAATATTGTTAAATAAAATATAAAATAAAAAATGCACCTTTCATGCTAGTACAGTATTTATAATACTATTCTTATGTGGAGAACTGGAGATACTTATGTTTACGCTATTTTTCTTTTTCCACAGTGGAGGACAAAGCAGCAGTACATTGAACAAGTGGCAGCATCATGTTATGCAGCCTAAAGATTAGGAAGCATTTCTTTGTTTTTATATTAAAAGATTTTTTTTTTTTTTTTTTTCAAAACACAAGACCTAAGGTTTTTTTTTTCCTCCTATTACATGTTCATTCCTTGGGCACTTAACAGCGAATCAAGCATGTCAAATGTGTCTTTGTAGTCCATATGCTGGCTGTTTGCACTGAATTCGTGGTTAGCATCAGGGCCGTTGATCTCCACTGGTTTCTTGTCCAGTTTCACTAGGGTGCTGAGATGTCCGTAGCCCACCTGGTATGTGACAGGGGGAGGAGGGGGGAAGGGTAGGTTAAGAACAGAGTTGTGAGAGGATACATACTGCTTTACAGAGGAAGAATTAGAGGAACTACCTGAACTTTTGGAACTTTTGCTCATTTTGGAGTGGTGGTTGTGACTGATGTCAGGGTGCGTCCTCTTCCGTGAAGAGCTGGAACTGGAGGGACCACCCTCACTGCTAAGAACTACTGGGCTCCTCAAAGCCGCTGTTACAGTCCCGTCGGCATGCAGTTTGCTGCCGCTACTGTTCCCACTGTGCATATGGGAGTGCAAATGGGAATGTTTATGGCTACCACCCTGGTGGCGATGAGAGGAATGGTCCCGGTGTTTTTCCTTATGCTCTTTGATGTGCGGGCTGGAATGTTTGCTCTTTCCGCTACCCTCGTCGGAGGAGCTGTGCCTCTCTGAAGATGAGACTTTGATTTTCATTTTTAGCTCCTCCTTGTTCAAAGGCTTTTCTGTGGGAGGGATAGGAATCCGCAATTTCAGGGAGCCACTTTTGTCTCTCTTTTCAGAATTTGAAAAGGGAATTTTCATTTTGATAGGTGACGCCACAGCACTACCACCAGGTACTTGTAACTGTTGAGCATGCTTTCTATGGTGTGGCTGATTCTCTACCATCAGCTGGGTAGCAGGAGCATATTGACTTTGGATATCTGTATCTCCAAGACCCTCCAACTTACGCTTTTCTGCAGCATGTTTCTCTCTGTATTTGTCCAATGTCATTTTCTGTGGGGGAGGAACCGGTGGAGGAGCAAGCAGTGCATGTTTGCTGCTGCTGCTGCTTGACTTATGTTCGTGTTTACTGGAAGAATATTCAGTATTCTTTTCTGGTCTGTGATGGAGGGTAGCAGTATGAAGCTGCCCAGAGGCTCCTTGCTGAGGGTTCAATGTCTCCTGCTTGAGAGAATACACATCCGATCTGCTCTGATCCTGGTGCTGGGGCCAGTCGTTTGGCGCTGTGAAGTTATACGAGGTATTCTGCAAGCTTGTTGTCACTGCAGCAATGGAGTCAAGGGAGTGGCCGCCTTGCATTGTAGCTCCTGCCGAGTTTGAAGGCAAGGTTACAGGGAACGATGCAGAGCTGCATGCTTTTGGGAAATTTGCATTTGCTGACACAACAGTGATGCTGTCGACCAAAGATGGATTTTGGATCATGGAAGGACCAGGAAATGAGTTATCAGCAAGTTGGCCGTCACCCTTGGGCTTCTTAGCAGCTTGATTGGCCTAAAATGAAAATAACACAAAATAAATAGCATAGCTGATTTAATAATTTGTTGAGAATTTTTTTTTTATTTATTCTTTTTAAATACATGTTTATAGTAAACAACTAAATGACGTGCTTTCAGCTCACACATTTCTCATTAATAGGGTTAACATTTACAGTATAAAAAATGGTTTTAAAACCATCACTTCCACTGTCAGTAAATAGTTAAGATTTGTTAACCAGCATTTCCTAACGCAAAAGAAACATGACACTTACTTTCTGGTTAAGAATATTTTCACATTACTTCAACAATTGCCATCTTGCTAACCAACAGTAGGGCAGTAAATGTTCTGCCAGTCTTACCCTCCAGTTTCGAATTCTTTTCAATCTGCTGGGTGTTTTCTCCAGTATCTGTAGAAACTCATGTGTTAACTCTATATAAAAGAAGAAAAAAAAAAAACTTTAGCACAGGATCTGGTTCCTTAATGTAAAGATAACCACAAATTTCAAGCCATCACTGACAGAAATCTGAACTACTGCATAAACAACCTTTTACCAGATTCTCAGATATTAAAATTAGTACAGGCTGATGAAAATAGCCAGCGTTTTAAAACATGTGCTTTGTAGCACAAGCTTGCCTTTTTTATAGATCCATGGCTTTTACATGGTCTCCCTGCCTATATATCATAGTTCAGAGAATAAAAGTGAATAAAATCCACACGAGCGTACCATCAAGTAGTTCCAGAGTAACAGATGGATCTACATATTCCCACCAATGCTTTGCATCTGTAGATACAGGAATCTCCCAATTGGACCATTTGCAAGCCAAATGAATGCACACACATGCTATCACTGTGGGCTTGTACTGAAGACAGAATGTAGTGAGGTGCAGACTGTAGTAGAAAAGCAGAGAAGGACAAGAGAACAAATGACAGAAACCATTAACAAATGAAGAAAACATACCAGTAATTAGCATACAACAGCAAGGTTAACTATTATAAAACCAGTGCAACTATAATAATGACTGCACTGAAAAGATGACATTCACTTTCAAATTATATAATATATATCAGAGTTCTCCCCTGGCCTTTTTAGCCTGGCTGAAAAAACCTGATCCGCCCGCCTTGCAGATGCTACTGTGCCTTTAACAATAAGGAGTGATTCTGTGCCTAGCATACTGTTGCTGCATGAAAAATAAAAACCGTGGAACCACATGACAGCTGTGTTACATCTTGACACAACATTGAAACAATCAGAGAGTTGAAGGGGCAGGTTTTCTGTGTTAAGGCTAAAATGTTAAATATGACTGCTAGGGCTCCCGAGTGGCGCATCCAGTAAAGGCGCTCCACATGGAGTGCAGGATGTGCCAGGATGTCCAGGCTATGTCACAGCCGACCGTGACCGGGAGTTCCTAGGGGGTGGTGCACAACTGGCCGAGCACTGCCCGGGTAGGGAGGGCTTAGGTCGGCAGGGGAATCCACAGCTCACCACACATCAGCCGACCCTGTGGCCGATAGGGTGCCTGTGGTTCTGCAGTGGAGCCACCAGATCTGTGTTGTCCTCCGGCACTATAGGTCTGGTGGCCTCGCTGTGGATCCGCAGTGTGTAAAATGAGGGATTGGCAGGAGCACGTTTCGGAGGACGCGTGCTCCAGCCTCCATTTCCCGAGTCGGGGAGTCGGGGGGGGGGGGGGGGGGGTTGCGAGCGGTGAGCCGAGGATTCAGATAATAATTGGGCACACTAAATTGGGGAGAAAACTGGGTAAACATTTGCAGACGACTAAATTAAAAAAAAACAAAAAAAAAAAAAAAAAAACAATTATTTTCAAAGCAAAAATAGTGCCAATGAATACAGGGGGTCAAAATAAGCAGACGATTGGTGCAAACCACTGCCTAATACTATATTGGTGAAGGCTACTTTATTAAAAAAAAAAAAAATAAGATTATTTTCAGGTATTATCATTCAGTCCACTTTGTGTTGTATGATTGTACTTTAAAGGTAATATATAGTACATAATAGCTATAAATGTGAACCAAAAAAAAAAAAAATTCAATTTGATGTAGTATTCGTTTGATGTGGTATCGTATTCTGCCGCCTGGCTGGTACAAAATTCTTGGGGAGAACCCTGAAATATCTTGGGAAGAACCCTGGGATATATATATATATATTATTATATATATATATATAAGATATTATATATCAATATATATATATATATATATATATATATATATACACACACACACAGCTCTGGAAAAAATTAAGAGACCACTGCAAAATTATCAGTTTCTCTGGTTTTACTATTTATAGGTATGTGTTTGGGTAAAATGAACATTTTTGTTTTATTCTATAAACTACTGACAACATTTCTCCCAAATTCCAAATAAAAATATTGTCATTTAAATCATTTATTTGCAGAAAATGACAACTGGTCAAAATAACAAAAAAGATGCAGTGTTGTCAGACCTCGAATAATGCAAAGAAAATAAGTTCAGATCCATTTTTAAACAACACAATACTAATGTTTTCACTTAGGAAGAGTTCAGAAATCAATATTTGGTGGAATAACCCTGATTTTCAAACACAGCTTTCATGCGTCTTGGCATGCTCTCCACCAGTCTTTCACATTGATGTTGGGTGACTTTATGCCACTCCTGGCGCAAAAATTCAAGCAGCTCGGCTTTGTTTGATGGCTTGTGACCATCCATCTTCCTCTTGATCACATTCCAGAGGTTTTCAATGGGGTTCAGGTCTGGAGATTGGGCTGGCCATGACAGGGTCTTGGGTCTTTTTTGTTATTTTGACCAGTTGTCATGTTCTGCAAATAAATGCTCTAAATGACAATATTTTTATTTGGAATTTGGGAGAAATGTTGTCAGTAGTTTATAGAATAAAACAAAAATGTTCATTTTACCCAAACACGTACCTATAAACAGTAAAACCAGAGAAACTGATAATTTTGCAGTGGTCTCTTAATTTTTTCCAGAGCTGTATATAGACACACACACACACACAAGCAACTGATCCAGGACCTCTGATAACCATCCATGTTTATTGAGGCTGCAGTAGAATCCAAAATTCTGGAGGATGCATTTTTCCAGGGCATCTAATAAAGCATTTGGATGGTAACCATGTGTCCTAAATTAGAACTCCAGGTGGGTATACACTGGACATTGAGTAACACTGCATTTTAATTTCTGCATTTAGTCAAAGGTTATCAGTGGATGACACCCTAACAGGCCTCTCATTTAGTAAGTCCAGTACCGTGGTTTCTGGTTAAACATGCCATTTCAAATAACTTGTTCAAAACATCAACCATCATTTTTTCTAGACATTTTGTTCACCAACAAGGTCAGACCCTGTGAGTTCTGTCACTGTACCATTAGAACCTCCTAACCAAGCTACTTAACAGTGATGCTAATATAAGCCTTTCCAAAAATAAACTGGTGTGTAATTCAATGTCCACTGTTTTGTTTTTTTTGTTTGTTTGTTTTTTTTTTTTTTTTTTTTTACAACAAAGTTACATTTTTTTTTAAAAAGATCCACGTTTAAGAGAATACATAAAAAACCCTGATAAGGCCAGACCTAACAAATAGATAAATAGTTCATCAGAATTCCTTCTCCCAAAACATAACTTGTCACTTTTTTTTTTTAAATTATGAAAGCGGAAAATGACCGCAGTCCAAAAGCTTTTCATCTGTGTTGACTCCAGTTTACACAGCATTGTCACAAACCTCACTGACACTACATTGCGTTCCCCTTTCTTTGTGAAGCGGCACAGCATGTTGATAGTGACGGTTGCTACAGGGTTTTAAACAAGAACCTATACTTCTCCCTTGCGGTACAGTAATCGGTAGCAAAGTTTTGGACCATGTAGTATATTCATTTCACATTTCTTAATCAAGGACAGCAACTTATACATTACAAGTATATGGGATTGTGGCTATCTATTGGCTGAATTGCTCCAGAACTCTATAGTACAATATCAGCACACAGAGGCATTTGGCTTTACGATCTGTTTCATTTCAAAAGATGTTTCATTTCAAAAAACTGTTTAAGAAACGTCTCTATCGTTTCTGTTCTATACAAACCATTGCAGTGAACCTAATTTGTAGCATATGCAACAACAGGTGCACTAATGAAGGCCAAATTTTCTACATTTTCTTAAGTGAAAAAGTTGTGCCAAGTATTTTGTTATGATTCTGTAATACAAGTACTCTGGCAGTACCTTCAAGTTTGAAATTTACTTTTTTTTTTATATATTACAAAAGGCAGTTTGTATTTCACCATCTTGATAAATTACTACTTTCTAGAAAACAATTTAGCAACAATAAATATAAAAATAGATTTAAGGGGCCCAAGACTTTCACATTGGTTCTTTTGTACACTTGTGGACTCCTATTATTCCAGTTTTGGTTAGCTTTTAATATATGAACCCTACATATGTGATTAATATGGTGTACTGCTGGGATCTACATGTTGTGTTCTGGGTGAAAAGGCATGCACAAAAACAGGTTTGGCAGGAGAAGTTTACCAAAAAATAATTTTAAAAAATTGCTTGAAAACTTGGCTCCAAAAGTCCAAGGAACAATATATTTTTTAGGTCTGGCCTAAACTAGTTGCTGTTTCTGAAATTAGGTCAATTTAACCCTTTAAGGACCATGATACTGTTTAGAGTATTTGCAGAGGTCAATAAATGTAAAAATTACATAATCTTCATTTTTTAATGTTTGAAAAGCACAATTAACAGGTAGGCTCTTTACAAACAGACAATAACATTCCTTAATTTTGCTATTGGCTCCTCATATTTTACCACTATATTATAATATCAACTGTGTATCTGACATGATTGATACTTTCTAATACATCAGCACTTCATGTAAATACTGCAAAAAGCAGGGGCAGGAAATTTGCAGTATTTACATGAAGATTTGGGTAATATTTCCCAAGGATAGTGAAATGTGCAAACACTTCTATACTCCTGTCATCACCCATACATCACACATTAAACTGATCTTGTATCACTATAGATTAAAAAAAAAAAAAAAAAAAAAAAACATGCAACTGAAAAAGGGTAATAATTTAAGCTATATTCAATAGAAGATAAGAATGTACTACTCAAAGATAAACATACAGGGCTGGCATAAAGCAGCTTTAAGTATGTATATATCCATGCATTCTGTGGCTTATCGTTTTAGTGCTTTTTAATTTTTTTTTTTTTTTTTTTTTTTTGCTACTGACAAAGAACAAGCCATGGAGAATACAAAGATGCAATAAAAACAATTGTTTAAGCCCATATCATATGATTAACTATGAACGTGAACATCTCAGGGATGCTGAATGAAATGAAAACACAAATCTTTATGTATTCATCAGGTGCCTTTTCTATTGCATCAATGTGTCCCATGTTGATTGTTCTGTATCAGTACCAAAATGTAACACTCTAGGTCAGCTAGATAAGCCACTTCATGCAAACTGACTTGATGCCATCCATGTATATAAAACTAACACTTCTGTCATGAAACACTATACAGTGCTCCCACATTACTTCACGGTCTGACTTGCATATCAAGACATTGATATTAAAAACACCGAAATAGTGGAGTAATGTATTGTACATAATATAGTACAATGTACTGTCAACATGGCCTAACTGAATTAACCATTTGTAAATGATCAAATCCTGTAATGACAAGGGGGCACTGCATTTAATCTAGATGTCCCCCAAAGCTTTAACATGACAGAATCTGACTCCTAAAGTAATAATCTTACACATACACTCTTATCATCCATTGACTGAGGAATAATAAAGAAGTCATAAACAACTGGTCCTTAAGGGATTAACACATGGACTCACTTGAACATCATATACCATGCTGCTGTGAAATCCATTATATTCAATTTACTTTTGAAAGTATATATTAAAACTGTTACTTTAGTTTATGAAAATAAAAAAAAAACAGTTAAGTTCAATAAAAAACAAACAAAAAAATCAGTAAAAGGTGTATAAACTAAAAAAAGGTCTTTGTACTTACCAGGATGACTGAGATTTCTAGGTTAAGTTTACATCTTTGTAATCTTTAGCTGCTATTCAGGCTACCAATGTTTAGACATATGCACTCTGAACATAGTAAACCTGAGTTGAAAGCATCACTACACTTCTCATTGTGCATTTAACCCCTCAGTGCCCAGAATGACCCTTGTACAATACACCGCACTGCAAACAGGGAGGTATCACCACAGACGGTGACCCAGTCCCCTGTCGCAAGAAGGGCAGTAGGCACAGGTAGGGGACCCTGCAGTATAGGAAGCTATAGTGTGCTATTACAGTGCAACAAAGAGGTTCAGGATAACAACCTGTTGGTAGCCATGAAATAGGAAGTCTGTGCCAAATCCTTGCTCGCTGCAATAAAAAAAAAAAAAAAACAGAAAAACAGTTAGATAGGCACGCACTGGAATATTCTTTAAAAAAGCAAAAAAATTATGTTCAAATCACTGAGACTTGCACATGTTTTTAATTAAATGTTTATGAAGCAGTGTACGTTATTTTCATTAAGTTACATGCTGCATTGACATTAAAATTACACTAAATACATTTTTGAAAGTTTCAGAAGGCATGAACCTCCTTAATGTAAATGCTATTTAATTACAATAATATCAAAGCCATCTAATGTGTTAGAATGTCATGTTTTGCAGAATTGTTCAAGCCAAAAAAGCCATTTAAACATGATTTCACTACATATCATAGCACAAGGACTCACCTTGATGAACAACATAAAATATTTCAAAAAGGTACTAGGTCTGAAATCTGGTTTACACAGCAAAAACTTGAGTTTTACACCACTGCTCCAGTTCCAGTAAAATTCAGCATTCTGCCATATCTATCGTACGAGGCTTGCAAACAAAGACTACCAACAATACAGTATATGTGGAAAAAAAACAAAAAAGTTCATTATGATATAGGTTTTACAAAACAGACTGAGGGAGAGGAGGGACGTTTCTCGGTTGTTAAAACTAGAAAGTAAGCAGAGCTACAGTAAACATGGACTTTATGTACAGAGATTTGTTAAAAATAATGAGATGTGTTTCAAAATAGTTTGGGTCCAACAAACATTAGAAAAAAAGCTCCCTTTGACAAGTTATTTAACAGACACAATGAGCTGTGTAGTTTGAATAGTCTAATGGAAAACTGGAAAGCTAAAATATTTCAATTCCCGTATAGCACAAGACCAGGCCCTAATGTCCTGCATACAAATACATTTACATTAATTTTATAGATTAAAAAGAATAATCCCCTTACTAGACAGTCACCTATCCCCCTGGAGAAAATGAATTACTATAAATCATTTAATTTGAAGTATAACAAAATAAACTATAAAAATAAAGTACTGGTACATAACGATTTAATTCTTAGTTTATAAAAATGATATAAAGATTATAAACTAGGTTCAAGTCATTCTAAAATATATTTTATATATATATATATATATATATATATATATATATATATATATATATATATATATATTATATATATATATATATATATATTATATATATATATATATATATATATATATATATATATATATATATATATATATTCTTTACAATAAACACAATTTGTTAATCAAGCAGTTACCTCTCACTAGCTGGGAACATTTCACAACATCTGTATGTGGATGCTCAATTGTTATTTCAAAACCTGCAAAACAAATAAATGCAACAGTTAAACCAAATGGGGAAACCTAACATTTTCTTGACTTCAAAGTGTAGCATACTCAGTCTTAAAGCGGTACAGTTTATTACAGCACTTAAATACTGTCGAATCGAAGATAATGAAAATATGACTAATGTGGACACATTTTTTTGTACAAACCAATGAGTAAATACTGTGTTAAAAAGGAACAAAATCTCAAAGCAGCTTGAGGCACTGGCATTTAGTCCAGAAATATACAGTAGGTCTAAGAACATGTTATAATGTGTGATTTCACTTAACTGAAGTAGCTTAAAGAAAGGTAAAATACAACTTATTATGGTTTTGTGGTGTCAGTCAACTAATTATTCCAATTCCCAGACACTTGTCTACATTTTCTATTGAAATAAAAAATAAATACAATGACCAAATACAAAACAAGTTTTCCTTAATGGATTGTAAGAACATTCTGAACAAAACACACATGGATCTGGTATCAGATGAGTTTAACCACACAAAAACATAACACTAAAATAAAATCAATGTCCATGTACACACATCATTACTTTAAAATCCGAACATGTGCTTTAACTGTAAATGAACAAATACAGCTTTCAAACTGCTGCTGTGAGGAAAACGTTATCGTATCTGCCAGTTTCAATGGATAGCCTTTACTTACCTAATGTCTGAAGCACTATGGTTTCAAGTATCACCAGCTCTTGAGCCTGCTGGAGGTATGCCTAGACAATTAAGTTTAACAGACAAATCATTACTAACCTAGTTATAACGGGTCTCCACATTCCTCTATCACCCTGAAAAAGTACATTTTGTTGACATTTGTATAGTCTCTTTTTTGGTGTGACCGACTCCATTTACAGCTACCAGCATATGACATGGTTTATTTAGATTTCCAGAAAGCTTTTGACAAAGTCCTGCACCAAAGATTAATTCTCAAACTGAACGCAGTAGGGATTCAAGGAAACACATGTACATGGATTAGGGAGTGGTTAACATGTAGAAAACAGAAAGTACTGATTAGAGGAAAAACCTCAGAATGGAGTGTGGTAACCAGTGGTGTACCACAGGGATCAGTATTAGGTCCTCTGCTATTCCTAATCTACATTAATGATTTAGACTCTGGTATAGTAAGCAAACTTGTTAAATTTACAGACGACAAAAATAGGAGTGGCAAACACTGTTGCAGCAGCAAAGGTCATTCAAAATGATCTAGACAAGATTCAGAACTGGGCAGACACATGGTAAATGACATTTAATAGAGAAAAGTGTAAGGTACTGCACGCAGGAAATAAAAATGTACATTATAAATATCATATGGGAGATACTGAAATTGGAGAAGGAATCTATGAAGACGACCTAGGAGTTTTTGTTGACTCAGAAATGTCTTCATCTAGACAATGTGGGGAAGCTATAAAAAAGGCTAACAAGATGCTCGGATACATTGTGAAAAGTGTTGAATTTAAATCAAGGGAAGTAATATTAAAACTGTACAATGCACTAGTAAGACCTCATCTTGAATATTGTGCGCAGTTCTGGTCACCTCGCTATAAAAAAGATACTGCTGCTCTAGAAAGTGTGCAAAGAAGAGCGACCAGAATTATTCTGGGCGTAAAAGGCATGTCATATGCATACAGGCTAAAAGAATTGAATCTGTTCAGTCTTGAACAAAGAAGACTATGCGGCGACCTAATTCAAGCATTCAAAATTCAAAAAGGTATTGACAATGTCGACCCAAGGGACTTTTTCGACCTGAAAAAAGAAACAAGGACCAGGGGTCACAAATGGAGATTAGACAAAGGGGCATTCAGAACAGAAAATAGGAGGCACTTTTTAGCACAGAGAATCGTGAGGGTCTGGAATCAACTCCCCAGTAATGCTGTTGAAGCTGACACCCTGGGATCCTTCAAGAAGCTGCTTGATGAGATTCTGGGATCAATAAGCCACTAATAACCAAACGAGCAAGGTGGGCCGAATGGCCTCCTCTCGTTTGTAATCTTCCTTATGTTCTTATGTCCAAGTCTTTTCCACCAGAGCAAATGAGACTGCACAAAAATCAAAACCTTAATTTCATTCCATTAATATTCCTTTGATCCTTCTTGTTTTAGAAGCGAGCACATGACAAGCACAAAGGTAACAACCAACAAAATGGTTGAAAAAAAATCCCTGAAACTTACATTACTCTTTGTATCTAGCTGTGGCTCTTGAGGATTTAGGCAGGCATGCGCTACTTTGATGACATGTTCAAGTTTCCGCGGCTGCTCCTCTACCTTTGCAGCCAAGAATAATGTAGTTGGAGAAATAATCTGCAATAAAAAAAAAATGCAAAGCACCTTAACAGATTTGATTTTCTTCTAGTTACCCATTAAAATTGACAATGTGCGATTACAATTGTACTTCAAACTAAAGCAGAAAGGTAAACAAAAATATGAAACCATTCTTTCATGTCTAGCAATTTAACATTTACAACTATTTTTCAAGTTCTGAGATATTACAGTTCTTACACAAACACCCACCTTGAACCAAGGGGAAGCTTTTGCAAATCACAAGAGCAGCTTAAGCCTTTTTTTTAGGTGAACTCAAGAGAAATTTGAATAATCTGCCTTTCTACTATAAAATGAATAATGTTACTAATGAATAGACTGACTTTAGTAATATGCTCATATTATAAGCAGTAAGCAGGTACTTTCTGGGGGTATACTATCAGAAAATGACATCTAGTAGAGGATAAACAATAATTATCTTCTACTGCATAAATAAAGACCAAAGCAACAACAGTATTCATAAATATTCACATATTCTTAAATTGATCACAAATGTACATTACAATATTTAGTAACTTCCATACAAATTGAACTACCCCTGGCTTATTTATTAAATATATTATGTAAATTCTAACAATTAACGTTAATCTGGAAAATGTGTATGGTAAAGTATTGTTGTTTTTTGTTCATTTGTTTTTTTGTGGAATGGAATACTCTTCCTTATTCAACCACCCAACTACATACACAAACCCAGTCCAGTAGGGCACAAAATTACAATAACTTATATACTTACATTTCTGTGAAACTTGGTGAACGAATGGTACATATAAAACCTGTGCATGTAAACAATCGCAGTGTTTATTGTTAATTGAGATCTGAAAATAATGGTTAAGGGAAATATCATTAATGTCAACTTACAGACTAAAACAGGCCCTGTTGATTTTGTTGTTGATAATTTATGTTGTCAAACATTTGGCCAGCAAAAAGGTCACAGCAACGACTATTGACATATTTTGGTTTTGATTGACCTGGGTCGTAGCAAATCCACTAAAAACGTCACGAAGACAAACACACCCCCGCGAGGGTGGTTATTATGATTTTTATTTTGAGCACGACTTATGTCTTTTTGCAACCAAACACGCAACCCCGCTGTTAGGATAACGGTACAACCGTATTACAGTCAGTACTATAAAATGAAACCTGCTGAAAACATACAGCACAGCACCCCCACCCACAGGAGAGATCAGCCCGAGCGGTGGTATTTTTCACAAAGCCGCCTGCGACAACGTAAGCCTGGTATTTCCGACCCCCAAAAAATCAACCTATTTTATGATTTCGAAAACATAGACAGCTGTTTTGACCAAAACGTATCACGAAAAAAGGCCACCAGCGTTTATACTGCAAAGCTTAGGCCTGTTCAGATTTCCAGGCAATATCACCCCGCCGCCCCAATACACTGCGTTTCAAATTGGTATTATGCAACACGTTTACGTCAATGATGGATCAAGTAAAAAAAAAAAACAGCTTAACTTTAACAGGCCAAAAAATAAGCATATGTGTCCGTTTTGGAATAAATAAATTAAACACCTTTAAAATTCCCCACCCTGCCCCCACCCAATAAACAAACAAAAAAAAAGAATGAGGGGCCTACTGAGGCGTCAAGCCAGCCATAGCAATAGCAGGCCATTCTTTCTTCTACGGCTCCGACACATTCTCAGCTTGTAAGCAAGGATACACGTTGAGTCTCTGGCCCATATCTTGGATTAGGTTAGCGGCTTGTTGCCGGTACGAAAGCTCTTTGTCCGGCTCGACTCCACTGCGACGGGACGGCGTGGTTTCGAGCTGCTCCCGGGTAAAGAACCATCTCGATGAGGATCCCCGGCACGCCGCCATCGCTCTCCAGCACTCAACAGGGATCGAGGAACGGGCACGCAAGTACGCAGACCCCTACGCTAGAGAACACGGAGCTCTTGCGTCACAGCCTCCAAAGTCTGCCAACTGAGTGAGCATTAGCACCCTGGGATGTGTAGTCTTCTTACTCCAAACACAGTCTTACCTGGTCGCTTGCGCACAGTATAACGTCGTTCTGATGAACTAGTGCACTTAGTTTTTCTTCCTATTTGAAAATGTTACAGATTCTAATATATTACATTCTCAGTGTACAGAGGACCTATGAACACTGTTGTAAAACAAAGAAGTAGGCTTGTAACTAACGAATTTGCATTAACTTGTACAGGAATTGGAAACAAACACACGACCGACCGTGGTATAGCCTATAATATATTTTAACCTACCGGTGATATAATTACCATTGTATTAAATACTTGCTTTAAGTGTTATAAAAAATAAATTAAAAAAATACTTACCAACTTTGAATTGAAGTATCGACACAAGTCCATTTAGGAAGTTGGGTTTTAATTAAATAATGAATACAGTAATGTAAAGTGGATGTTTTGTGATTATGTTTTGAATTTGTGGCTAAAACGCTGCATTACTCTGTATTTGTGTGTGTGTTGATGCGTCTGTCATAATATATGGAAGTTTAGCCTACCTATGAAGACTTTCCATGTAACAAAAGTTATTTTTTATTGAAGGCCCTTACTTACCTTTAACATCTGAGTGACACCAATGTGACACTCAACAATAACCAAGTCTTTTGGGAGATAATTCTACATGGCAGCTGACTCTTTTGTGGTATTGACTTTCCCAGTTTTCTTTTAATATGTCTGTAAGTACATTACATTAGAGTCCGTACAATCACAATATTGTTCTTACTTGAATGGGCTCTAATCATTCGTTTGGAGTTCAAGATTGGAGGACAGAATCTTTTATTTCATTTGGTAAAGGAGTCTATGTCATCCTAAGTAACCCACCCAGAATCACCTGTTAATGAGTGCTAGTGAAAAAGCGTTACGCTGAAGTCTGGCGAGCCACTAGCTGTAATCAAAGGTGTGAACAGCTAGATGAGATGTTCTTATACTGTCTGTTTAGCATTTACTGCAGTCATTCCTTTGTCACATATTCATGTATGAGGTCAACTGGATGTTGCAAAGCTTTGTTTTTATCAAATCATTTTCTTAATCCCAGGTAGCAGCATCACTGCTGCAGGGCTCATATGACAACAGGGCATTCACACTCTGTAGTTTCTTTTCAGGGTTGTGAATTCACACATTTGGTGCCAGTATAAAATTCAGTAACACTTACAAATGTATCAGTCTGTCTTTGGGAGTGTGATATGTTTAGATAGGATTTGTCTCTAGACATGCACAGCAGGCAATCAGTACTTCTGCATGGACCAACTTTGTCTCAAGAATTGGATTTTTGTTTTATATTCAAGTCTTGTGCTGAATTTGTTATCACTGAAATTCTCATGACTATAATCCTACAAATAAATTCTGGGGTTATAGTCAGTCAAACACTGAGTTTATCATCATGTAGTTCTATTTAAACCAACAGATCAGGTTTCTTCAGTCATTCAAACTGATTTCTGTTCAGTCCCAAAAAATCCAGAGCATTGCTGGCTAAAATCTTATTCTGTAAAACAATAAAACGACCATCACCATGGAAACAAAAAAAACAGTTCGAGTGGGCTCAACAAACATGCATTTAATCCCAGAGCGCTGGATTCCCCCCCTTGATTTGTTATTAGAAATTGTGGAAATGATTATGATAATAGCAATCAAGTAAGTCATTACAACACAGAACAATTACTTATTTCAACCAGAATCCTGCACAAAAACTGCACTGTGGCGAAATATTTATCATAGAGCCTTCTTGAAATGGTGAGATGAAATAAACGTTTAAACTAGTTTTAAAATGTTGACTTTTGCAACGAGGATAGGCATCTTTTCAACATCCTGTCGTGTGTGGTAGAGAATCATTAGCATGATAGTAACATCTTATTTATTTTTGTACGATCTTGAATATGTTTTTGATATGGGGTACCTTAAGAGGACTGTCAAATTCTTTCATCGAGTCTATCAGTGAGCCTGGCTCCTGGTCACCGAGTGGAAATGGGTAGTCCGACCCCAACAGCACATTACCCTAAAGCCACAGAACAAAAGGATCATTATTTTAGACAGTGTCTTAACATATTAAAGCCATTATACCAGTATATTGTTTTTGATGTGTGCATGTGTTGTCTTAGTATTATTAGGATTAATGTATGGACATTTTATGTTCCCATAAATTGGGCATTTTAGTTATTCTTTGCAACAAATGTAACATCTTGCCTCCCCTATCGCATCCACAAGGAGCATCAAAGCGTGTGGATCATGTACAAGGGAGTCAGTGTAAAAAGAGCCAAGTTATTTCTGGGGGCTAGTCTTATTATCCACAGCACACAAATCTGGACGGACTTGAAATCTGAAAAAGAAAAAAACTCTTATCTCTTCTAGGGATCGCAGGGTATCCCGATCACACTCCCTACTGCAACAATGCTGGTTTTCTGTACCCACAATACCCACGTGTATACTGTGTTATGGACAATGCAGGCTACGGTAAAGGTAAAGTCTTTTTCACATGTTGTCCTCTAACTGCTGACGAATGCACACGGCAGCATCATGTTCAAAGAAGATGATACCAGTGGACTTCCGTATGTGAAAATGTTTTCAGAGGGGTGTTGTTTGTATTTGAGATGTACATGTATATATTATATATTTGTATACAACCTCGTTCTAGAAGTATCCTACCTCCATGTGCAAAACACACTTTAAGCTTGGGAAATTTTTCCAACACTGCCCCGGAGATCATTGAGCACATGGCTGTTGTGGTTTCTGCAGACATTCCTAAATGAGAGAAAATAAGACAAAGACTGTTGTCATAGATACTTTAACTGAACAGCATCATAAAATATAACAGTGGGTACTTGTTTTTCTTTTATCAACCTGCTGCTTGACATTGATAATGATGTAACCATTTATTCAGCATATCCAATATTTTGCTAAAAGTAGGAACTAAGCAAATCTCTTAGAGAGCATCACAAGGGAACAACATTGCATTGTTTTTGTTTTTACTTAATAACAAAAGAAAAGCCTGTATGTGTACAGGTTCATTCAGACTGCCTTTTAAATCTGACTATATAAATGTCCCATTGGAATATTGTGTGGTCCTTAGACAGTTGGTGCCGTGAAGCAATCGGATACTAAATTTCATATTCATTACAAGTACAGTTTTACTACCCTACCAGCCAGGGCAGCCAGTATTTGGACATTCTTTCATCAGTCAGCTTTTAAACAGCTGGAGATTTCAAGTTAATTATACAATTTTATAAGAAACTTGAAATCTGCAACTTTCTAGGCGCTAATTAAGCACATTTTTAGTGCAATTAAGTGATTGAGAACACAGTTGGAATTAAGTGTACTACACCCAGACCCAGACGGATCTAGAACTCTTCCAGTTGGGTTTGATGAAAGCCAGGTGCCCTTCATTGTTCGCAGGGACCTCATTTGAAATATTCTAGACACTCAGGCAGTTTCCCTGTACCTGATCTGTCCATGTCTCGAATGTGCACCTCTGGATCCCAGCAGGTATCTTACGGAAAACCTTGTCATCCTTCATCATGATGGCTTCACCCTCAACAAAAACAAACACAAGCTCTTAGTGAAGAATGACACAAATGATGTGCCTACGAGATGCAGCTGTGCAAACTGAACAGGATATCTACTGGGCACTATGCAGCTCTTGCTCTGGTAAGGTTGGGATATAGTTTGGATGTGTCAGTAGTGGTGAATGTAATACTTCCACAGTTACATAAGGTAGCTGCTCCAGAAGGATTGTGAGGCACACCACCCCTGACACCTTTGCTAAAGATAAAAGGCAATGAGGCTGGAAACAAATCACGAGTCTAACCCATTTCTCAGAAGAGATCTGAGCACTAAAGAACCTGACAGTAGTAGCTACCCAAACAGCATTACACCAGGAAAATATAATAATATAATACTAAACATATATTTCATATTATCTACTTACTTTGCAGTTGTGGTGTAGTTGGACCCTTCCTTAATAGCCATATCTCTGCGGAATAATAGTAATAATAATAATAATAATAATAATAATAATAATAATAATAATAATAATAATAATAATAACTAGAGTTGCTAGCAATTATAAAGGCTTCCAAGAAAACATGGTTCATTCATCGCAAATAATTGCTAATACAGCTCGCTACGTTTCCTATAATTAGTTAATGGGCTATTTAAGTTATATCGTGTACAGAGCGTAATCTTACACTGACGTTTAAGTGCACTGATCTGTGTTAGATACCGTTAAGGAGCTATAGGCCAATTTGTGGGTTTTGAACCTTAGCAGAGGTCAAAGGTCATGGGTAATTACTTTTTTTTTAATAGAGCACGTATGACTTCCTATATGTGTTCCATATGAACCATCACTGAAGTGCGAGGAACCAGTTTTTAGCTTGATCTTTTGGAGAAGTGAAATTGGTTTTGAGAAGAAACCGTTGTGGGCTTTGATTCTTTACAAGTCTGGACCATTACAGCAGTCATGGTCAATAGAAAGGTGGCTTTATGCACTGTATTTGTAACAGGTAAATCCTGAACGTTGTGAGGGGGGGGGGGGGCATTGTTTCTCATTATAACAGTTTTATATGAACCATGTAAAATATTTTAATATGTTATACAGTGAAAGAGCCCAAAAAATGGTTTTATTCTGTATTATCTTATTATTGTGCTCACCCTATCACTACCTAGGGCTGGGAATACCTTTCCATATTTGTATTGTTTATTTATTGGTGGAATGATTCATGTCTTTCTGTCTGTGTTTGTATACCATTGAACCATGTTATGTAATAGGTCATTATATGTTTTTTGACATTATAGTCCAATGAGTAAATTAGTAATCCCATCAGATGGTAGTCATTTGGTACTATGAGGATATTGCATCCCAGGGTACTGTTCGATTTGCCACTGACTGTACCATGGGATTTGTTATGGTAATTGGATGGTAATTTTTTGTTAGGAGTTGGTGTTCTCTGTTTCTAAATGCGTGTGTTTAAATTATATCTGAATGTACACATTTAAAAAAATATTCATTTATTTTCACAACATTTATAAATCTGGGGGAAAAATGCAAGATTTAAGTTAAATCTGGGAAATAATACAAGATTTAAGTTAAATCTGGGGAAAAAAAAAAAAAAAGCAGCTTTTTTTACACATGACACCCCATATGATAAGGACCAGGACATGACAACAATGTGGCCTCAGATCCTGGATATAAACACAGTTCACACTATTCACAAAAACAGGCACTGTACTTAAAACATTGCATTATTAAGATTATTTAAGTGCTAGGCAACAGCTAACTCATCTATGGCAAGCCCAGGGCAACAGTCCCCAGAGTAAACAGGGGAGACCGCAGAGGCTTCTCCTACAGACTCTATGTTGCTTGTAAATAACTGCTGTTTCACACAATCACAACCATCAGTTCTCTTTTACATTATTGTTTTTAAAGTTGACAATACATGCACTTTATGTTATTGACAATATGAACGATTCAATACTGAATGGCCCTAATGTTCAAGTGCAGTGTTACTGTGTAGTGGTATTACGTTTCCATTGTGCTAGAACTTCCTGCAAAGAGTAAGACTCATGCGCCCTCTAGTGGCTTAACTCAAGATACCTTGTTTATTGCTTCGTTGGACTCGAGATTGGGAGGCAGGATGCAGGTGTGAGTACCCAAACACAAGGTTTACGCCTCAACAGTATTCGAGAAATGGCATTAAATAGTAACAATTGAAAGCATGTAAGTTATAAATTAAAAGATTACTACAACTGGTGACAAAACTTGTAAATTTGTGTAGGTCTACAGTACCTTAGCAGAACTGTGAAAACTGGAATTTTGTGTTCAAGGTTTTTTTGTTTGTTTGTTTTGATGAATACCTAATTCAAACTGTCTCTCCGTGATGGAGCAGTACACATTGAAATGTTATTTATATTTTATATAAATATTAAAATAAACGAAAAAATAAATAATCGAGCAAATGCATTTCTTTCGAAGACACAGTCGGCTGTCTTTCTTTAAAAAGCCCGGCATGGCAGTGCTGCAGATGTAAAGACTAAATTACAGCAAAGGAACTGGAAATAGAAATAAGGTGCGAGCTCCAGTAACAGGAGTAGGTGAAGTGTGAAAATCACACTTCTTTGCTACAGCTCTTCTGGGGAGGGGTGTAACCGCCTTGGTTAATATTATGAACATAAGGCATGATATTTTTAGACAGCGTTTCTTTAGCCCATGGGTGAAACGTGTCAGTATTTGTCGTTTTTGCACTTTGACTTAAAACTGCTGGGTTTAACGCACTATAGACCATCGTCTATGGAGTCAAAAGTACTTCTTCTGACTGGTTAATTTGTGTATAAGAAATACGGTTTAAAGCAATAGCAAACTCCAAACCTGTTGACTGGTGAATATGCTGTTATTTATGTGATAGTAACGTTTAAAGTAGTTGCTCTGACTGATTATTTAGTTTTATGTGTTTACTTCCTGGACAGTGAAGGCACATCTAAATAGCTGACATTCATCTTTATTAAATTTTTTGCATTTGTAATGCTGGTAAAAGTTAGCATCATTGATCGTATTCTTTGTATTGCTCTGTTAATTGAAATAATAGACTGTATTCATAAAACAGCAGAGACCTGGCGTCATGTGTGTTGGTTTAGTTTTAATGCTTTATGAATACATTCTTCCCAGTAATAATAATAATAATAATAACGTGACACTACATGTTCAACGATGATGCACGATCCTGGAAAGGTGTGTTTTATGCTGTAA
Organism: Polyodon spathula; assembly: GCF_017654505.1. Taxonomy (NCBI): domain Eukaryota; kingdom Metazoa; phylum Chordata; class Actinopteri; order Acipenseriformes; family Polyodontidae; genus Polyodon; species Polyodon spathula. The sequence continues at coordinate 6,873,605 of NC_054544.1, read as the reverse complement.
AATTGTGTTATAGGTTTACTTTAGACGTACGATTGGATTAATTGCATATAGGTTAGTGGGGAGGTTCAATCTTATATCATTACAAGCACTTTTACAATCACACTTTGATGTTATCATTTTCATAACGAGGACTGTAAAAAAAATCATAACAACAACAGTTCAAAGCAGCACCCTTTTTAATAGCAATTATAACGACAAATATATTGACCTTTTTTTTTTACAATGCAGGCAATGTATGCGATATAGGAATTATGTTTTCACCAATTCTTTATAAAAATTGTATGTTTTATGGTCCAACGTTAAAGCCTGCATTCTTACATTCTACATTACATTGTAGTAAATCTTCAAAAATAGAAAAAACATAGGATACATGACGCTGTTTCTACAATTCATCCAGTGGCCCATGTAGCTAACCAGACACTTAAATTAGAGGTCACGCCCTTCATGACCCCCAGCTGAACCGCCACCTTTATTCTTTACAGAGAAAACGTCCAGAATAAATGGCCTGTATATATATATATATATATATATATATAGGGTTCCTTAGACAATTATTTCATTAGAACAGTTATTCTCTTGAAGAATCATAATTGAAAAACAGAAGGTTGCATTTGGGGTTTCAGTAGCTAGGGATTCTAAAACCAACAGGCGCCCCATAATTAAAAGGACTCCAAATAATGTTGTTCATAGCCTGTACGAATTGTGCTTTTTAGAAACGAAATAAAATATGTGTTCCAGAAAGCCCCCCCAAAAAATCACATAATCATAGAACGCACAGGAACCATCGCGTAAAATGAGAATTTGAGCGGCAGTGACAACTAAAATAGGCTATATATGCAATAAACACGCTTGCAAAACGAACAGTATATCAATTATATATCGGTATCACAAGACCCACAGCAGCTAAATAAAGCAAAGGCTAGGTAGATCAAAGATGATTTAAACAGAATGCAAATAGATACGTATAACGAGTCTCTTAAAACAATGGAAACATAACAAGAAATCGCTTTATTTAAGTCATGCACATTGTATTAGTTAGTGCATGACGTGGACCGGTATGTCTTGTGAAATGGTGTATTAATATACATTATTTATGAACGTGACTATAAGTCGTCCACATGCTAGCTGCCTTGTAAACCTTGTCTTGCACTGGTGCGTCGCACTCACTTAGGATCGGAGCTGCCACAGTGATTCCAGCCGAAGTCTAAGTATCAATGACTTGCTAGCTGGATTTTGTCCACAAATTCGGGCAGCACCGATGCAGAGGTCTTCTTAGGAAACCTGTTTTTTTTTTTTTTTTTTTTTTTTAAATTAGAGCCTGCCTGCTGCAGTTGCAGTGCTTCGTTTCTAGTTAGCAAGTGTATGTTGGAGACGACGGTCTGATGCTGATGCAGTGAAGATTGCTTTGATCGCTCTCTTTGCTTGTTTACTCTGCGGTGTGTGTTCATTCTCTCTGTCTAGCTCCACCACGAGCTGGATGATTACTCTTCTCGCTTTGCTGCTACATTTTTTGGAGTTATTTTATTTGAACTTAAACTCATCATAATGGCTGATTCATCAGCTGCCGATCTCTCCACGGCTCCGAATTCTACTGTCGTGGACCCCGCAGCGCAAAACGGCCAGTGTGCACCCACAGACCAGCACCCACCCAAAAGAGAGAGCCGGGGGGACCCTTTCACCATGGACCGGGACCAAGCGATGAAAATCAGCGAAAGCGTCCAATTCAGCGATGAAGTTGAAAACAGAGGTATGTTACTTAAAACAGAGTAAATACACATTTTAAATAGAAAATATATCATTTAAATAACTATAAAGTTAGCGTAAATGGCAGTGATTGAGATTTAAATTGGTAGCAATGTTTGACATGCTATTTAGGCGCCCGAAAAGTGGCTTACATTATTTATTATTAGGACCAAGTGGAATATATTATTTAAGGCTTGTAGACATACTAGGCTGGTTTAATCGAACTGTTTTCCAATGATATCACTTATCAGCTTATGCATTTGAAATATCCCTTGTTGATAAGGAGCACTACAGTATGGTGAGATGCAGCTCTGTGAAAAGAAGACTAATTCACAATCTGTTTTCTTTATTTTCACTACAAATACAATAGAACATTATAATAAGTACCATTTGTTTGGTAGCCTATATAAATTAATTGTAATATGTAATGTAAATAGTAATCTTATTAACCATATTAAGGGTATGTTTTAGCAATAATAATAATAATAATAATAATAATAATAATAATAATAATAAGTAACGACATAAGTGCTGAATTCAAGTTCTTATAACACCTAACTATTGTGGATTGAAGGTACTGTATTCTGTACATACAGGGTAACAGGGTAGCTTTAAAAAAAAAAAAAAAAAAAAAAAAAAACCACCAAATTGGCTTTGCATGGAAACCATCATACACAGAGGTCTACAGTTTTGTTCAAAGCTTTCAGCACCAAAAATTGTTCCAGTGCAATTGATGAGCATGTGTGTGTGTGTCACATATATATATATATATATATATATTATATATATATTAGATATATATTATATCTATATATATATATATATATATATATATATATACTGTGTCTGTGTGTATGTGTATATATATATATATATATATATACACACACACACACACACACACACACACACACACACATACACACACACACACACACATACACTGCTGTGCAAAAGTCTTAGACATGTTGCATTTTTCTACTCTGATACATTATGAGCTGTCAGAAGGCACAGGTGTCATTGTCCATCCATCAACAGTCCAAAGCACCTCTGACATTGTTCCATAGTCCAATTTCAGTGTTCTTGTGCATATTTGAGCCTTTTTAGTGTTTTTCCCCTTTGTTAACAGAGGCGTTTTTACTGCAACACAATCTTTAAGTCCTGATTTCAAGAGTGACCTTCGTACTATTGAATTGATGGACAATGTCACCTGTGCCTTCTGACAGGTTTGTTGTCAATTCAACGCTTGTCTTCATTCTGTTCCTTAAGGATATTATCTTCAAGTATTGCTCGTCCTTGTTAGACAGGTTATTGGGTCTGCCAGTCCTGGGAATGTCAATTACAGATGATGTTTCTCTGTACGTGTTGATTGTACTTCGGATACCACACCTTGAATATCGAGTGATGCGAGCTATTTCACTCAATGTCGTTTCTTCTTTATGCAAGTCAGGGTTGTTATAATAGTAGAAAACACTAGTGGAGGCTTTGAGTACATTTTTGATGCTCATAATCCATCAGAGGAGACAAATGCAACATGTTTATAAGAGGCTTAAAGTACATGCAGTATATTGAATGAACCATGATAATTCATGTAATTATTTCTGGAATATGCCTTTAAAAAGTGTTAACAAAGTCGTTTGTGCTTTTATCTGTTGTCTTTTTTCTGCAGTTTTATATTTAATATATTTTTAAGTTTTAACCCTGTTTTTCATTTTAAATATATGTCCCTGAATCTGAACAGTCTCAGAAAACTTTGGCACCAGTACGGTGAAAACAATGCTAACATGTTAAAGGCTAAGAACAATTGAATTGAGAAGCACTTAACAAGGTACACGAGAGGAAGATATATCAAGGACAGATCCTTCCTGTAATGGGAGCTTTCTATAGCCAGTTCCACTTCCCATCAAAGGCAGGGCAAGGTGCTCAACCTGTCTGCAGAATAAATGGAATATTCAAGTGAATTTTGAACGTGAATGTGAGGGATATGAAGAGGCATCTCTTTGATGGCGTATATTGTTACATCAAAATTTCTGACATCCATCTGTTTGCAGATCTGGTTGCTAAAAATGTGTTTGCTGAATATTAGCAGTGTTTCATGAGAAACCTAAAATTCACAGGGACCCATTTTTGTTCTTTGAGGAGAAAAAACAATATTAAAATATATGAATGTGATGTAAACTGTTGCTACCCACACCGAGCTGTTTATATCTAGTTCTATAATACTGTTTTCCTCACATTTTTGTTTTAATCTAATGGGATTGTAAACTAAAGTAAACCATCTTAAATTTGTACAAAACTTTATGGATCAACCTGAGGATGGGCAAACCACATATGACTCGTACTTGGCTCCTACCATAACTATCATAGAGCTCCACCAGATGCCAGGATGCTCCGTAGAAAGGAAGGGAGCGGGAGGGATGTCAGGATCACTTCTTCACAATGGGATTACCTTCACTTTGTGTAGTCTCAGTACAGTTGGAAACATTGGGACCACTATAACTGTTTTTATGTTGGGTTCTCTAGTAATGCAGAAATGAAAGGCATACTGCACACCTGCATTATTACCTAGTTATTCATTGCTGAGAGATACACATAGACAAGTCTTCAGGGACTTGATGGGCTTGCATGTGCATATATATCTTTGTTAACAAGCCTTGTCAAGACAAACTAGTAAGTAAGGCTTCACTAATGTTGTATATCCAAATAAGGATGCATTTTCCTTCTACAGGAGATGAATCTACGCTGGCATCATCTGTACATTCATGCCTGCTATTTATTATTCGACAAAGTCAAAGGCAATCTGAGGATATTTCCTTACTTCCCTTGAATTAAAATCCTGCTGTTTTGCTGTATTAAGCCCCACATTTAGCACAGTTAGAGCCATTATAATTCACCTTTATGCCATTCTTATAAGAATTTATGAAAAGAATGATAATCAAGGCTTTACAATAAATTCAAATTATTTATAGTTTTATTTTTATAATTTCTAATAAGGCTATCATTTTATTACAGTATATTTCACCATGGGATATTGGAAGATTTGTTTAGTTCTTAAGAAAGTCCTGAAAGAGGTAAAATAATCAAACAGTTTGAAAGAAACAAAAATAATCAAAAGTGCTTGTTTTTGATTGAAATTAGCTTTCATTTATTTATGATAATTAATCGCGATAAGCTTGTGAAATGAATTCTATTGATCCATAATTTCTAAAACACTAAAGACCATTAAGTTATTCCTCGAAGGTTACTTGGAAAAGGAAATATACTCAACACAAGCAAATCCGTCCAATCGCACCAACGTATAGCAGCAAATGATAAACATTCTACAACTGTGTGTCATTCCCCTGCCATTATGAAGGTGTATACTAATTTTCATTCAAACAAACATTAAACATCCATATTATATGTGTGTGTTTGTGTGTGTGCGAGCGCTGCAAGCTTGTGCATATAATAAGCCATTTGATAGACATGTAGACATGTTTATGAATGTAAAGTATCTATTACCATATATTACTATGAGAAGCAATTATTAAATAGGAAACAAGAAAGGGCATTGTTGTCTTGATTTCAGTTTATTATTTGGAAGCAAATTTAAAACTTCATGAGATACTGCCGAATGGCTACAGCCAACCATTGTAGTTAATGTTAACGTTGCTTTACTGAGAGGGGGAAGCTAATCGGCTATGTTACATTCTAGTTATGCACACTGTGGAGTGATGGGCTGCAGTAATTACTTTCAGGTTTATTGCTCTGGGCAGGTTTGCTTGAAAGCAGCACGCGGCTGAAGCCACATGAAGCCCAGAGCTACCGGAAGAAGGCATTGTGGGTATCCTGGGCCTCCATCCTTGTCACAATAGCCCTGGCCGTGGCTGCCTTCAGTGAGTATATTGTTTTTAAAAGGGTACATCGTTTTCTAATACGACATTCAATCCAAAAAATGTATGGTAGTAGAACTATTGACCCAAGATCAAAAAGGCAACCCCTGACAGTTTTAAAAGCTTCTTGATATTATTACAGTTTTTAAAATTGTGTTAAATCTGAGAAACTTAAAAATGGTGTACTTTGGTTGGAGATGCTACAGGTGATGATTATGAAGATTGCTTTGTGCTGCACTGGAGACTGAAGCCAAGCAGTAGCAATGAGAGCTTCCTCTCCTTGATCCAAGGATCCAAGGATGACCCTTTTATGTCTGTTTCCATGTAAGCACGCAATACTGCTGTCATTTTACCTGCAGGCATGCCACTAAGCCCTCGGGCACAGGGGTGTATATATATATATATATATATATATATATATATATATATATATATATATATATATATATATATATATATTCGTAGAATCCATTCTACACTTATTCTCTTAAAGATTTGCAATGTTCTAGAGAATCGTTCTTATTTTCTAATCCTAGTTGCTTTTTAGTTTAACCGTTCATCTGAGATGCTCCCTCCTTAGAGAGGAGTGTTTTCTTTATCTTGTAATGATTTTTTTACGCTGCCTCAAGAGGCATGGGGCTCGACTGTTTCATGAATTAGTGAAACAGAACAATTACTGTCAGCGAAGACCTGAAGGTCAGGACAGGGAATATGAGACTGGTGCAGTATAGAAGCCTGCTGGAGCTGCTACTCTGGCAACAGAAGAGGGGTTTAAGAAACATTGCTCAAGAATACCACAGAACCCCCTCATGACAGGGATAAGGAAAGCACAAGAGATATCCTATGATCTCCATGTGTTCTCTTCAAATCCACAGACCTTTTTAATTGGGATCTGGAAAGACCCCTGTAACCATGGCTCACTGCACTAAAGCCTGGCTGTCAGAATGAGCACATAGACCTCACCATGTGTAGAACTATTAAAGCTGTATTCAAGGTTTTTATGTAAAGGGAGCAATTTAAAGATGGAGAGAAATCTTGAGCTGATATTAAAGAAAACCCTCGCTTAAATGTTTAGCCTAAATGAGGCATTGGTTAACTTGTTACAAATGCTTGCAACATGAAACTTAACCCTTTGAGGACTTTGAGCAAACTTTAACATGCAAATATCAAATAGGCTTTAGCATTCCCCTTACACGGGATGGCATTTATCAGCTGTGTGGTTTACCAGTAGTGGCTGGCAGTGCAGTAAAAAACGGGCTAGCCCTTTCACTGCAGTATTCTTCCCCTGCATACACAGGTCACACAAGGATACGCAGTGTATATTTGTATGGCTTGAATAACCTGTAACATATGCACCGTATATGATACATACAGTGCTTTTGATGCATATATTAGGAATGTGCCTTTGCAATGTTTTCTATTTTGCACATGTGTGTCAATTCCAGCATGGATGTGAGATGAGAGGTTCAGAGTAAGTAGCCTCAAATTACACATTTTAACAGTCTACATTTTATAGGGGGTTCTAAATGAAAATTAAAGTCTGGAAAACAAAAAAGCTGACTTATTAGACTAATGAGAATAATGAAAGCTCCACCTTACAGCAACTTCTGTTTAATGATATATGTCTTATAGTTTTGCAGACACATCATATATTTTGGGATAGTTCTGAGAATGCACATTAAGCCTTTTGTTAAAAGAGTGGAAGAACTGGCCCTCACAGTAAATCAATAACTAATAATAATAAGAGTGGCTTATTTCTACACTATAACAGTGTTTGCTGAGTGCTCTTTTTTAAAAGCCTTACCTGACAGTAATGGAAGTGGTTCTCCCCCAGGGGATCCACACAGATTGCCCAAGGGGTCGCCAGGAAATTCAAGAGACATAAATATTTATTAAACTAAGAAAAGTCCTGTCAGTATTGTAACAAGCCTTGTGATACTTCCAAAACTTTTATTGCAGTTCAGTTTTTCTTGTTTGTCAATGGCATTGTCCTCACTTTTCAGCTAGGGGACCGATTCAAAATTATTTTTAAGACAAGGTTCCCCATGATGGTTAAACAGTGAGGTACTGGTTGTACAATATATAAATCACAATTTGGTTATCCCTCATTCTCAACTGTTGACAGGCCAGTTTTAAGCAGTTCCTGAAGAACTATTTTTGGGAAACGTCAGTGAACTAGGCAACATGGTTTGGTCCTGGTGAATTACAGTAAAACCGATCTTTTGCTGGTGTTGCTGCCTTGCCATGTTGTCTTTGTAAATGGGAATGCTCTCAAATAATTTGCTGACATTGAATACCAGATTGTACTTTATAAGTGGGTACTGTAGTGTTCTACAGGTATGCATATTATAGTAGTAATCAGTTAAATATTTATAAGTGGTTGTAGCCTTATTGTACATACTACATTTTCTGAGGTTGTAAACCAATAACAATGAATCGTATTTGACTTTGAATTGATGAAATGATTGTATGATCCCTTAAAGTTTATAATAGAAAACTTGCACAGTTTTTCTTTTGGTTTTCACGGTGTACTATGTATTTACCTCACTTTACCATGCTATTTAATATGCTTTACCACACATGTCTGGGCTTTACTATGCTTTTTTACCCTTTGCACTGCTTTTACAATGGGACATTTTTATAAGAGACACTGCAGCTTTATGAAGTTTTGTTCAGACATCTGTCCAAATGACCTTTCATTGGAATCACAGGATCCGAATGCTGTAAGTGTTCTTTATAAGACCATATGGAACGCAGGTCCTGCCAGTACTATAGGATGTGCTGCAGTGAGGAGGGATTTTGGCTGCTTTCCTTTGCAGACTTCTTTCCCAGCCAGGCTGTAATTCAATAATGTCTTTGTTGGGATGATATCCTTCTTTAAGTATTACTGCATTATTTATTAATAATTGTGGTTTTGATAATAACCACTCCACCTACTTTATGATGAGTTCTAAACCTTGACTGAGTTGACAGAAATGTTGCATTTGGAATCTTCCCTTTCAAGAAATACCCTTTACTTTGATCCTTAGCCCTGCCAAAAGGACACTGTTTGTTTATTGATTTATATTTATTATTATTATAACAACTACATAGGATAAACATATGTTCACCTATTTGTTTTGTTAACCTGAAGTTTATTAACTAATCTGAAAGAGAATACACTATGTTTCTATTATTGTTTTTATTAGAAAAAACTGAATAAACTGTTTGAATTACCATTTTAAGTATTTGTTTTATTGGAGGGCAGGTGTTTATTAAACAGCAGGAGTCCTGACATAATAACACGGCTCATTTTTCGATGTTCAGAAACGGCTGTTGGGTTTAAATAACATGTGAAACAACCCACAACCATTATAAGACCCACCAGAGAAAAAATAATGAGATCTGCTGTTATTTGTGGTACCTTTTATGTGCCTCATACCCAAGGGGCCTACTGCTGTCATTTTCCAGGATACATTGTTCATTATAGGAGACTTCTGAAGACCAGTCGCTCTGATTCTACTGGAGATCTTATACCGTGCAACTCTGGCCAAAATGAGCACTTTTTCAACAAATCGTCGAGCTAGCTAATGACTTTAAAACTGGGTAACATGATTTAATTTGTAGCACCAATTAAGACAAGGCAACTGGCCTCACGTTGTTTTACTGCATGTTTCTTAGCAGTACAGGCTCTCTAGAGAGCTGGGGCTGCAGCAGGGCACAGCCATCTCGAGACTCAAACACAGTTTCCAGTTTTTAATTATTCTCCAGACTGGCTTTGCCTCAAGCACTTAGTATGATTATTACATTTTTATAAATAGAACTCTTGGAGTCTGGAATTTGCCCATATTGCCCATTTGAAATCCTCTCTGTGTAAAACAAAAACATTTTTATGGCTCGTGTTGAACATTAAGTGTACCGTTGCCACTGTGAATGCATGGAAGTGTGTATTATAATCTTCCTGGTAGATCCATAACATGAGTGGTTACAAAATGTGCACTCATTTTAAAAGGCACTTATTCTTTGACAAAAGAGACTTTCGGCTATTTGTGTGGTGGGGTGCCGCACCCACGTGCGTATTTGGTGTTTTATGTTGTATTTTGTATGTTTATATGTATGTGGTATTGCACAAAGTGTGGGTTATGTAGCACAGGTGATTTAAAATGTGTATTTGTTTTTAGGCACGGGGATTGCACAATCACTCCACGTGCAGACTAAAGTGGGTGTTAGGATGGGAGCACAAGGAACACAGTTAGTTCACATGCAGACTGTGAATTGAATGATTGATTAGCAATCTAGTCTCAGTACAGCTGCATAAAAGAGCGAGTACTTCACACACACGAGGTTGGGTGTTCAGTGTGAAGAACGGGAGTGTGAGGAGATAGAAATATAAAATAAACAATTGCTATATGTGCTGATTCTACACCAGCCCGTTACTTGTTATAGGTCAGTGTTTGTTTGTTTCTTTTGGCCATTGTGCCTTTTGTTTTGTTTGTTTAAATCTTTGATTTATAATAAACCTGCGAAGGAGTGCATTCCCTTCCATTTATTTATTTATTCACTCCCATTTATTGTTATCTGTCTCCTTCCTGGCCTGACGTTACTACCAGCCAGCCTGTTCACAGTTTGTCAAAGAAGTTTGTTTTTCAGTGTTACTACAAATTCTAACATTAGTGTTTTATAGCTACTGTGTCCATGGTTAGCACATTTTAAATACATTTCTTTTGTATCCAATTTAAATTGAATTCTAAGGTATAGCTTCAGATGCAGAGATGCCAAAGTCAGCGCATGGGAATGAGTGAGAGTTGAAATAAAGCAGAGTGAGATTTGTGAATATTCCAATAAGATGCACTGCAATTCCCATTGTTTTGAGAGTGAGGCTACTGAAATTGTTGCTGTAAAACAAGTGGTCTGCAGTGGTGAAATTTTTGTGATAAAGGCAAAAACTCTTGATTTAATTTCTTAGATGTTTTTCATGGGTTTGCTAACCTGAAGTATATTAGTTGTGTGTATTCATTTAAATAAAAGCCTCTGCCTTTGTTTAAAATGTATTAAATTGCAAACAGGTTGTTATTATTTGACATTCTATAAGCAAAAGATGACTACTCATTTACTGACATGCTAATGTTTTGTGAATACAGCTCTGTGAATTTTTTCCATTTTGTGGCACAGAACTGGAAAATATGGGTTCTTCCAAAGCAACTAGATTCATGTCTTGCCCCAAGGCTTCAGCATTAGCCAATATCATTAGAGGACTAGTAGACTTATGACTGAATCATTCAGGGCATGGGAGGAATACCAATGCACCACCAGGGACATTAATGGAAACTGTGACTTCGAATGGCAGGCATGCTGGAAGAAATCAATAGAGAGAATACATGTGTGACAATGCATTAAGTTCAGTACAGCGACTCCCATATTAATAATCTGTTTGCCTTTTTATGAAAGGACCTGGCAAAATCTTTAACAAGCAGTTTTGTTTAAGATGTCCTTACAACAGAACCTCAGTGGGAAAATAACAGTGCACATATATTCAGAGGGCCTTTGTAATGTCAGGCTACATTATTTTATAGGTTCAAACATCATCAGATTATAGGGTTATAAAAATAAAATGCAATCCAAAAGACATGCAGACAGACGTGATCAGTACGAGGACCCTGAACAGATAGTAAACAGCAAGTCGTTCCGTTCCTATCATTCCTGAATTAGGTACAGTGAGCATAACAGAAGATAATAATTCAATTTTTCATTCTCCCTGCATTTCTCGTGTCCCACTGAAAGCAGTAACGTGAAAGAAGAAGTCATCACAGCTCTGATGTAGCCGACAAATCCAGCTCTTGTACTGGATGGATTGTGATGGCATTTTAAATTGGAACGCCCCCACCATCATTATATGAAATATACCAATTAGGGTCTATTTGACGCTTGCTAAACAAAACAATGAGCCAAGCTTCCATTTTTTCTAACACCAGTGTGAAGTTTGTTTTTCATTTATTCTGCAAGTGGTTATAAATCTATCTAGTGGTTATAAAGAAACTGCAAATGTAACTGCTCCCAACAGCATCTAAGTTGCTTCTTGTGGGTAGTGCATGCAAGGAAGGCTGCAGTTTAAGCGCACTTTAAGTAAACTTAAGAACACAAAGTACAAACAAAATGGCACAAGGGTCAAAATAAAGGTAAACCAAAAAGGCTGTATGCACCGAAGCAAATTTCACTCTCCAACTAAACCCTTTCTGGCTGCTTTTAGGCAGTGGCCACTCCCCAATTAGCACCAAACTGCACTAACTTGCGATTGGCCACACCTGTGGTTGCTGGCAGAGACATTAACCCTGTTCCTGCCACACAGAATGGCAAAATTTCAAAGGCAGACTGTTGAAAATGTTCTTATAGTAAAAGCATAGCAGAGTTCAGTAACATACAGTAAAAGCATGGTAAAGCACAGGTAAACACTGCAAAGCCCAGAAGGGTAAATAACAGGTTGTAAATGCATAGGATAAGATTAGAAAAGGATGAGACAAGTAATGTTCTGTGAGGTGAGTGAAACATACAGACATAGCACTTTAGCTTAGCACCAGGAAAACATACATTCCTGAGGCAGTCTCAGCAGCAGGTCCCTCTCTGGGATACATTGCTTGCTCTGGCTCAGAAGGATTCAGTCTCTGGTTTGCTTGCCTCTCATCTAGCAGATGATTAATAGGACAATGCAGGTATCCCTAGTGTCCAGGGCAGTTTGTCTAACTAAACTGAACACATTGCATTTCAAGCAGATGCAGAGGCCTAACATCACCATTTGGTACAGTCACCTTAGTACTTGTTGTTTTATTTATTAGTTTCTGAGCAGTTTGGTAATTGACCATTTGTCTGGGAAGCAATACTTATTTAATGCATCCAACATATCCCCATGACCTGCGTTTTCTTTGTCATGTGATTTTCTCATCAGCTCGTTCATAATCGGAACAGAGTAAGGTGAATGTAGTTGTTTGTTCTCTTAATAACAGATCATTTTTCACACTTTTAAACTCATTTATGATTCGCTGATAACATTTATTTTCATTATGATGATATTATAAAACTGTGGTTTACATTTTAGTTCTGGTGTAAATAAATCACTCTGGATACAGTCCTGGTCATGTTTTTTGTGAGAACAGCAAAGCACAGGCTTGGATGAGCACTGGCCGTGCTCTACAAAATGGTGCCATCTTCTGTGGTGTGTTTACCATAGTGGTTGTATTAACCCCTAAGGTCCTAAAATAAGGTTGGTGTGCTTTACAAATATGTACCTCGGAAGATAGTACTACTTGGCTGCTTTAAACTTTCTATAAAAAGTTGTTTTAAGTGGCGGTTCAGTTTTCATTTTGTGTCACCTGTCTGCCCTGAAAGAAGATGTTTTATCTAAATGAAGGATTGTTTCTTCTAGTCCTGAAACAGTTTGAACAAATCTCCCGCTATTACAGTAAGCGAATAGGCCAGTTACTGACTTGCTTTCAGTAACATTCTTTCTTTTCACTCAGAAATGTGAGCTGGGGGTCTATCGTTAGTTTTAGCATGTACCGTACTGTTTTTGGCTTGAGGGAAAATTGTAACAGTGGCAATTTCGATTGAATTATGGCTATTTTTACATGTCATTTAGTCCCCTGTTATGAGTGGGCCATATAAGAAGCTTTACTCGTGGTGTGATAGACATTTATTGGGAATTTGGTCTGGGGGTAAAAACGTAATCCTAGTTTAAAATTTTAATGGCGATAAAACAATATTGCCACAATCCGTCTTTGTCTGTAGCCTGTCATAGACCCGTCATTCCATTGGCAGGTTGGTTTGGGTACTGTAAAGGGGGAAGAAGACATATATTTTTAATCTGTTCCTAAGATAGAAATCTTTGCCAGACATCAGTATCTGTCATTGGAAGACTTCTTAACTTAATTTTTACTGCAGTCAAGAGACCAATTCAAACATAATGAATAGTGCATTTTAAATTATACTCTGGGGTGCAGATCATTTTGCACATCGCGATTGTCACTTCTTAGACTTTGTCATTAGAAATATTAGCACTTCTGAGACACCTTTCTGGTAATATATGCATTCTCAAAGTTAAAGTTTTCCCTACAAGAGTCACATTGGCCAACCAATCACAAACTTGGAACAGTCTTACCACAGGATAGGGGCACCATAATAGATATGTATTCCCAGGAGAGTTGTCAAATTCAAAGAAATACACACCTGGTTTATTACAATTAGTGATTCACTAAAAATTGAAACAACACACAAAACTATACTGTAGCTGCCACTACATTTGTTGAGGATTTTATTTGTTTGCTCTGTTGACATTTGTTTTTGTACATTCTGCATTGCCTTCTAAATGGAGAGCCCAACTTTACAAATGCACAATTATTTAGTCTGTAGAATAAGATGAGAATTAGCAATACCTTCAGAAGTGGTGAGGATAGCGGCACATATCTTGGCATGATTCTACTAAATATAAATTCTTAAGATACCAACATCTACACAAGAACCAATTAACACCTGCACAGTGTCAGCTTGTCTGGTCCAAAACTGCAAATAAATCTGCATTCATTTGAAGTTCAATGCGTAGTATGTCAGCCCTAGATACTGCTTAATTCACTTTTTAGGAACAGCGTGGAATTGTGTCCAATTAAAATGACACCTACTTGTGTGCAAGTTGTTGCTGAGGAATAGGGTTTATGCATTTATTTCAGATTTATTGAAATTCACCTGTGCAGAATAAATAGGATTAAAGGCAATTTTGCATTGATGAGTTCAAACCAGGAATGAACTGATCAAAAAGAGAAATTAAACAATAAAATGAATAATTCAATCAAAATGCTCAAAGCTATATGACGAAGGGCATCAAGATTACAAAGATAATTTGTTGAAGTTCCTTTTTTGTACTGCTACGATTGTTTTTGATTGAGTGTTTAGCTCTTTTAGGAATTATAAATTAGGAGAAGATCAAGGGGTCCATTGCCGAGAAAAGCCAAACACTGTATTGTGCTCATAATAATGCACCTATGATTATGGTTTGAGATTAACATAGGCATGTTATTCCCCTATTCTGTCGTATAGGGGTGGAGGAGTATTTAGAGAAAGCTTCTTAAGGATCTGGAATCAAATCTCTGGATCCTCTGTGCTCATCTTCTATCTTTATTGTTCATTTGGGAACGTCAGCATTTTAATAATAACATTTGGACTGAGAAACGTTAGAATTTGCTGTTTCCCGTGTGAGACTGTATTTTTTTAAATATATTTTTCCATTACAGTTCCAGCATCAATTAATCTCGCCAGTATTTCTTTAAACAAAATAATAACTTCTTCTCAAAACATGAATCGCACAGCCGATTCTTTAATTTCTAGTGCAGATTATGATAGCAATGAAATTAGAAAGTGTATTCAGTTCTCTACAAAGCTTAAAAAATAAAGCATTCAAAAAAACAAACAAAAACAAAACCCCAATTTGATCATTTTAAAATGTTCTTTAAGGGGGAACTCATGACTAGCTTGCTGTGTGCTTTACTGCTTTTACCACTGCTTTACTTGTGCTTCAACAGTTCGATAAACAAAAAAAGAATTTGAACTCAAAACAATAACTTAACTACTGTGCTCTTACGAGCAATTTAGTTTTTTCTTGCTGGGTTTTTATCACCTAAGTGTAGCGGAATGGATTATTATTGTGAAGTGTCGATATTCAATTGCGTTGCTATTAATAAGAGACACACCATAGTAGCTTGCAGCGGTCTTTTTAACACCATGAAAGCCTCTTTTAAGCTTTAAGGCAAGATTTCATGAAGCTATTTGGAATGGCATCACAAACTATAACTGTACTAAATACTTCATGGCTTAGTGTGGACAGCTCTCGAGAAAGTGCACAGAAAGTGACGTACTTCTTGTGTAACTCTCTGGAACTAAGCTTACGCATGACCGTAACCCATTTATAACAAGCAGACTAATCCGTTAGTCCCTCTCACCCAAGTTACAGTTTATGTTATTTTGCACTCTGAATACTTGAAGTGAAAGTTATTTACAGACATTTGGAACTAAAAACACGGCATGGTAATAATAACTATAATATTGTGAAATAATCTCTTTTTCACAGCCCAGTTATTGTTTAGAATTGTATTTGCATTTTCTCATACTATCCGTTCAATATATTTAAAAACAATGTCAAGCCCAAAATGACTAATACGTTTTGGGGAAAATGGGACATTAGTGCTGAAAAGATGTGGTATTTAAAACTTTACAGATAAAAATGCTGGACCTGACTTGTATGTGAGTCATTGGCCATAAATTTGAGCCCTTGAGTGTGTTAAAATGAAATGGTCAAATATTTAAAGGTAGTGCCAGGAACAAACAGTCCAAGCCCATACTTTACAGCTATGTGTGCTTTACATATCTTAGTATCTTAACTGTTGATTATCAATGGTTTATGGAAGTACTTTGTCAGGGATCTGCACATTTTCTGAGACTGTTGCTTGGGTTTATATCTCCTCAATAAACAAGTCTCTTTTTATGTTGTTCATTGTTATATTTTTAAATACCAATGTGTATGAAAATGGACTTGTGTTACATTCTTATTAATACCTAAGTAGATGCAAATGCACTTTTTTAAAACCTTAGCTACAGGTCTGAGTACAGTAAACCCCAAACTTAATGCTAGTTCAATGTAATATAAAATCACTCTGTAAATTGTATTGTACCAATCCACCTGTCACTGTCACTTCAATTAATTTAAAGGTACTTTTGTGAGCCACTGTTACCATTGTGTGATACAGCTTGAAGACATGTACCGTATTACCCAGGAGAAAAATAACTGTAACCTTAGTCCACGATTAACAAAACAAACACTAGGGTGCCTTAGGAAAATGTAATTCTACTTTTAGTATATATAACTTCAGGGAACAAGACTATAGTTAGGGTTATTTAATGTCATAAAAATGGGGCTTTAGGATGACGGGTTCAGTGTGAGTCACATTCACAAACAGTTCCTAGTGCTGATATGTAGCTGCAACATTCCCTTCCTGTGCCTCTGCAATCTTTGTTGATAAGACTCTGTGGACGGATTTGTTTTCAGTGGTGTCTGTAGAACAGTGGTGAGATTCTAATTGAGGATAGGCCTTTGGATGCCTTGTGGCTGTCTGACCTGCATTGCCGCAATGGCGATAATGGAACCCAGTGGGCAGCCGTTGCTAGGAGATTACTAACACCTTGTAGCATGCCTGACAGCACAGCTGAAATAGCATTAGAAGATTTTTCCTCAGTTTGTAAGTTTAATTTAGAAAAGATTTGTGACAGACATACAGTACAGGAGCTCATAGCTATATACAATTCTCTGGATTAGACAGCTGGAAAAGTTAAACTATAACAATTTGAAGGAAGAAGCTTAAGATGAAAGGACTTATAAAGAAATCAGAGGGTGTCATGTTGCGAAGAACAGGGGTTGATTAGGCAGCCCTAACCCTAGCATTACATTTGAATTATGTGCTATATGTTTAATTACAGAAATACAAAAACTGTAATTAGTATTACATAATATTATTATTGCTAGCAGCAAATCAAAAAATGCCCCCCAAAAAACATTTGTTTTATTTATCACAGTTGGTTTGTTTTGTTATTCTGTCTTTTTTAAAAGCCACCATAAGGGTAGGGACTCCACAATTGAGAAAAACTAAAACAGTAAGCAGCACAGATCTGCCATGTTAGCTTATTGTTGCTTTGACATCATGTTCACAACTGTGCATACTCTGTAACTCAGGGATCAGAAATCAATGTGATGGATTCAATTTACTGGCAATTCATTCTGACCTTTACAAGCAGGATGATACTAATTGATTATGAAGCTCAACAAGAGACATGGCTACATTAACTGAGCTTGCAGTTGTCTGTCATTTATTAAAAAAAATATGGTATTTATGTCTGTTTCCCTTTTTCTATTTGCATTTTCTTCAAAGCATGTCACTGGTCAATTACAGTAACTGGGTTGTTTGCAAATAGAGAATTGAAGATGTGTTTGAAAACATGCTCACTGTTACAAGTGAAGAAGTCTCTAAACATGCTGGTTGTTCAATTACTTGTTTTGTTGCCTTTGCCATGCTGTGGAGTTTATCTGAGTTTTGGCAGATCCCAGGGGCCTGTACAGCCAGAGAAAGTGAGGTGTGATTGAGTGCCAGCAGACAGCAGTTGAGCTAGTGTTACTTGATTTGCCAGCCAGAGCACATAATAAACACCTTCTCTATGGACACGCCAACGGGAGAGAGAGAGGGAGCACTGAGATTCAATTGTCAAACACTTCTCCAGGACTGCTGGCCCTCGATAGAGGAGTCTGTCTGCTCAATGTTGGACAGATTCTGAAAACAGAGAAACAATGTACTGCTGGGTACTTAAAGGTAGAGTAAAAACACCTACAAAGTTACACAAAAACTATGTAATGCCTTGTCACAAAGACGGCCAGAGTGGGTGACGTCAGACCAGAAACAGGAAATAAACAACAAAGAGAGGTGGAGTTTGGTGGAGCTGAGCGAATGGTTTCACTCAGCATTTAATAAATAAACAGAACATAAAATAAAAAGGTTGTAACAAAAACAGCACACGGCACGTGAAGCCAAATTAAACAGACAAACAAAATGGACTAACACTTACACAAACAGTGGACTAACAGACAAACAAGGTGAGTGAAAACAATGGTCATATAAATTACTTTGTTTCATTTTCTCATTCTTAATTTTCTCCTCTCCAATCCCGTTCTCCACTCACCGAACACACAACCCCGAGTGGGTGAAAACATGCTGCTTTTAAGCAGCTGTACCGAGACTCGACTGCTAATCAATCATTCAATTGGAGTCGCGGCACAACTGCACGTGAATTAATAAAGTGCAATTCCCCGTGCTCACATATTACATTTTACTTGCACGTGAAGTGCTGTGCAATCCTTGTGCCTAAATACAAATATACATTTTAAATACCTGTGTTACACAGACCCGTTTATATCCTGTGTACCAATGACTATACACCAACATTAACACACAACACAAAATACACACAGGGGCGGGCACTATGCCACATGCCTACACCATAAAATGGCAATTATTACTAAACTCATGAGAAACAGCAGGGAATTAAAGAAATGTTGTGGAAACCATGTGTCATGATATTTAAAGAGTGACAATGGCAGGCCAGCATGGTGTCAGTGTCGTGAGAACACGGTATTAGTAGAAAAACATTTCAGATCGTACCTTCATCTGTCCACCTTATCATTTCTGAAGTTATGGATGAATGACTACAGTAGATATGCATTTCTTTGGTCTGGATGTTGACTGTTGAGCAGTGTACCAGTGAGGTCACGCTGTAGAATGTTAAATGCAGCATCACAGCGAAAAAGTGATACAGAAAGTCTAGTGCCGAGGGCGATCTTGCATGCTTGGATACAAAGAAATCACCAAAACTAGTTCATAACATTACATGCCTAGACCTTTTGGTGTTGAGTGGATCTCGCAATGCTGTAGGGCTGATTATATCATCCATTGAAGCACGCAAACCATAAAACATGACCAACACAGCTGAAAGTATTAGATGAATATGTTTCGACTTTTACCTCAGTTATGATCCCGTATTTAAAAATGTAACTTTAAAAGGAGAATGATGAAAACTGGAGAGAGAGTAATATTTTTTTTTAAATGGAATGCAAGGATAAAGGGTGACTGCAGCTGTGAGACTTCAACCCACAGCTCTAAATTTTATATTGTCTATATAATAAATTTAAAAAAGCGCCTGATGTTGCCAGATTGCTTTGCAAAGAAAATGTATCTCTGCCCCTCAGAATGGGAAAATGGAGTCTTGTGAGGCTTTAACAAAATCAAGGCGGTAAGAGTTGTACTTGCTGTTTTTATGATCTCAATAAATCATCTTGTATTAGTGGGTATTAGGTAACTGAAGCTCCAGACTCTGAAATAGCATTTCCATGGAGCCAGTTGAACAAGCTAAGTTCTTAATACTGTACATACTTGGACAGTGAAACGAAACATATATCGGTGTACAGAACATCCTTTTTACAGCATTTTCTTTCTTCAGTGCTTAAGGTTTAGAGGGCTATTAAAATTATCTCAAAGAAACTTTAAATAAACACTATTTTAATGTGCTTATTAATCTAGGGTAATGAATTTAAACATACAGCATTAGAACAAGTATACTTGCCGCAGGATTAGAGAAGTATTTTTTCAGGAAACTTTAAAGGCCTTAAAGTAATGCGTGATCATTGCCTAATATGAGGTATTTCTTCTGATTGAGGAACTTGATTTTTCTGCAGTAAATGGTTGTTTCACTATCATAGCCAATGAATTACTAGATATGCGTTTTACAGCATACTTTCTTAAGGGATTTGAGTTACAGATTGAAAAACAGAAATTCCTTGCCGAATGTACTGTACCATTCCAGGATCTTGCAGTGAAAGCCTGTCCTTAAAAAAAAAAAAAAGAAAAAAAAGGTTGATTTACAACAGATAATATAATGTATACCAGCATTTTGAAATCATTGTTTAGTCTGTTTATAGCTTGGAGTGCTGCAAAATATTAAAACATTTATTCTGCAAATAAGCACTTTTATTAAATGTGCTTCGATTATTAAACATAACAGATTGCTGCTTAACAGCTAGGGAGTGATGTCAGAATTGTGCAGGTCTCAGTTCAAATGCAAAAATGTAAAAAAAGGTTCTTGATGCCCCTGTTATTAAACACTGGAAGAATTAGTTGTAATTTGAGAAGCACAGACTCTGAATTCAGAAATCATCTGTGACAGATGTGATTCTTATAAACAGAGTGCACTGTAATATATATATATATATATATATATATATATATATATATATATATATATATATATATTTTTTTTTTTTTTTTTTTAATGACCTGAAAGTAAAAAATGTTAATTAAAAAAAAACCTATTGTGGCATTGAAAGTCTTTCTAGTGCTTATGCCATTAAGGAGGCTGTGTGGTCTTGTAACCAGGGGGTCCCCGGTTCAAATCCCAGCTCAGCCACTGACTCACTGTGTGACCCTGAGCAAGTCACTTAACCTCCTTGTGCTCTGTCTTTTGGGTGGGACGTTGTTGTAAGTGACTCTGCAGCTGATGCATAGTTCACACACCAGTCTTGTATCTTGTATAGCGCTTTGTGATGGTGGTCCACTATTAAAGATTATTATTATTGCTAACTCCAGTATTTTTCTCTTGTTTTCAGAAACACAAACACTTAGCTCTGACAAACTATTATGCCCTAATAACCACCACAGAAGCACCGCTACATTGTTATCTTTCCAGACAGAGTGGCTGTCAGCACAGTAATTTAGTGTAATTTTTTTTAGCAAACACATTATCATCAACTTTATAGAAGTTTAAAAGGAATATGTCATCAGCATTGCTGCAGTTATATTCCCTGTATTGTATTTTTAGGCATTTCATACATTAACTGATCTATGTTGCTCATTTACAGCAGTGTTTACATTTGTTTGTTTCATGGCCTTGTGCACCTCTGGGGTCAGTTTAATCTTGGTAACAAAATCATAAACTCTCTGCTCAGGAATGGAAATCTCACAGTAAGTCCTTCCTTAAGAAGACTCATTAAGTTGGAGAAAATCTTATTAAAATCATGCAGAAATGAAAAATAGAATACTCATGTTACGGCTGAGATGTAATCTGTTTATTAAAACATGCTTATTTCATTTTTCAATTGTGAAGATGGCATCTAATACGGTGGTGTGCACTGCAATAACCTAGATAGCCATGGCAAGTATTAACAGCTTGTTGAGTCGTTACCAGTTTTGTCTTCACTTTTTTGTTGCATGATTGATACCATATTATGCGTGTTTTATGTAATTTTATATTGTGGCTTTTTCTTAGATAGTTATTTATCAGGCTTACTGAAAATACTCCTAGGGCAATTTTTCAAATCACCTCATTTCCAAAATTTACAATAGCTTTCAGGCATTTTTTCAATAGCAGAAAAATAACCTTTTTTTCTGGAATAGTTAATAAGCGTAGTAAACAAGCAGGAACCACAATAACGAATGAGAACACATAGAGAATAATAGGGTAACAAACAGCAAAGGAACACAATATTATGAACATGTTGATGACAGGACGTCACTCTTTAAGTGGCTGAGCTGGGTTTAATCTCTGCTCTTAGTCGTTTGCTCTTAAACATTTAAGCTAATGCAACATCAGTGCCCTGAGTTACACTAACCCAAATTGACAGAAGCAGATCTTATTGCAGATAGCTAGCTAGATGCAGTATCAGCAGTTGGACTGAGCCTGGGGCTGCTGGTTTGGCCAGAGTATCAGATTGTATAATCACTGGTGAGATGTCAGACTGCAGGCTAGGATGACAGCTAATGACAAATAAGCTTTACCCGCAAAGCAGATTTTCACCTGGAATCCAATTCTCTTCAGATCTGTTAATGGCAACTTTTGAAAAAGTGTTTCCCGTAACATTTTTCCATTTATTTTCTTTGAAAGGTTGTCAAGCTTATTTGACATAAACAATGATGTGTAGTTTGGTACAACTGGGAGCTGGGAGCCAGGATGTGGGTAAAGCTTCCTAAAATCCCTGTAAACATCCCAGCCAAAGCTTCATAAACATTGCTTGTGAAATTAAAGGACATGTTCGGAACTTTAATGGTGTTGAAGGGAATCCACCGGATGTAAAATAACGTTATATATACTGTATTGGCAAGCACAAGAGTAGCTGGCACAGAGCACAACTCCAGTGGTCTGTGTTACGTAGAATGGGATGTTGCGAGTTGGGGGAAAAACATACATTAGGAATTAAAAAATGCTAGGTGAGTAGACCACTGCCTTACAATCTTGTGTTTACTAAGTATATATATATTTGTTAGGATATCTTAAGAATTGTCAAACAGAAAAGCAGAGTTACTGATGCTGAATTAATGTTGTTGAGAGACAATTTAAGCAAGTCTTGAAAATGATTACCCCTTGATTCAATTGAAAGGCTCAGTGGAAAACTTCTAGCAGGTAATAATTGTATGCTGGAGGCATAAGGCTGGCTGTGCTGCCTGTAATTGTAGAATTCTACAAGAACCCATTTGGAGTAACAAGATGCTTTTTATCAGGCTGCTGAGCAGAATCTTGGCACATTTCTGATCTGCCAGTTTTCCTGCCTTACAAAGGAAACAGAGCACAGTGTGTGATTGACCAGTGTAGACTTCCTTCCTGCTGTTTTTAACTTCTAAAGCATTCTGAAATCACTGTGGGAAAGAAACAAACAAGCAAACAATTAGAAAGGCAAGCTAGCTTGTTTCATTAAGTGACTGTACAGTTTCCTTTAATTAAATTATCAGGAATTATTCTTGTCAATCATTTACATTCCTTAAATTGGTCTTGTAATTTTTTTTTCCATTATGTATTTTTCCTTTACACTTTTGTTCTTCTTAAAAAGTAATCTTAAAATTCAATTACAATTTTAAATAGTAGTGTTAAAAGTCACTGTCACAAAAGTTTGCATTTTGCTATTTCATTACCGATACATGTAAAGCTGGAAATCTAGCAGATATCTTTTTCTTTGCATTAATATTTGATGATATATATATATATATATATATATATATATATATATATATATATATAATATATATATATATATATATATATATTAAAACAGTGTAAGAGGAGTTGGTACAAGACTAACCCCTGCAGCATAAATTAGGAAATGCACACAGGGAAATATACCAGTTTTATAACAGATCTTGCAAAAGAGCAGAAATCAGTTGATTGTGTTCACAGTCTAACAGTTTACAATGTGTTTCATTACCATGAGTAACCATGTTTATTATAATGATTGCTCATACTCCTCTGTGATGATAAACCATGCTCAGAGTTTCTCTATATTCTAAGACATATTAACTTTGCCTAATGTGAACCATAATTAATAACATAATTAGTGAGAAGATATAATTAGCCATTATGTGGGGAAAATATACATAAACTTTGTCTCTTTAATATCTCAGTTTCTGTATTTGTTCACATAAACTATGAGTTTTTTCCCAAAATGCACTAGGGATTATTTGCATTAGCAGTGAGTCTTAGCAGCCCCTTGGTTTAAACACACGTACTGTACATCACTAGCAGCGAGTCTTAGCAGCCCCTTGGTTTAAACACACATACTGTACATCACTAGCAGTGAGTCTTAGCAGCCCCTTGGTTTAAACACAGATACTGTATAAAACACAGTAGAAGAATTTGTATTTTATTATATTTAATTATTTATATTTGATGTTATACTTATTTTGTCTATCATTCATCTATCATTCAGTACCCAAGGATTCATCTTGGTTCTTCAGCCCAGATAACAGATGATAAGTTATAGCAATGTTACAGTACATCACATGCTGGGAAAAAGCTTTTAAAACAAAGCACCATTCTCCTAATTGGTCTCCTGTATGACTTTTTCTCATTTTAATGAGGCTACAAAGCAAAGCATGTGTTGCATTATCCAGGAGACTAATTAGACTGCACAGTTGCTCTACGATTTCCTGGAATCAAGTGTACATTTTACAGTAAACTCATTCGTTTGTAACATTACCAGTTGTTGGGTCTGTAATCCACTTAAACAAGGTCCCATCGCATTTCACCGACATGTGTTTTGTTTTTAAAACTTCACATTTTCCGGAACTTTCCAATACAAGCCCCTACCACTGTATGGTGGTTGTAAGGGACAGGTTGCATTTAGACAAAGGTACAGGAATTGTAACGTGCAAGAAATGTTGTGCTTATTGATCTGTCGTTTCTTCTACTAGTGTACTTGGAACAACAAATCATTGAGCATGTATATGCCTATGTCAGTAGCAGTAGCAGTAAAGGGTCCTAGGGATTCCACATGTTCTTATTCATAAGCATGTGTTTAGCCTAAACTATAATTATTACATGGATTCAATGTGATTAAGGCAGAAGAAATGTCTCCCTTGTCCAAGGTCTTGGTAATTATCTGCTCGTAAAGGTCCTCACACATTCAGCCAGTCCTAAAGTTATTGATCCATCATACCAACTGAAATATTGAAGCCAGGGTTTAAAGAAAAGAACAGTTCATTATGGCCTTGTGGATTGTGTTTCAGTGTTTCAGTAAAAGGGCTAACATTGTTTCAGATGCTTGGTTTGTCAGATTTATCAGATGTCATTCTGAGCTTGAATTTAGAGGTGTAAAGAAATGCACAAGTGGTGAGACTTCTAGTCTAGCTGGTGAGACTTTTTGATAATTAAGTGAGCTGATATCCTGAGCATGGAGTATTCTGCTGCTATATTAAGGATAAAGTTATACAAAAAAATATACAAATAAAATAAAATAAATGTGGAGCATTTGTTGAACTGGAGTAACAAATAGAAACAAAAATCTAATTGGTCTATAATGGTAAGCAAAGTAAAGCAAAAGCAAAGGAAAAAAGGTAAATCACTTGTAATCTAAAAATAATTTATTCTCAATGGTTATTCTGAAATTTCAAAAAATCTTTCTCATCTGCCCATCTTCCTTCTTTTAGCTATTTTCCACACATTATGAAGATCAGGATTAGATTTGTTTAGAGCAAATGAATATTCAACATAATAATGTTTAGAGAACTATGATTAATATTACACGCACATCCTTTTTACTCTTCAGCACTTGTCAAATGTGAGCATACATATTGACTCGAGATAAAAAACAAACAAACAAAAAAAGTTTAGAAATAACCTTGTCTGCTCAAAAAAATGTCCCTCACTCTGTATAAATCCCTATGGCCCTGTCCACACTATACATTTTAATACTGATTTAAAACCCTTTAAATTGTCTTACTACAGTTGCATCTACACTACAGTGTCTTTAGAATTGTACTTGAGAACGAAACTTGAAAACATCTCTGGAGGAAGTCTCTAACGTGGTTATCAATCATCAATGCTGTAATACCTACAAACAGTCCAGAATTCTATGACATTCACTTTTTATATATATATATATATATATATATATATATATATATTATATATATATATATATATATATATTCCATGCAGTTGTATGCAAATGAACGTATACAGTCGTGTTGTACTGAAGGTTGAATCACTGTCAGTTGTACCTGAACTATTCATGTAAAGGAATCTTTAAGCCAGGCTAAACTAAAACAGTACTATCTCTAATCTAGGGGCATAAAACTCCTTCATTATTTTTCCAGGGACACTGTGTGTAACTGCGTTGAAATATTATAGTGTGTATCTTCTCCTTTAGAAATAAATACATAATGTTTATCCAGAGCATCCTGTCTACCTCGCTACTACTGCAGTTAAAGCAGCTTTCACAAGCCACAACAGCCTCCCTGACATTGGATTGCTTTTTAATGGAATACATTATTGTAATCACTTGACTTTCAAAGTGCTTCTGTATCCTTTCATCAAAAATAAATTGTATTCTGTTTCCTAGATGTACAGGAGTATATTCCAATAAGACCATTTTATGATACGATGTTCTGAATATTCAGCATTCACAGTTCAATTAGGTTCAGGCTTGGTTTTGGTATCGTCCCTTCACTTCTTTTCAATTGCAGTTAATAAAACATAGGCATGGAGGAAACACTTTCAAAATGTGGCCTACTTGTGTAGTATTAACATTCTCTTGACCTTTCATTTTTGACAGCATAAAATTGTAATTAGCCTGGGAGGCACAGCTGGCTACTGGTACATTAGGTCTTATACTTGAATTGCTTAAGACAGCAAAGAAGGTGGTGGTCTTCTGACGCAGTTCTTGGTTGAATGTACTCTAACAGGTAGTGTTGTGTGATGCACTGTTGGGGCTGTGTGATTGACTTTGGAGAAGCGTAGATGCATTGCTGTATTAATGTAACAACTGTGGACAGTGCCAAGACAGTAATACATCTGGAGAAAAAAGAAATAGTCTGTCTTCACAGTTATATGCACTCACAATTCCACACTATTCCTTGGCAAAAAGTGGAATAAAACAATAATGTAGACATACTGTATTCTGCATCCTTTTTTTTCATGATTCTCTCTGAAAAAAATGCAATACTGAAAACAGCAATCTATACTGGCAATGAGTCAGAGCTTCAATAAAGTTGGTTTACCGGGTGTTGTGTGCTTGTATATGCTTGTATAGTGCATGTTGATGGGTGATAATAGTTAACTGAGTCAGCCATTCTGTAATTTAATTCATTCATTTTCTCTGTTCCTGCTGCAACTCTTGAGATATTATTAATTGACTGTTTGAGTGGCACTCTGAAGTATACTCTGTCTGAGAGCTGTTCAGATGGCTTTGTATAATACTGAATTCATGCTGTATAAGCATATCTTTCTCTCTGTTTTTTTCCCAGCTGTTTCCATTATGAGGCACAGTGCTTCTGCATTTGGGTTTGCTGTAAGTAGACCTCAATTAGCTTTCTAAGCTTTTGCCTTTAGTCTTTAATTACAAAAAATAGCACATGATGTATTTTCATGTTTTGTAGGCACATTTATTCTAAATATAAATGTTATATATTTATATAAATGTAAATAGATAAAGGTGTTTTGGGACTATTTCTAATTCAGTGATATAGTCAGGAGGTATCCTTGTATTTCTGGAAGTTTGATTCAATAACCCATAAAATCTGATTGAATGTGTCAATTTATAGCTAAATAGCACAGGTCATTTCTAATAGTTTTTGATTGAATTGGCTTCGGTTTTCCACGTTTCAAGCTGCTAACTACTCATTTTCTGTGTCCCGTTTCAGTTTGACGCCATGCTTGATGTTCTGTCCTCAATCATTGTGTTGTGGCGTTACAGCAATGCGGCCGCTGTGCACTCAGCACACCGGGAGTACATGTGAGTACACGTTCCTCTTTCCAACAGCAAGCGTTGTTTCTAGTAGCCTACCATTACCAAGATAGCAATTTCCAGAAACATCAGCAGGATTCCTCTGCAGACTAAATTCCTACTGGACTGCTAGTTAACTGTTAGCTATTTTGCTACACAATTTTAAAAGCTGAAGTCCAACATTGTAAATATACAGTATAGGCAGATCTGACATTCTACTGAGGTCAAACTTAGGTTTCAGGCTATAGATGGCAGTATTTATATGACTGCTTGGTATTTACTATTCAACCTCCAAATTTATGGCAAACCAACAGAGACAATGAAGGAGTCTTTTGTACTTTACCAGAATTTTTACATGAGCGTCAGCATTGATGAAGTAAAAAACAACCGAGGACATGACCCCGGTGTCCTCATAGCTAGTTACAGTACACCATTAACAGTTGGGAAACTGGTTTTATCTGAATTAAGTTGCTGTTTTCAAGGTCAATAATGTCATTATTTATCACTATCGGAGTGTTGGGACAGAATTGTGGTAAATCAGTCAGGCAGGAGTGATTTCCAGTCAAAGCTAGTTGTTATACGTCAGGTTGTGTGTATTTTAGGCTCATCATTCTAGTTTCCATTGGTTAAGGCTGGCTACCAAAGCCCCTTTACAAGGAGATGGGTAAAATAGCCTTTGATCCTGAAAAATCTGACGACTTTTATACTGTATTAAAATATTGCTGTATTGTTTCAGAGACGAAAGCAGTGCAGCTGGCAGCGAGCGCTCAAGTTTTCTTTAGTGAAAGAGTGACTCCTGGGATTGGGTGGCTTTTGTGTAATGACACAGTGGAGATCAGTGCAAGCCACACACAGGTAGAGAAAGAATACAAAAGACTGGATTAGAGATCTGATCTGCCTTGTCCCTCAGAGACTTGTGGCCGTCTCCTGCTTTCAGTGACCCTGTTGTCTGCTGTTCAAAAGCAAGACGCATCTGCCAAACCAGATACAGCCTCTGTCACAGCTTGTACTGTACTGTACTGTTAGACTTAATTGGAAAGAAACACACTTTTATAGTTCATTCCTGTCTTAGTATTACAATAACATTTCTTAAAAGGAAGAAACATTAAAACAGCTCTCTTTATATACCAACAATTTAAAGATATCAAAGGAGTAGAAGGGTTGTAGACCAGAAGCAGTGACAGTCTTTCCTGTCTCTTGAGTCACACACAGACTGACCTAAAAAAAACAATTTCCACAGTAATTTTGCAGTTGCAAATGGAGAATGGAAATTGGTCCCAGTCTATGATTCAAAAAGCCTCCCTAAACTCTTAGTGCGCAGATGTACAGCTTGACTAATACCGGCCATTGTGCAATTGGAACCCATCCCAAAGCCTTTATTAATTACTGTAATAGAGACATTTAAATAATGTTTAATTAATGACAGCACCTAACAAAGAAACAATGTGAATTCTAACCTTGTTACAGTGCAGCTTGTGAGTCCTGCAGTTCTCATGCACAAGCAACCCTTTTTGAGCTGATAGTGGTCTTATTCGGGCTGCTTCTGTAACAGCATTCTGAGAATAGGTGATAACTGAAACAATTAGCAAATCTAAGGACTCTGAATTGATGCAAAGAACCTCTTGTCACAATATGACAGCGCTAGTTTTAATGGTAGTTCTGTTTGTGTATTATTATATGTTATTAATCACATATTGCACTGCAAACATATACTGAATCATATTGTCTATATAGAGAGTCCATAACTTTTTTTAAAACATTCAATAGAGGCCATGAATATGAAGACTAGAACTGGAATAACTAGCAATTCTCACTCTTTTTGACTGCATATAAACTGGTGTGTTCTTGTGAATTTGGAACTGTTGGGAACCTATGTCATGTGTATAAATAGTTTTTTTTTTAATTCAGACAAAAATAAATTTAAAAAATCACTGACTCCATGCAGTAGTTAATGTTCCAGATATTTTGCCTTAATATTACAGAGAATGTTACAGGGAATTCAAATAGGATATTTAAGTGGTGCTAACGTTATTTGCTTGTATTGCATGTGGAAGTGGAGTCACACATATGGGCTATTCACGCTGGTGTTTAAGTGAAATCACAGTCTGGCAGCAGTGGAGTTTTGTTGTAGATATGAAGGACTTTTAAGGAACTCCTGTCTATAGCTGAACAGAATGGAGGAAGGGCAGAAAGGCATCCATTCTAGATCTAATGAAAGCAGTTTGAAAATGACAGTGTTTGACAAAGCAACAAAGCTAATTGCACAGGAAACAGTCAGTTCACGCTAATGTGCCTCGCAGTAAAAACAGGCTTTGTAGGATGCAAACCTATCAGCACCTTCTCCCAGCCTGTGCTTTTCTTCTTCATGCTGTGCTGTGTCAGCAAGCTGCACACAGGCTGTTAATTTAAGCGTATTAGTAAATAACTACGCTCCACTGAATATTGCAGCTGTACTACACTGTTACTTGTTTGGCATGAAAAAGAAACTATAAGCATTTTGTTGATAACACTAATGATTTTTCTTTGCCTAATCCAGCTTTCACTCGTTCTACCAGCTTACTGGACAAATTGAAATGTCACAATATCTACACATGCTTGCCAGGACTGTATATGTCCCTTTATCAGGTAGTGATAATGAGATAAGAAGTGTATATTTTATAAAATTCTGTATTTGCCTGCTGGACTGGGCAAGGTGTTATTAGTGGTAATCTGATTGGGTGCTCTCAATTTGTCAGTGGTTCAGCTCAGTTATCTGACTGCAGCTCCATGATAAATGATACCACAGCTTATTTTGAATAATCTTGAGTTTAGTGGGATTGCAGTGTCAAGTGTCTTTTCCCTGAGGGGATGTGTTGGAAATAGGACATAGCCAATTTAATTACTTTAAATACAGTGCCTGGTGAGATTTACTGCACGATAATTGGAAGAGAAGATATTAAGTCTCAATTATGTTACAAGTGATGGGTCATGAATACAAGGAGCACATATTGTTTACATCCTCATACCACGGATTACAAAAAGCAAGGCTTTGTTTTAATTTTGGCTTATCTTACATTGCCAGATAATAACATCTTTTGAAGGCTCATTTAATTCTGGGATCAGGTACTAGGATTAAAGTAGGATTCTGTTGGTCAGAATTGCATCTTCATGGCCTGAAGCTGAAATTGAGATCAAGCACAGGGATAACACATGAACATAACAAACTACAGCTTCACAATACAACACCTGCAATGCTACAAATAGCAATAAAACTACAATCTTTGTTGACTATATAGCAATAATGCCCTCTACATAGTACCAGAATTATGGACTGTTGCGTCATAATAGGCCACATTGCTAACCAGATGCTGGGTATTATTATAAAACAATTTGTTTTATCATGTGTCTCTTAAATTCCCCAGTTGGTTTATTCTGCTAAGAATAATATTTCCAGGCTCACCTATTCTGAACATTTCATCCTTAGTAGCAGGAGTATTTTTTTTCACATCAAAATAAAACCCAGCTCTAGTCAGCCCCTCTCCCTTGTTTAAGGTGATTGGTTGGCTACAATTTTAACATGTGTGCATGTGTATGTATGTGTGTGTGTGTGTGTGTGTGTGTGTATATATATATATATATATATATATATATATATATATATATATATATATATATATATATATATATATATATATTATATATATATATATATATACATATAACTTGTGCGTTTTACTGTCTCAGAATCTCTGTTTCTGTGATAGAAACTGTGGGCTCTGTTGTGGGGAAAATTCTAGAACAAAACCTTCTAAAGATAGTTTCATGAATATAAAAGTATTTTAATAATGCAAACAGACTTTGTCTCTCACGAGTTTGTGAATAGGGACTTATATATTATAGATATGACAGTGTATTCTGTATTACAGTAGCTCTGTACTGAGAGTCGAGTCCAGGAGTTACACTGGATGACCAGTGTGCACTGTGCCTGCCGTTTGTGTCTTCGTGTGTTCTTATTGAGATGTGAAGTGATGTCAAGTCCCTTGAGTCTGATAGCACTTGCTCCTTACTCCATAGTGGCAGTGTTATTATTTGGTCATATTTCTGTTCCTGTTCTGTGGGAATTGTGCAATTTGTATGTTGTGCAATTTAGCATATCCAGGTTTTGTTAAGTAATCTTTGTTATTTGTCAAAACCTCAGCCATTTCTCTTGATGGGACATGTAGTCGAATTTTGCATATACAATGTATGTATATGTTTTTAGTTCAGTAACAGATATGTTAAACTGCTTTCATTTTTTTCACAGAGCCTGTGTTGTACTGGGAGTGGTTTTTATCCTGTCGTCCATGTGCATTGTGGGTAAAGCCATCCATGACCTTGCCACCAAACTACTCCCTGAAGTGGTAAGATTCATCCTCTTGTAATGATTCACACTCTGTATTTTAATCTTCCAAGAGAAGTAGTAATTATGTGAGTACCGTTTAGATGTCTTTGCCATGTTGCAGCATTGCTTAAAGCTCAAGTATCGTTGTGATCGTTGTTATTGAAAAGCTCTTTCCTGACGTCTCTCAAGAGCAATACATTATTGGTTGTTCATAGGGTGTCAGGAAAACTACATTTAGCGTACAGTATGAGTGGTAGAAAAGAAGTGCTTCTTGCTAACATTACTGCTTCCAGTAATTGATTTAAAACAGAATTCATTTGAAACTGCATTCATTTTCTTGCCCTTTGAGATATGGGAAAAGTAAGGCGTTATGAAGTTTGTATTTACTACTACTACTACTCTACTACTACTACTACTGCTACTACTACTAGGTTCCCTTTCTTACCACAAACACTATTATAGCCTACAACCTACCAACCTCTATGAAGCTAAGGCGCGATTGCTTAGACTAACACTGAATATCACAGAGAAGATGCTATTTAAGGATTTGTAGTCTTTTATGTGGAGGCATTACTTTAAGCTTTAAGGCTACTGAAAAATTCACTACTGAAAAAGTGCTAAACACATGACCTTCAAGGAGAAAAGTGAGATTTGAGATGGGTAAGTTTGCTTCTTTCATCTATTAAACCTTGTTAGACTTCAACAAGGAAACAATAGTCCTGATTCTCTATGAATGTATTGTGAAGCAGGCTGTGACATGCTCTGGATAACTATGCCAGTCAGGGACTGACACACTGGTTGAGTGATATAAACCTTTGAGAATAAAAGCCCCTTGCAAGCTTTGAGACACAAGCCTGTGACTCTCTTAATCAAAGCAGCGATGCTCAGCTCTTGAGAATTACTTGTCGAGCGATATTTTATTAAAAAATCTGGCGCATACAAACTGCCAAAAATAAGCACATCTGAATTGTAGTGCACATTGGAGTGCTGTTCTACTTTTTTGTTGCTAAAATATTACTAAAGCTAGAACTCTTTCCTGGCAAGTTGTTTTTGTTTATCATGATTTTTATACAGCCCATTTCTTTAACTGCTGGACAACACAGCCTCCTATACAGTATTGGAGCTTCTGTAACGCTACCGTGCAACAGCACCTTTCAGTGTCTGCCCTTGAGGTTTGAGGGATTCAAACTAGACTGTACTATGCCTGAACAGGCTGTACAGTTTTAACAGAACTTTTTTTTTTCTACTCCAGCAATGAGCATTCCTACTGTAATGAAGGAAGGAAAGATTTTGGACAGCAGTTGTTTTAAAACATTTTGTTTAACTTGGCAAAGACTGTCTTAACCTGAATAAAAGACAAAATTGAAATGGTAGAAATGACAAATGACTGCTTCCTAACGCAATTTGTCAAGGCACTGACTAGAGGGGAGGCATGCCTTGATTTAGTCTTTTCAAATAACAAAGACAGAATAAATAAAACCGAGGTCAGAGAACCATTGGCAAACTCAGATCACAACATTTGAAGTGCTTTTTAAAACCCCAAAAGTAATGACTAAAGCTAAGGTTTACAAAAGGGAAACCATGAAGTAATGAAACAGAGACTAACAGAAATAGATTGGAGTAAAATAGAGAAAACATCCACAGAAAAAGGATGGCTATTTTTTCAAAAAACAGAAAGTACTGATTAGAGGTGAAACGTCAAAATAGAGCGAGGTAACCAGTGGAGTACCACAGGGATCAGTATTAGGTCTTCTGCTTCTTCCTAATCTACATTAATGACTTAGATTCATGTATAATAAGCAAACTTGTTAAATTTGGAGACAACACAAACATAAAGTGGCAAACACTGTTGCAGCAGCAAAGGGCCGAATGGCCTCCTCTCGTTTGTAACCTTTCTTATGTTCTTATATTCGGTCAGATAAAAAAATAATAATAATAATACCTTTGTCGTTATTGGTTGTTAGTTTTTTATTAGGAACAGCCTATACAAGTTTAATGCATACAACATTGTATTTAGTTGTGCAAAACATTTATTAAGTAACAATTGCACATACTCAGTAGTTCATCCTGTGAAACAAGCAAGTGCCCTCTCCATTATCACACAAAGAGATAACCAGCAGCAGTCCCATGTTGTGGGATTTTAAAACCCTACTGCAGTCTGACCATGAGCTTGCCCTCTCTTACTGGGATCTGACCTTGGAGCATGAGAACACAGAGAGCTGATCCACGGGGCCAGGCTCTGCATATTAATGCAGGAGAACATCTACCCTTTTCTCTGGATTTACTCGAATCACCACTGTTCAGGAATTAGTATGATGTTCGATTTACATCATTTTTTGTATAATTTCATTACTGCCATGTTGTGATGGGGAATGCAATGCTATATTTTAATTAGGCATCATATAGTATTTTGGCAGTGTGTTATGTTTTTTTATTGAAACTTAACAGGATTTGCATAGTTGCTTCAAAGAGCCAAAATAGAGCCCTCATTTGAATCTAGCCATTTTGAACAGTGCTGTCTCAGCTTGTTTAACCCCTGTTGCTATGCCATTTTCAGTGCTCTGCACCCCTGAACTCCAATTCGCTCAGAAACACTGCAGTAGCTTTTAACTGTTCTCCCCCAGATAGTTCCTGACAACACTAAAGCAGAACTCTCTCAGCTCTTATAATCTGATTAAAAGTTCAAAGACCCCCAGCGAAAAACAGCAGATTCTATTTGCATGCGATATTTTCACTTGACATTTTCACAGTGCTCCTATGCCATGTGTTTGTGTTGGGATCATGCAGGAGATTCCAGAGCAGCTTGCTGTGCTGTTCCAAACTGTCAGTGAGCTCACTATCCTCACGTGTGCTTTGTGGTGATAAAGTAGATCAGAGATACCAATAACCCCAAATAAATGTAAAACTTTGATTTGCTTGCATGTATTTTTAAACCAGGCATTCGCTTTCTAAACCCACCTGATTTTACATTTTTGTAAGCCTTGAACTTGGATGCACGTTTCGTTTGCTTCGAGTTAAATACGCCAGTTTCTGTATTATAGCAGACACTCTAGTAGTGTTTGAGAGTGTGATTAGTTATTCAAGAAAGTAATCATGAATAGCTTGGTGGATTGGACACAAGTTAGCCTCCATTGTTAATACTGATAGAGAACCCCCTGCAGTTCGTCCTTCCTCTCACAGGGATAGTTAGGCTGGCTTCATTATTAAGCCATGTTTTTAAAGGTCTGTTCATGGTGTTAAGAGCAAAGTGTTACCACCCTCTGTTTATTTGCAAAATATCACAGCAACTGTTCATTTGCAGATACCCTTTTCTTTCAAACAGTAGCGTGTGTAAGGTAGGTAATGTAAAAACTTGAATATAGCCAGGATTTAGTATATTTATAGAATAAAAAGTAAGGGAAATAAATTAGCTTGTTAAACTGAAGCAGCAGATAATATCCACAGTAAGTGGATGCTCTGTTGTTGTTCACCCAGACACTGCATACCCCGGGTTTCTATTGCAGTGTGTGCCATGGTAACGCAATGGCACATTTCTCCTCATTAGTATGACAAGCAAGCTGGATTGTTGTAGACGTGCAGCTCTGAACAGGCCAAGCGGCACTGTCTGCCGACTCCTATTACTATTCATAACAATGGAGCATAGCTATGTGGTTCTGGAGAACAACACAAATGGCTTTTCTGCAGATAGTTTATTTACGTCATTCCTGAGTGCCCTTCGAGTACCCCGAGCTTCCTTCTGAATAACAGTGTGGAAAAATGTAATTAAGTTTGCAGCTTGAAGAAGGTTAGATGCTTATTTTCAGAATACTGTTAAACCTACTGTATTATAATGTTCATAAACATCCATCTTCAAAAGAACAATCCTGATAATTGTTGGAGAGTCTAAGCAATCTTTACTCTGATTAGATCCTTTTTTGCTTTTCTCAAACATGAAGTAACTGAGGGAAAGTTACTCAGTCGCAAACCTTGGGCCTTTTTATTTTTACACACTGTACAAGTAAAACCACAGCTGTGTTTGTATCATTAAGACTAAATCTAATAATGTGCAGTAACACTAACAAACTTCTCCTGTCTCTTCTCTAGGGTGATTTTCTCTTTAGTGTTTCCATTTTAAGCGGGATCCTCTGCATCATTCTGGCTGTGGTGAAGTTTATGCTGGGGAGGGTCTTGACCAGTAGAGCTCTGATAACAGATGGTAGGTATCTCCAAAAGGAAGCATCTGTCTCTCGCTGCACCTAACGGAGACAATGTTCATTAATTTTAATAGTACTGCAAGTGTCCTGTAGTTTCAAGTATTTCAGGCATGAATGGAAATAAAAGGTTAACCAACTCAAAATAATACCAAGGAGTTGGCTCCCTCAAAGAGATTTTTTAATCCAAGCAGTGGTGTTTACTTTCTTAGCAAAATACTATAATGTGCAGAGATAGTAACTAAACTACACAACATTTAGCAACACATTTAAGCCGTGTTGTACAATACCGGACATGGCAAGTGTGAGAACTGGTCTGTTTCTAGTAACCACTTGTATGCAGTTGATTTTAATAGGAAAAGGTGAATGTGATAAACACTTAATTCACCCAATTGTGCTGTCCTCTTTACACAAAGAGTAAGAATCAAATAATCAATTGTTTCATTTTCAGCATTCGGCTGCAATCTTATTTCCCCATGGATTTATTACATGACTCCCTGGTAATGAATAATGGCTTCAGCAGGGCAGGTCTAATTTGGAGTGCATTACCCTGCCTATCGACCTCTGTGTGTTCACTAGAGTTAAAGTTACCCCTGGTGTAATCTGGCTGGTTTTCAGAATGTTCTGAAGCTGTGGGCAATGTTGTGTGTAGGTGTGAGTAGGCTGAGAGGTATTGAGACATAAAGGCATTAAATTGTGCAGTCAAACAGTTAGATTAAAACCACTTCTTGTTGTGTGTTGTGCATTTTAATACTTGTCCAAAACTCCAGGGACAACGACAAGAGTGGATTCAGTAATATTATTATTGATGCTTGGCACAAAGGAGTAATGCAGTTTTGATGACTGACCTTTGGATATCAGAGAACACAAGCTGATGAATGCCTTGGCTGATGCCTCAGGGTTTGTTGATCAGTCCTGTTGCCATGGAAACACATGTACCTTAGCTAACACAGGGCCCTGATGTCCCCAGGCCTGTTTTGCTGCTGTAGACTGATGCGGGGGTGGTACAGCAGTCAGGACCTGGCACAGATTGGCGAGGAAGGGGGGGTTACTTTGTCTTTTGTAAACACAATTAGGTAAAAACAAATAAGGAATCACTTCATCTCGAAATAACAACATGAATGATCTGAACGTATGAAGGGAATGACTGTGTGGGGACTAGAGAATAGAAATCAGCACAGATGCTGTCTGCAATAAAACTATATTACCACATTGATGATAACAATTATAGGGACATTAACAAAATTCCAAATTCATCATTATCAAACCCTAATTGTGGGAGTTTGTTTATAGAGGCCTTATAAACAGCTTGCATTGTATATTGATAATGACTTCAGAGAATGCCAGTCCACTTTTATTACTTTTATCTTCATCACGTTATGTTTTACAGAATCTTGAGTGCTACCAATCTGTTATCCCCCTAATGTTCTTGGGGAAAATAAATCTCAACAGGAAGAGGCAGGATAATCTACTGAGTCCCATTTAGAAGTAATTGATTTAGACAAATTACACAGTATGCAATGTATACTGGACATTTTTTGTATTATTATTTAATATTATGGTGGTACTTAACACTGGGCAGTTTTTGAAGATATAGATGGCAGCATCACGCAGATGGAGTCATAACAGTAAGGTAAAAATTGCTTTCAATGCAATATGATTATCCAGCTGCCAGTACTTTCTAACACTGGCTTCAAAGTGCACACAAGATTTGAATGCCAGTCACTCTAGTAAATGAGTTCTGACGGGGCAGCAAATCTGTTTTGCACAGGCTGTGCTGAAGAGACAAAGGTCTCAATTAATTTCACTTTATAGGTCAGAGGAGAAAGTAGTTATACCTTCCTTTTTTAAATTAGATTTTGATGAAAACATTTTTTTTTTCATGATGTTGAATATAGTTTTAAGAGAGTGTTTAAAGCTAAAATTTAGATTGCATTTGGCCCAGAATTCAACATTGTAAGCTTTGAAAATAATATACGTGAAACCTAATGTAAATGGAAATAATCCTATGCTGCATAATAACAGGCCCTGTTACACAGTAGTAAGCAAAATGAATCCTAGTTCTGATCAGTAACACCAAAACACAATGATAAGGAATGCTTGCTTGTTGGGTCAGCGCGCACGCACACACACACACACACACAAAAAAAAAAAAAAAAAAAAAACATTGTTTAGGGCCAGTAATTATCTTCCCAGGTCGTGAATTCTCGTGGAATCTTTAAATTACATGAAAAATCTTTAAATGAATGAAGGAAAAGACCATCTGGACATTGGTGTTGAACTAGTTAGGTTGTTGTTAACACAGTTCCTTGCTCTATGTGGTTGTTATTGTGACAATAAGATACTTCGGGTGAGAGTGTATCCACACACGGAGCCCCTCCTCATAACCCTTTTTACTTTTCTCCAGCTTTTAACTCTCTTGTTGGAGGGATCATGGGCTTCTCCATACTAATCAGCGCTGAGGTCTTCAAGCACAACCCTAACGTGTGGTACCTGGATGGCATGACAGGAGTTCTCATTGGACTCATTATTTTGGCTTATGGAGTAAAGTAAGTCTGAATCCATAACTTCAAACAAATGTTCAATCATAACTTCATTTAAATAAACAGGGGCAGAAGAATGACCTGAGAACCTTGGCTCTTGTGTTAAATAGAGGTCTTTTTAGTTTATAAGAAGCTGTGGGCAGGATGTGGATTCCAAAGTGGGCAGAAATGGGTGTGGTCACCTGGACGATGGGTGGGGCCTAAATGGTTCAATGTGCTGTTGGTTAAAAACACGTTACACAAACTCAAGGGACAATAAGTAGGGATTTGATTCAGGTTAACTGATAATGCATCCTGTGGTAATACATATTTCAATTGACTGACACTAGTTTTTCTATCATATACAGTTTAAATACCCCAATGGAAATGTATAATTTCTAGATTTCTAAATTTCTTGAAAACAAAGAATTTTATGAAAAGTCTTTTGTAGCAAAAGTTTTGATTTTGTGCAAGAAATAGATGTCTACAAGTATTTATTTCAGCAGTTATTTTATTTCAGAAAAAAAAAGGTAATTCAAAAGTATTCATACCCTTAAAAGGGTTAAGCATAAGATGATTGCTGTCATTACCAATAAGTTAATATGGGAAAATGCAAAGAGCTATCTGAAGACCTAAGGCAGAATATTATTTATTGTCATAAAGCTGGAGAAGGATACAAGAAGATTTCCAAGCTGGAAAAATCTACTTCCGAATGGTTAAAGAAGAATAATATCATGATTCTGGAATCTCCTGGTCAAAGTCCCAATCTAAATCCGATTGAGAATCTTTGGTATGAGTTGAAGAAGGCTGTGCACAAGAGACGTCCTCGGAATTTGAATGAATTGGAACAATTTTGTGTTGAAGAATGGTCAAAAATCACTAAAGAATCATGCCAAAAGCTCATTGACCAATATCCTAATCATTTAAAAGAGGTTATTATTGCTCAAGCTGCCTCAGCTAGCTATTAATTTCATTTTCCTTGTCAGGGTATGAACACTTTTGAAATAGTATTTTTGCAAAAGATTTTTCCAATAATTATTTGTTTGAAAAAGGTCTAGAAATTATAAATTTCCATTGGAGTATGTAAACCTTTGACTACTACATGATGAAATATAATTGTGTAACCTGAAACCTTCACCTTGTATTGCAGGTTGCTTATTGATATGGTCCCTCGGGTGAGACAAACACACAATTACGAAACCTTTGAATGATTCACCTTGGGAACAATGCCAGCAAGCGTGCCCTCCAGCCCTGTATATTACTAAAGACTTGGAAATCAGAAGAACATTGACCAGTGTTATTTATTTCATTTATCATGCAGCTTGTCATTGCTGCAGTATTTTTCATTCTTCGAACCCAGCATGTAAATAAGTCATCACAAAGAAAAGCAAGCAGGAAAGGAGAAGGCAAAATCACCACAGCTTCCCTTCGAGTGGTTTCAGGTGTGGAGTTAATGGGGATCTGGCAGATTGTATATTGGACACAGAACGTGCAATTCTTTATTTGTGAAAAGGCTGAATGTTGTCTTCAGTAGAATTATTTTAAATCTCTTTAGAAAAAAATTAACGGCGTTAAAAGGAATATATTTTATTGGATATGATTCTTCAAGAAGCACACCAAAAGGATATAGGAGACCACACTGGACACAGTTATCTATTTAAGTTAAAGACTAGCTCTCATGAGGTTAAATTAATTTTTTAAAAAATCTTAACTAAAGGATCCCTATCTCTTTTCATTATTTTCATCATGTACAACAGCACATAAAAACAAGCAAGGGGTTTTAACAACAGGGAGCATGATTAAAACAGCCTTTAGACAGAACTGCAGGAAAGGAAATCCATATCCACCAATTTGCTGCCCTCAGTGTCTAAAGGGTGAAGCAAACTTTCAATAAATCATTGATAAAAAGAAAAGCACATTGGATTGTCTTAAATTGTAGCTGACAGCAGCTACACTCTTTAATCATTATTTCATACAAGAGCGAGCTGAGCTGCTTATTTGATGATATTAGCTTTATCCCATTATCAGAAGTTTTGAAGAAAATTGCTTACAACTTTTGTAATGCTGTTTTACCCTGAATCTCTATAAAAGTTGATCCCGTCAGTCAACCAGTAAGTAGCTGCAGGATTGAGTAACAGGATGATATGGGTTTTGTGCCACAGTTAAAGTTTCAAAGTCATAGTGCTTGCATACTGTACACTTGAATCTGCAGAGGTTAACACTGCTAAGAGAAACAGATCAGTTTTGACAACCTGTCTGGACGTTCTTAAGATTTCTTTTGAAAGTCTATGCTCTGAATTCATATGTAATTTTTTTGGAGTTTCCTGAAATTTTACAAACAAACCAAAACAGGTCTCTTTATTTTGGCAGTCCTGCTGTTCTTTGTTGAAATCACACTCTAAGAGTTCAGTGCTATTGTAGAACTTTTTTTGACTGGTGTTAGAGTTTACAAAAAGGGGAATTTATAATTATTTGTGAATGACAAACGTATGTGCTGATGTTCTTGTGCGATTAATGTATGATAGGAATCAATAATCCCAGTGGTGTGTATGCATCTGTACTTACACAATTCCCAAGGTGTGCTGAAAACATAATGCTCTCACTCTTCCTGATTCATCATCATGCCATTGTGTCTGTTTTTAGCAGTACAGTTCTTGCCAGACCTGGGCTCAATTACAACTGTAATTGTGCAATGAATTGCAATTACAATGTAATTTCAATTGTAGTTGAACCTTGATCGATTGCAGTTCAATTAAGCATTTATTTGTCATTTAATCATGATTGTATTTTCAACCACTTTTGATGACCCCATTTGTTTGAAAAAAAGGCCAAGTAGTATGTTTCTGTATTTGTGCCTGTGATTATTGCTATGTTGTTTAGAATAAACACAGTAAACATGTTAATGTTTAGTTGTAATTATAGCAGCGTAATTGAACAAAATAGCATTGGAATTGCAATTGAAATTCCAGCAAACAATTCTGCTGCAATTGTAATTATAATTTATCCCAGGTCTAGTTCTTGCCTTTTTGAATTCTGCATTTTCTGAAAATGTTATCAAATATATTATACCGGTTTATGGGTTTCAAGTGCAATGCACACGGAATGATACTTTGAGGTGTACTTGGGCATATCATGGCCATTCTTTCCGTTTGGTTATATCCTGTAAAAAATGAGAACATGCATTTGGAACGTTTACTTCATCAGTGTCAAATTAGATATATAAAAGATTTCAGGGGTTGCTGTATTCAGGCAGTGAAATCTAGTAATCTGTTGGCGATTTGGGTACAAGGTCTACAAGAACTTCTAATAGCCAAGCGAACTTTATAAAAAGACACAGACACACCAGTATTTCAGTTTGCACCTGCCAAACTATATCTGTTTACATTTGTCTGTTATACATATATACAGAATATGTACGGAGCACAGCTTGACCTGCTTAAAACCTGTAGTACTGTAAGAGCACAGCATTAAGAGTATTGTATTAAATGTATAGTTGTAGATACTACATCAGCACTAATGACATTGTATATTTATAAAGAATACACAAAAAGAAAAAACAGCAGCAGTGCGGAAATTCTGTGTCACAGAAAAGGTTTATTGAAAAATAAAGTTTTATCCTGCATTATACATCAAAAACGTTTCTTTCTTTCTCTTTTAAACCACTTGAGTTTATACACAAGCAACCAGTCTGAACCCATCAGTTCATAAACAGTACTGTACAGAGTATACAATCTACGTCCGAGACAGACTGCCGGAGTGTAGAAACGGACAACACTTGCACATTCCGAGTGTGTCAAACTGCTGTGCCTCTCTGTCTGGAATAATAGGGGTGACATTAGGCCAATTCAATGCATTCAAATTTTAGGAGTGCATTTTCTTTAAAACAAGCTAAAAACATTAAAAAGGAATACTGTAAAGCCATAAATATTTGTGACCAAAATATCTGGCGAATCACACCCATAAAACCTATTTTTCTCCAGAAATGTTGTCGAGCTGTTGCAATATGCAAAGTATGTATTGTGAATGGAATTTGATATTCGCGCCAAAAATGCAAAACACATAATAAAAGGCTTGCAAATATTTATGGCTTTACAGCAATTGTGACAAAATGGATTCTAAATCTGAAACAGCTGGAGGACACAATCGGAAAGGAGTTGAGGGAGGCAGCTCACACAAGCAATACATTTACTGCAAGTTTTGTCAATTAGCAGAGACTCCATTCTGTATTTCCCTGCAGGTATGCTTTCTCTATATTTACAAGAATTGTCTTCAACAGGGAAACTTGCATGATAGAAAAATCCACCACTACAATAACGAGCAGATGCATCCACTGGTGCTTGAAAAAACATTACACCTCACAAAGCAATTGACACATCAGAAAAACAGCACTGACAACCTGCTTCGCTTAAGCCTTACCATTTTTTAATTATTTTTTCATTAAAGGTAATCCGACTATTTTGATGGTATCACACTATTCAATTTATTCTACTCAGTAGACAGTAGTAGTTTCTCTAGCTCTATCTGTGGACAAAACAATAGCAAATCTACTACCCATCAAAGGCACATTATGAACTTTAAAACAGTACATTGGTTGCAGGTAATTGTCTCTATTTACAAAGATTTAAGCAACAATAATAATGACAAAGAAAATAAGACTTAACTATGCAGAATCTATTTACAAATGTAATTGCGTACAATATAAAAGGAGGTTATTACTGGCATTTAGAACATATAGGGCAGATTTCTTATAGTGTCCTTCTCCCACTAAACTCCCACATTTGTTTCAATAGAACATGCAGCAATTACTGTGTAATTGAGTTCCCACTGGCCGTCATACAAGGATGATTTTGGAGAAATAACAAGCATATAAATACCTTCATTTAAAAATTAAAATAAATTAAGCATGCTTTTTTAAATCAAGTTGGGTGATATTAAATAAGATTAAAAACTGGTTTTAATTTTCATTGCAAGTCATTATAACCCAGTAAGTCCCCTGCCATCAAATAGTCCTGCCTATGCCTTTTCTTGTTCAGTCTTCCTGTGCTCTTAACCCTATCTAACAAAGACAGGCACATGTATTTTAGTTTTATTTTGTTTAAGTTAAGCTTGTTTAA
The DNA here is from genome assembly GCF_017654505.1 of Polyodon spathula. Classification (NCBI taxonomy): domain Eukaryota; kingdom Metazoa; phylum Chordata; class Actinopteri; order Acipenseriformes; family Polyodontidae; genus Polyodon; species Polyodon spathula. Next base: position 6,829,984 of record NC_054544.1, on the reverse strand, counting down.
GTTAAAAAGGTTTTTTTTTTTTTTAAATGACTTACGATAAGTCAATGTGGATACCAAAAATATGGATATACCATAAGAGATGAACTATACATATTCCCTTATGCACAACAGCACCTCAGAAAAGTGAATTAAAGAACTGCCACTTGTATATATTTTTTTTTTTTTTTTTACTCTTAAAGTTAATTAAATTATTTGTTAAATAAAGTATCTTAAAAAAATGGATTCTGTGTCTCAAATAAACTGCAAAATAAGTAAATTACAATTTTTAGCAGACACTTAAAGTAATTCGGTAATCAAAATAAATAATAAAAGATTTACAAAACTCCATTTCAACAATATACAGTGTAATTATACCTTCAGTATTGTTTTAGCAACTATATTCCTCAAGATAGTGCCTTTTTTTTTTTTTTTTTTTTTTAACAATGTTTGATTTTTCTGTTTATTTCTTTGCTATAACCCTGTTACCTATAGGAATCAAATGAAAAACAAGAAACATTTTGCATCAGGGAGAGCCTAAGCAACCTTGTTCACAGACTCCCCTCTACCTACCAGAGGATCACTGCCAGCTACTTTCTGTAATTAGTCTAGTTTTGGACTATTATTTGTTACCAAACACTGCCACCTAAAAACAGTACCTTGCACCTGCACCTTACTAAGAGTGAATATGATGCAGACAGTTCAGGCTGTCACAAAAAATGTCTTTATGATCTTTAACCATCTGATTCCCAACGTAGTTATCGCACAGAAGTAATTCGCTGTGCCCTTGGGTTAATTTAGGTAGGTAAAAGAGATGACTGGAATCATGCAGCCATCATAACTGGAGAAATGTGACTACCAAGTAAAACATAAAGGTGCACAGATATGACACTTTTGCACGACACATGTGGATGCAACCACACAATGATTTTATACATATTGCATATTGTCACTTAGTAAGCAGACAATGCCTTGCTTATTAACAGCTTACTGATAAATTCTACTGCTATATTCCCTACACACCCTCTTCTATGTAACTGGCTATAGAAGGCTGTACATTTACATAACATGAGACTGGCACACCTACAAATACAGTTAACATTCTTTTCTAGATTGTTAGTTTTTTCTATTGCCTTAGGACAAACTAGTGCAAACCTAGGCGCTAAACGATTGCTGTGGATGTCACCTGTTGAAAACCTAGACGAAAGGTTTTATTTATATAAATATATTTTTTTATTTTCTTTATCATCTCTTGGTAATATAGGCTGGACATTCAAATGATCCACTTTCTTATGCGGTGCCTTGTTTACTGATCCCCCATTGCAATTTGGAGATGGAAATTAATTCTCAAATAGGCAAATGTTCAAAAAGGCAGTAGACAGTTCTTTATGTGAACATTTCAGCCCCCCCACACTGTCATTTTATTTAAGTTTGATTAATTTGAGTTTGTGTAACTTCTAGTGCCTGGGCCATTGCAATGTGCACAGCAGTACAATCACCGGACCTCAATTGTGTATTGAGTGGCCACTTCTTTTGTCATCAGTCTCCATTTTCTCCAGATATTCTTCCATTTTGTGTACATATCAAAGTTGTGTACACGTTAATTATGATTTTACTCTCTTTTCTAACATCAAACATTTCTTTTTGAAAAATGATGCAAAGAGAAGATACAGATTGTTTTCCTTTTAACTAGGCAAGTGTGTTTCTTCTCTGCCCAGTAGAGTGGGTCCCTGTTACTGGGCTGTGGGCATGTGTGGATCTCTCATGTCATTGCTTCATGGCGCTTGGCAGCTGCTAGAGACACCCCTGGCAGAGTGCAACCTGTCCTTTCATGTAGTCCCGACAAGGACAGATGCGTTTAAGGTTTGGATGAGCTCCAGCACAGCTGAAGAGCAGCAGGTCACCCTGAAAAACACAGTGCTTCCTCCCTTCATCATAGGCCGGCACCACGTTGTCATTTGTAGACTCCACGGTCCGGCACTCTATTCCGTACCTGAAAAACAGTAACGGCATCATCACTCAGCCACGGCTTTTTATTTTTAAATGGATCTTTTTATATTGTCACTGAGGCCTCGCTTACTGTACAAAGCAGCAAGACATTGTGAGCCACAATCTGAAAATAAGATGAGGAAGGATAACTAGGACATCTGGTGGCTGGAATCTGGAATTACAGGCAGGGGTTAAAAAACTGAAGAGTTAACCTTTTGCATGTACATATCAGAAGATAATTCCTGTTCTGTAATTTAGGGCTATTTGTTGATTAGTCATTTAGCTGATGGTTTTAGCCAAAGCGACTTAGAGACTAGGGGATGAACTAAGCTTTATCGACAACTGCTGCTGCAGAGTCACTTAGAATAGAACTTTTTATATCTCGTCCGAAGGGCAATGATGTGAGCTGTGGGTGTGGGCAACAGTAAAGTAAAAAGCACAGCAAGTTTAAACAATACTCTCTCTGGTCTTTTAAATGCATATATAAATTAAATATATTTGTTTACTACATGAAGAATCTCCCATTTTCCTGAACAACTAAAACATGAAAGCTGCAGTGTGCTGGTATCACACACAATCTGCACTGTCTGTTTACTACATAAGTATTTAGTTAATATTTTTCAGTTTGCTCACATTCCCCAACAGTAAATTCAGCATTACTGACACCTTGAAACCTGCTTTCCCTATGTCAGGCTGGAATGATTATTCTACTAGAGTTATTTCAGGCTTTGCTGTAGCCCAGAAAACAAATATAAATAAAACAAGGGATCACCTTTCTTTCCCCAAATACTATTTTCTTTTATAATTAAATCTTCCATGAGCTTTTATCTGAGGCTTTAAAATAAGAATCTTTCTTTAAAAAAAATATTCAAAACTACTTTTAAAAATCCACTTGGAGCACTCATGCTGCATTATGGTTTCTGCAGTTCCCAGTATCCTTTTAATGTTCATGTCTATGCCTTGACAGGTTTATCTGTAGACCCCTCTGAACAGCTCCCTCTAAACAGCTGTCTAGTAGTTAGGTCCTGCCTGGCAGCTAAAGGCAAAACACCTGTAAAAATGCAGTCCTTTTTTTCTCCTAGAAACTTTGAGTGATGATGAGTAAGGAATAAAAAAAAAAAGCCTATCTACAGAAAGCAGATACATAGTCTGCGTTGCTTGCATTGTGCAGTAGTTAATTCAAACTAAAAGAGGTGAATTTCATCGTGACCCCTCAATTTCCCAATTTCCATGAAATTGCGATTTAGGTAGACCCCTACCCACCGACATTACTGGTTGTATCTGATGCGGCCATCTGTAGGGCATTTTTCACAGCATCATCCAACAGCTAATAAAAAGCTACTGAGAAGGGCTGTGAACAGGTGGTTTGCCAGAGGCTACAGGTATTTCGTTATCCTCTGTAGTAACTTTGTACTTGTTTTTCACTACTGTGGCCAGGGTTTGGGTCAAATCTGTTTTTTTCACTCCCAATTACTTTTTTAATTAAATTCCCAATTCCAATTCTCATTACTTCTTAAATCAATCCCAACACATCACTGATCCAAAAAACATTCTGTTAAAATGAGCTTCTCACAACGGCAAACAAATTACTTAAAATGAAGTCACTGTCTGTTAGTAAATTAAACTGACTTCAAATGAAAGCAGTTGAACAATTCTTGTTTCTAAAATATATATTCCAACTGGAGGTCTTTCAAAGGCATTGGCAATTGATTTTAAAAAAGAAATGGAATTAGAATTGATAACGGACTGTGGCTAGAAAATCAACAGGCACTTTTACTGTTTAAGTCACACATTGATGCTGGTAACAACTGGACAACCCTAGCTCTGATTCACTTCAGTAAGAAATGTTAAATAACCCTATAGTGCCTCATGTATTTGTATGAGGTGCTCACCTGAGCAGGTCTTTGTCCATGTTGAGGTGCTGGAAGAAGGAGGGCTCACAGATTAGCTGCTTCTCCTGACAGGCTTGTTTGCAGGACTTCCCCGGTTCAGTGACCTTCACCTGGAGTGCACTCAGGGGTGGCCAGATCACTTGACCGTGGCAGAAATCCTGCAAATGCAAGACAGGGATTTTTTAAAATGTATTTTATTTATTTATTTTATTTATTTATTTATTTTTAACACCTGGAGAATTCTGAATGCACTTTGTGTGCCAGACAAGAGTTCAAAACAAAACAAAATAAAATACATGAACATATTTATTCCTGCCAATGCATTTCATCCCCTGATGAAAACCTATTCCAGTTCAATCCAGAACATGGAGAGTTAAACATTGGGATTGAAGATTCTACTGACCAAGCAGACAGATTGTTTATTGGAATCCTTTATGGGAACTGAATATTTCATCATGGAAGAACAGAACAATAGGAAACTTAAAAGGGACAATTCTGAACAGCAGGCTGTTTGTCCAGGCATTCAGGATTGTTAAGTATAGCCTTTGATCTGCACTTTTACACATAAAACCTAATTACTTTCACTGTAGCTATGTTAAAACTAATTGAATAACTAGTAAAAGGGCACATAAGGACATTTTATTTTATTGTGTTACATGTTCTTCATGTGGTGCTACAACTGTTTATGTAAGGTGTGTGTGAAAGGCGTGTGTTTTGTTAAGTTTTTTACATTTTGACCACTTTTTTAAACTTAAATTCCCTGCCTCAAGATGGCTTCCCATATACCTACATGGATCTTTCAGAAATACATTTCCCATCACCCCCCCTGCTCACTGGTAAATCCATCTCAGTCACACATGAGTGCAGCAGTACCTTTAGACTGTGATGTTTAAGCCTGATAATCAACAAATTTGATCGATACTTCATATTTTATACTTATTTCTAACTTTATATGACTCTTCTTTTATTTCTGTATTCAATAAACTGCTGCTATTCATTAAACCCGCTTGTTGCTTGATTGTACTGTTCATTATAATTCCTTGATCTAAACGAACTTATTCAATTGGAGCTAATGACATGCAAATTTGCATACAACTATAAGTTATTGTTCCTACAAGAGGATTCAGGAAGGTGCCATGGCCTTTTTTAGTGTACTGTATTCTATTTCATGATGTGATCATATATAAATGTGGCTAATTCATGGATAGGATGTGTAGACAGTACATGCACCTTAGTAGCGCACTGTAAATGGGTTCTTTATAAATGTAGTATTTCACAATTTAACAACACTGTACCTATAAACACAATTAAAAGACGACTGTTCTGTGGGAATTCCTTTGCAATGCTTTCTGAGACAGCTGCTGAAGTCTACATGTTATGTACAGTTTCTATATAGATCACCCCAAGACAGTACATGACACCACGATCATTTACACTCTAGCCAGCCTCTCCATTGAGGCCACATGATGTCTTAAACTATTTATCGAGGGACCTTTTAACAGGAGCCCGAAACATTGGAAGACATTATCCCCTCAAAGTGAAACCCATCAACATGCTGCAGAGTTGTTGACAGGAGAAGCAATTTTAGTTTAATATGATAACCTTGAAGCCACACGTGCTGGTGATTATAAATAGCACTGTGAATGTAGCCTAGAGTGTTCTTGAAGGCAAGGTGGTGGTGTCAGAGAGGAGCTGCAGTGCCTTTGAAGCACTGAAACTTGGGTTCGAATACATCTTAGCAGTGACAAGGGAAATTCATTTGGCAGGCCAGCAAGAGGAGAAACGTGGCCAAACATGCCAGAGCAATGGATGCCGTAATTGAAAGAATGTCGTTTATTTTATCCCGGCGCTGTTGTGGTGTTCGACTGATTCCATGTTTGCCAAAGCCACTTTGGCTATTTTCTCAAACAAGCGTATATTCCACACAGCGCCTATTATTTCTGGATTTCCCAGTCGCATATTGTTGAAAGAATACTAGTTTCTTTGTTCCGCCACATCTTTTTTTGGCCAAACGCAGTGGAAACACCCATATTTAGGGCTGGAGCAAAAGCTATAAACATGGTAATAGCAGAGGTCTAAGCAGAAGATGGAGGTACTTTCTACATGTAAACATGTACCAATAAACACCATTACAAAACCAAAACAAGAGGCGATACAGATAAAGCAAACATGTATATTCAATAATGTACCTGCTACCTAAAGGAAAGTGATACAGTTTCTCTCCTGGAACAATTTTTTCCATTAAAATAACTACCTGTCAGCGCATCAAGGAGACTTGAAAACAACATCTTTTGAAGCATCGTGTAGCTGAAGATGAATGGCACCAGTGTTTGTGAAGCGTTTTCCCACATCACAGGAGCTGCCGTCTAAAATATATATACATTCCAACCTGCTTAATTATGCCATTCCTCAGCTCATCCAAATCAAGATAGATTACCCTTGAAGCCTTCAACTCTTAAGTACTCTTGTGAGTGGCAGGGTGTGCAAAGAAAAACGTTGTAAACAAACAGCGTTGAAATTGCTGCTTGTGCCTTGTGTGTGTGATGAATACTAGACAGCATCGCACTGCAGTATCCAGGAAGATTGATCCTTCTCGATTCATTGTGGAAGAGCAGCGTGGCTGGGACCCGGAATAGGAAAAACGTCTTGACATATATATATATATATATATATATATATATATATATATATATATATATATATATATATATATATATATATATATATATATATAGTTCAAAGAGCCAGCTGCCCAATGTTTCGATATGTTGTACATATCTTTCTCAAGGGAGGTATTTATAGGTGTTTGATGGCATGACAACTACTTGTTATTGTTTATATTCAAATCCATGATTTATTCCTGCATGATGTAATGGTGGTCTATATGTGACATCACTTTTACTTATATCTTTAAATCTATATTAATTCTAATTAACATTATTTTATATAAACTTATATTTATATTATCATGCAATGCTGGCTCTGAGGATCAGCCTTGATATGGTCTCCCCAGCGCATCAGCATGCACAACTTTTGAATTAATTTTGTTTATTTAATTATTTTTAACTTTTATATATTTATTGGAATTAATTAGTTCATTCTTTTCTGTTGAGTCCCGCTGGCATAATTGTGTTCAGTCTATTTATCCATTTACTTTCTTTTATTCTTCTATATGTCGCATTATCTAATTTTACTTGTTCTAATACTACAAACTTTACATCATTTATGTCATGTCCTTGACTGGTGAAGTGCTGTACTATTGGTTCATTCATTTTTTTATTTCTAATTAATGAAAGGTGGTTCTGAATTATTTTATATAAAGTTGTTCCAGTCTCTCCAACATATTTTATTTCATTTTTCACAGGCTATTCCATAAACAACATTGCTATTTTTACAGTAGGTATTAGTTTTTAGTGGATATGTGGTGTTCTTATGTTTAATTATATTTTTACTTTTGTCCATGTATTTACACACTTTACATGTACTAGTGCAAGTATTTGTAGAACCTATTCTGTCAATTATTCTTTTATGTTTACTGTGAACTAGAATATCACCTAAATTAGCTTCTCTTTTGAATGCTACAACTGGGGCCTTAAGAAACACTTTTTTCAATTTTTCTGAATTATGTAGAATACGCAAGTGTTTCCAAACTATCTTAGAATATTGGGCAAAAGTTTAGAGTACGTCATTACTAATGGGACTCTCTTGACCTTTTTATCTCTATTTTTATAATCTAGTAGATCATCTCTTTTTAGTTTATCCACTTTTCTTAACTCTGTCTCTATAATTCTTTGTATCCTCTTTTTTTAAGATTTGTTTTTAATACATGTCTTTGTTTTACATAGTCACTTTCTTTAGAGCATATTCTTCGTATTCTTATTCCTAGCCCCTTTGGGATTGCCCTTTTAGTGTGTATTGGATGTGCAGAGGACATGTGTAAATACTGGTGCATGTCAGTAGGTTTATAGAAGAGTCTCAGTTGAACCTTCTTCAAGTTTTACTACGGTATCTAAAAATTCTATTTCTTTTCTTGTCCATCGAAGGTCCACTTTAATATTATAGTGTATTTAATTTGCCATTTTATGAAACTGGAAAAGAGATTCTTCTCCATGTGTCCAAACCCCAAAAATATCATCTACAAACCGAATGTATTCTAAAGGTTCTTTTCTAAGTAATTGTTCTTCCCATTTCCCCATGTATGTACTGGCAAAATGCATTCCTAATTTAGATCCTATTGCAGTACCATCGTTTTGTTTGTAATTTTTATCAACAAATGTAAAATAACTGTTTTCTAAAACTACATTGATCATGTTCAGCACCTCTGCTGTGGGTATTGATTTATCTAGTCTATTATCTAGTGCTTTTTGACAAGCTTCGAAAGTTTCTTTACGAGGGACACTTGGGTACAAGGATTTTACATCCATGCAAAATAAAATTGTATTCTCTGGAAGGTTGTGCTTTAGTGATTCAAGTCTTTTTAAAAATTGTGTTGTATCCTTAACATAGCTTGGTAATTTCTCAACATGTGACCTAAGTTGTTTTTCTGCTATTTCAGCTATTATGTGTGTTGGATTATCAATTGTGCTGACTATCATTCGCATAGGGTGATTTTCTTTGTGCATTTTAGGATTTCCTCTTGCTAGGCCTATTCTTGCATTATGTGGCTGCATGTATTTTTTTAATTCTTTTGATATAATGCCTTTATTGTATAGTATATGGCTCTTTGCTATAAAAACGGAAGCCAATTAAGAAAGATTAAGAAAGATTGCCAAGATCCTGGTGTACCAATACGTAATTTGTGCTTGTGCTTCATTAAGTTTTATAAGCACTGACACAACTGTTGCCAAGTTTATTAAATTATACTGTTGTTGTATATGTAAGTTCCTTATGTCCTCTAGCTGTCTGTGAGCTTTTCTAGTTGATATGACAACATAGATACACCTCATTCAGTCACTACATACCCCATGGGTTGAACTTATTATCTCATTTAATTGTAATAAGCACTGAATTGTAAGAAGAGGTTTAAGAACCATAAATTGCTTCTATTCCTCCTCCAAAACTTTTTTTTTAAAACTTCCTCTATTTCTACATAGTCTTACATATAGATTTAATTTTAACAGTTTAATCTAATTTGGTGGGGTGGGGTGGAGATAGAGTGCAAGTGGAGACAAAATGTATCATATTAGTAAGGGTTTATTTATACAAGTAAGAAATATAAAAAGAATGACCTGGTTTTCGATGAAAGCGTTGACTCTTTGCAGCATACCTTCACAGGTGAACTCATATGGCAGATATGGCTCAATCTATTAGATAAAAGGAAGACAGATCGGTAATTTGGGGGGTTTTAAGGGTCCCACCATGTCACTGGATAGATATGAATGGGAAACACATACTTCAGTTCATGCAGCTTTAAGGGTAAAGGTTGCAACACAATTATGAAGAAAACAGAAACATACTAAAAGATAATAATTCTAACAAAAGGAGCCTCTCTCCGCATACTGTATATTTATCTATTTGCTCATCTAAACTACAGTGCTTCTTGCTTATCAGATCAGATTGGAATAAGCCAATTAAAAAGTGCCCTTACAACCAGCAGGATGGGAATTCCCATGGTTGTAAATAGATATCCTCTTAATGGCAGCACTGTCACACACATCAAGATCAAAGTCAAGCTCAGACAGTATATCTTTAACCTCCAGACTTGCAATTTATCTTGCCAAGGTCAGCCATCAGAGCAGACTACCATTTTCTGGCTTGGGAAGCATGTACTAATGCCAATCTGGTGAACGCGGTTGTTTCAGGGGTGCTTTTCTATTATTAACTACCTCAATTTCTGGACATCTGGCCTTGCGCAACAGAACTTAAGAAAATAAAACTGCACCTATCCAAAAAGAAGGTCTTCTGTACAGGAACTAAAAAAGGGCCTATTGTATTTTTTTAGATGCCAAATCTCATAGACAAGTGTACAGATCTGGATATCTGGCAGGCTAATCCAGCATCCCATTTCTGAAGCAGTAACTCAAGAGCAGGCCCCTGTCCATTAACATCCTGGCACTCAGCATCTTGAACTTGCAGATGCCCTTGCACATGAAACAACCCACTATTCATTTGGTAAGGTTCTGCCCATGAAACATGCCAATGTTCCTACTCTTGAAACCATGCTGTCCAAGGGGAGAGGCACCAGGCACACATTTGTCACCACTTTAGAAAAGTTTTGTTTTTGATATACAGGTAGTGGACAAACAAATGGAAACACCAATGTAAAGTGTTTTTACATTAAGTGTTTTAATAGGGCGTTAGGCCACCATGTGCAGCCAGTACGGCCTGTATGCACTGTGGCATTGAGTCCACCAGCCTCTGGAATTCTGCAGGAGGGATGTGGCACCATTCTTCCACGAGAAAGTCAATCAACTCACGCCGGCAGGAAAGAAATGCTGCAACATGGGGTGAAGATGATCACTCAGTACCATTAAGCAGCGATTAGCATTGTCCTTGCCTTCTAAGGGAATGAGTGCTCCCAAACCATGCCAGGAAAATGCGCCCCACAACATTACGGAACCACCAGAACCCTTCACTGTTGGAACCAAGCACTCAGGGCTGTCAAGCTCTTTAGGTTGGCGCCACATGTACACTTATCCATTTGTCGAGAACATGGTGAAGGATGATTCATCTGACCATATCACATTTCTCCACTGCTTGGTAGTCCATTGCCTGTGCTCTTTGCACCACTGGACTTGGAAACGTGCATTGCCAGGTGTGATGAGTGGTTTGTAGTTTGTAGTCTGCAGTTGCTCATCTGTTTTGCCTTGCACTTCGAATTAATGCACGGATATCACGATCCTGGAGTATGAGCTTCCGCCCACTGTTGCTCTTTGCTGATGACGGCTTTCCCTCAGAGTTCCAGGCCGACATCACCTTAGACACCGTTGCTCGTGAAACATCAGCAAGTTGAGCTGTCTTGGTCACTGAAGCTCCTGTCAAATGCGCCCCAACAATCACTCCTCTTTCAAAGTCACTGAGGTCTCCTCCTGCAGCCATACTAGCCATAATTACAGGCAACGAGGCCTGTCCAGCATTTTTATACATGACCCGAAGCATGCTGGGATGTTATTTGCTTAATTAACGCATGAGCCACACCTATCTGGAATCCCTTGCTTTCAATATGCTTGGTGTCCCACATTTACCCAGGTCTTTCCATTTTTTGTCCACTATCTGTAGCTATACAATGTCACCAGACACTGAAAATGTTAAAGCAAATTAAATTGTGTAGCTTTTTTCGTTTTTATTTAATTGTCAAATAGAAATACCTATAGTTTAGCAGTTACTTCTATCACCATAAAGCTCAGCAGGCAACACAAACTAGTGCAGCCACAAAGTGATGGGCATGAAGTCAGCCTATTCCTTTACTGTACCTTCTGGCTTAGAATAGCTTTGACTGCTTTCTCCACTTCAACAGGGTCCTCGATGTTCACTGTCCAGACATGAGGTTTCCCGATATACACTTCTGCGTAGGGGTGCTGAGATGTTAACTAAAAACCGAATAAGCAAGCTTTAACACTCCTTGAATACTGTTTCAAATAGTTTCAAAGCCTGATCCTCCACTTTAAAACAACATGAATCACTTTCACATGTGGTTAAAAACAGTGTCTCAACTTTACACTCACCAGCTCAGCTTGGAATTGGCTGATCTAGTGATATAATTGGGTCTACCATTTGATGTGGGTGCATGCAATGTGCAACTAACTCCATTCAAACTGGCTGTGAAGAACTAATAAGCACAACATCTTGACAACAGACTTCCACAGAAACAGGGCTCCAAACTACCAAACACTTTGGATTCACACCCAGTTCCCACCATATGTTGAAAACAGTACAGGAGGAGTCACAGCTCCAAGTCCCTTTCCAACAGTGATTGTATTACTGTGATCCTGCTCCATTTTTCCAATGTGACAGCTACAACGGATTTACAGTTTGATCTTGATTGTCGCATTAACTTAATGCCGTTGCTTGTTTTAAAAGCCGGAATCTATTAAATCCACTCCTTTCCTGTTTTGCTTTGTAGCTGGCTGCCTCTAATCTCCTAATTTCAGGACAGCTTTATCCAGACTATAGCCCAACATACTGTATAGTCCTGCAGGCTGAATTATTTTCTTATTTACAAAGCAGCGTTAAGATAATCCACATTGGCTCTACTACAAACAGAAAGAATATACTGCACTGGTGAATTAATTCCCTGGACAAGGCATTTATCTACTTCCTGTATCCTGTTCTGTACTTTAAATAAATATCTGCAGGTCTAAAAGATTACACTTAGGTATCTGCAGGTCTAAAAGATTACACTTAACCCACTGGTGCCCACCTTGAAGTGTTTTTTATTCTATAAATGGGTATAATCAGACATGGTATATCTTCTTGTTCATTACCTCTCTCAGAGTTGGCTTGCCTTTGAAGAAGTCAGTGTTCTTGCTGCTTTTCGGGGGGTTAAACTTTGGATTCAGGAAAGCGCAGCCATTAGCAATAGCTTCCAATGGAGCTGGCCCTTCATAGGGGAAGGAAAGGCCAACAAACAGCTGCAAGACAAAGGGACAAGAAGAGCAATCACATGGAAAGCTGTTTCTAATGGTCTGGTATCATTTGAAGGTGTTGCTTCCTAGGTTCATTACAAGCAAGTAGATTGCTGCACTGGTTACATTCTGTTTTACTATTAATTGTCCTAATTCAACCCTAACCCTGTGAAATAACTCTACATTCAGTTCACCATATAAAGAAGAGGTTTTCAGCCAAACGAATACACTATTTTACAGAATCAGCAAAACAACATGATGTAGGCTAATCCAATCTGACCAAAGTAACTCTCCTAAAAGCATTTCAGGAACATCACAATTATCAGTTTGTTTTAGCTGACAGAAAGGGCACATTAGCCCAATGCAAGAATCAAAAGGGGCTAGACTGTGAAAAATTGGCCACAACAGCTCTTCTATGGAACGCTGGAGACATGGCTGTGGAGTAACCATCCAGAACAAACAGAAGGTCACTTCACAAAGACACCGCCAACAACAACCCCTTTCACTCTGGTTCTAGAAAGTCAGAAGTGTGATTACAGTTCAGCTGAAATGCCACAGGTCTTCTGGTGAAGCAGAATATATAGTGAATTCTCAGCTGGTTGCATAAGGGTTTAAATATGCTGCTCAAACTCTTTGTAGCCGTTATTTGGCTGAAGCTGCTGTTTTGGACATCTGTATTTTGTATCTGTAGTCCCAGCTTAACAACAACAGGTGGCAGCAAAGATTAATAATAAAGATAACTGCCACTGTTCTCAATTTTACATTGCTTCTGCCACCTGGAACAATAACCTTTATTAATCATATTGTATTAGCATTGCTTAAATCGAGAGGAAACAAACAAACAAACAAACTAACAGAGAGACAAATGCACTGCAAAACTTCAATATTATTGATGACATATTAAGGACAAAGTTACACAAACAAAAAAAGACATGCTTATCAGAAAAGCAAAAAATTGTATTTGGCTAAGCTTTTCTTTTTTTTTCTCACATCAACCAGTACTCACTGACTTTATCCAAGATGCCTGCAGCAACAGGCAGGTATTCAATCTCATAAGTTTAAGCTTTCTAATACCAGACTGCCATAAACACCAAATGAAAGGAACGATTCAAACCCCAGGCTTTCCAGTGCCTTGCTTATTCCAAAGAGCTGCACTTACTTTACACTTAATAGAAGGGCAGCAACTCTCTGCTGTGATGGAAACAATAATTCTATTTGATACAGGGCAAGGAGCCTTAAGCATTTACTATCAACATATACACTGCAGCAGTGAACAAGTGAAACAAGACACCCCCTCTGCCCGTGGAAGACTTTGCGTTAAAACATTCTTGTGTTTTTAATTTGCATGTTTATTCCAATGTTAATTCTACACCCTACGGTCGTAGATTTTCAGGCAGAAAGCAGATGTGCTCAGTGACTCTTTCAATGTACCTTAATTGTTGAGGGGAAATTTTTATATATATGTATATATATATAATATATATATATATATGTGTGTGCAATGGATATCTAAGCAATCACATTAAAGTACTGGCTGCTCACTAATTGGAGTGTTTCACAACATTCCAACCTATTTATTATACAGTCACAGCTTAATATTAGCCAGTGGGGTTTGAATATCTGCTCTCTATAATTAGCTTTTTACTCCCCTGCTCTGCCGGCAATGTGTACAGCCACAGAACATATTTTAAGGAGGGGGATCAAGGGCTTTTTCAACTCAATTTACAAACCTAGGGTTACATCTCATACTGTGGATGTGGCTTTAATGACAGAAAAGAGAGGGCAGCCACATCTTGGCTGTTATCAAACTAAGGCCTAAACAAAACCAAACCTGATAAAGGAAAAGCAATCATTCAGGAAAGTACAGTATGCAAACCTGAATAACGCTCAGCAAAGTGTCCTTATCAAGCATTAGAATGGCTGCAATTCCTGTACCAACTCTACAGGTATTTCAGAGTATATATTATGTCCTGTAATGGCTGGTCTGAGTGAAAGACATAGCTCAGGTCACACAGGAGCAATAAGCAATGTGGTCTGATGAGAGGGAAACGTCACTGTGGCAAACAATCCTTTAACGAAGGACTGCTTTATTTGTTACACTGCTGCCCTGACTAATAGGTGGGAGGTGCAGCCCAGTGTTCTGATGTGTTGTCACCACACTGCAGAAACATCATGGAACATTGCAGGCAGATGATGAGATACGTTTTGAACATTATGGAGTCACTCCGTACCACAGAGCACTGCTCAAATATCCTGGCGCAATCTCTACTAGATTATAAAAATAGAGATAAAAAGGTCAAGAGAGTCCCACTAGTAATGACGTACTCTAAACTTTTGCCCAATATTCTAAGATAGTTTGGAAACACTTGCATATTCTACATAATTCAGAAAAATTTTAAAAAGTGTTTCTTAAGGCCCTAGTTGTAGCATTCAAAAGAGAAGCTAATTTAGGTGATATTCTAGTTCACAGTAAACATAAAAGAATTGACAGAATAGGTTCTACAGATACTTGCACTAGTACATGTAAAGTGTGTAAATACATAGACAAAAGTAGAAATATAATTAAACATAAGAATACCACATATCCACTAAAAACTAACACCTACTGTAAAAACAGCAATGTTGTTTATGAAATAGCCTGTGAAAAATGTGATGAAATAAAATATGTTGGAGAGACTGGAACAACTTTATATAAAATAATTCAGAACCACCTTTCATTAATTAGAAATAAGAAAATGAATGAACCAATAGTACAGCACTTCACCAGTCAAGGACATGACATAAATGATATAAAGTTTGTAGTATTAGAACAGCTAAAATTAGATAATGTGACATGTAGAAGAATAAAAGAAAGTAAATGGATAGACTGAACACAATTATGCCAGCGGGACTCAACAGAAAAGAATTAACCAATTAATTCCAATAAATATATATATAAAAGTTAAAAATAATTAAATATTAAATTAATTCATATATATATATATATATATATATATATATATATATATATATATATATATATATATATATGAATGCTAATTGTGGTGTACTATATACTACTAAATAGCAGTTTTTGTTCATGGTTTAAATATGTGGTTCACAGACACACACTCACACACATATTTTTGATTTATGATCGTTTCGTAATAACAAGTACCAAATTTTATACACCAAGTGTCTGACACACACACACACACACACACACACACACACACACACACACACACACACACACACACACACACACACACACACACACACACACACACACACACTACACACACACTCACACACACACACACACACACACACACTCACACACACACACTCACACACACTCACGCACACTCACACTCACATATATGTTTGTGAACCACATATTTAAACCATGAACAAAAACTGTATAACTGCTGTATTGAGTAGTATACAGTACACCACAATTAGCATTCATTTGAGATGGAGGGTAATGGATCATTCAAAGTAAGGGTTTGATGGGGGGGATTTACAGTAATTTACCAAGGAAACAGGATGAGATAACATTTTAAACACATACGGAAACATGCACAAGAGAAATCCTGTGGGGGAAAAGAGAGATACAAATAAACATTCAAAGGCTTACAAAAACTACAGTGCTTCATTATTTTTAACCATGTAAAGTTACAAAATATTTTGCACTTAAGGGGGTTACAGACACCTGCAGTAACTAAAAGCTATAAATGAGTTTTGAATTGTCACAGTTTTCACACGGTCAGCAACATTTTCATTCTGCATCAAACAGCTTCAGTACCATAAGGTGCTATACTGCATAACGCTGAGGTGGCACTTTTATAAAGCACCTTCAGCTAATGGATATTCAAAAAACCCTTTCAAATGCCTGTTGTTTTTTTTTTTGGAATTTTAGCCACTTTTCCTCTTATTCACCAGGGTGTTTTACGACAGCTTTGACGATACTGTACGTCTGCCTTCCAGTCCTGAGAGTGCAATTAGGAATTCAATCTGGAAGCAGATATGATGCTTTAAATTGATTCAATAAATGATGATGCTTTAAAATGATTCAATAAAACTGTATATGTAATTTGAACAGAGAAGGGCTTGATGTCCTGATAATTGGTCCAGTTGTATACGACTCCATTACTAGTCTCTGTGGCACATCTGAATCACACAACAAGGTATTAATCATCCTGTTGTGTCTCACTTCACCTATTCACATTTCAAATTATTTTCTGCTTTTAGGTTCTACTTTCACTATCCGCTTTATGATACTTCCCCAAAATACATACAATGTCACATTTGTTTAGATTTGTTTGTAAATGACTTGGTGTTTTATATGTTGCGTGGCTCAAACACAGCGCGATCCATTTAAGCTTCTTCTTAAGTGTTGTGTGACTGAAAGGTTAAGTGAATAACACACACTTCTTCAAACTTCCTACAGTCTAAGGGACTTGTGCACAAAGGAACAGCCTGACAATCTCTTGTCATTTACCTTGGTCTCTCTCAGTAGGAACTGCAGGTCCCGGCCACTGAGAATGCCATGGTTTATCACGTAGCTGGGCAGGTGTTCTGTGCTTGTTCCGTGAACCGTGCCGTGGACCTCTGTGTAGGTTTGAATAATGTCCAAATATTTCTTCTTGTCCTGCAAAATTCAAAACATCGCATGAGTAAAAATAATTCTCTGTATGGTGCTTGAGATGAAGCCCACCCCACTATGTATGTATGTGTGTACATACACCGGTATATATTTTAGGATGAACAGATTGGTATTGCAGGGAAATGTATTCCAGAGGGTAGGTATTTGAAAAGTTTTTTGGCTGCGTACATGATTAGGAACAAGGTTATATATAGCAGGTTACAGTCGCTACACTGACAGGCCTGCTACTGAAGCCAAAACATATGTACAGTAGTCACACCTACCCGCTGCACCCCCCCCCCCCCCCTGTCTTGTTTAAGTGGAAAAGGGATTGTCTTGTTCATTGCTAAAGGTTTCCGTGATTTGGGCCACCGTACACGCCTTTTACTCGTCATAACTTGCTGCACATGTCTGCAAGCTCGACCTGTCAAGACACGCATTACCATTCCAGAACTGGGAGGCTGAACTAATGGACATGTTGAGGAATGGGAATGTAGAAGTACCACTTTCCTCACTGAAATCCAGAAAGCAAAAGTGCAGCCCTCAATTTAGATAAGCTGGGGTGAGTTCAGTTCCTAGCAGTGCCAGTGGATACTCAAGAGCAGGGATGAAATTCTGCCAGTACTGGCTACCAGGATTTATTTAATCTGCTTTTACTCCAACGTGGGTGCATTCCATCCACTCACACAGTCCACTAGCGCAGTGTTGAGTAATTATCATTATTATGAAGTAATAATTATTTTCTTTAGTGTGGCGGAGAGACTATATGCAATATTTGAAAAGAACATTGCTGTACATGAATTTAAAGGCAAAAATCCACATCAGTGTTCACCATAAAATTACATATTTGATAAATATTAGAAATAATTATCATAACGCGTTTTGCCTTGCACCGATTTACCACGTCAGAATTTGAGCAAAATCTAAAATGGCAAGTGATATGTGGAACAGTAGGGATTAACAATAGCATAATAAAAACAGGATCAAAGTGCTGCTTCAGATTTGGTAAGCGAGTTAGAATCGGGATACAGATGGAGGTGTGCTTCACGCTTTCAAACACTTGCCCAATTTGCAAGGTACATGTTAAGCAGAGTGATCAAAGTTTTGTTTGTGATCCTAGCATTTTCTGTTAGAGGACTAAAATAGTGGTGTTTTTCCTTTGTACAATGCCCCCTTTTCTAAAACATTTTGAAGGCTTTATTTACGTTAAATGTGACTTTTCACTGTCGTGCAAATCTGTAAGAAAAGGCAGATGTAAACCATAGTTACAATATTACTTTATGAAAATGTGTTTTTTGACACTTTGTTTCTTGTGCAGAAACCACTATACCAGGGATTAAACCCCCCCCCCCCCCAAAAAAAAAACAAACAAACAAAAAAAAAACTACTTTTATACTGTTTCTGCCTGAAAAAATATTTTTCTGGAATAGATCATGGTAATTAATCCACACAAACACAACAGAGAAGCACACAGAACATATTACTGTAAGATAAATAATATGTACAAAATACATAAAAGAAACAGGCATGTATGTTCTAATCCAAGGCTATTATTGTGGCATGGTCAGGTCCTGTTGTAGGTGGGTACCCAGGGTCTGGAAAGTATGGGGATGATTTCAGAGAACACTATGGAGATTAAAATGGCCAAGTACATCATTAGTAGTAGAACCAGTTTTTTTTTTTTTTTTAATTTATAACATCACCCCTTTTTAAGGATATCTTGAAACAAAACTCCCTCTCTAAAGCAGTTACTGCATAGTGTAATATTTCTTAATGCTTGTCATTTAAGGGTTAACTTAAGTCTTATATTACAGTACATGACAGTGATACAAGCAGATGGTTTACGCTTTCAGTATTTTCAGATTATTTGTTATGGTGAGTTGGTTATAACTGAGCAGTTATTTTTGTAAGTATTATTTTGTATTTATAAATGTATTGTGTACCAATATGTATACATTTTTAAAGTATTTATTCACTGGCACTCAAAGTGTATCCATTTTTTTTAATGTTTACACCTGGCTATGCATGAGTCCATGTACTTTTTTGTTGAGAACTTCATCCCTGCTCAAGAGAATCCATACATCTTTGCATAACGTATTGCATGGCCAGTCTAATTTCCATGACGTATAATTGCATTTATTGTAAAACTAGACATGCCAACAATATGCTTCTCTGCCAACTATCCACTCTTTTGCATTCAGTATACAGTAGATTTCAGACATATTTAAGCCAGGAGAGAAACATCTGATGGAAAATATTGTAATTGTTTAATTTTAAATGAGTTTCACACACCTTAAACACACATAATTAATGATGGTTTATTCTGCTGATAAAACACAACAGGTTAAACCTGAAAAAATGTTTGTCTGTAATAACCAAATCGAATTTGAGAATTACAGTAGGCTTGCCAAATGAGCACTAAAGTAATCACTTTCTCTTTTCTCCTTTTCTTTGGGATAATGCGTTACAATATGTACCTAATGTGAACCGATAGCCCCATTATCTGCACAATTCCATGGGTACTTTTAAGTTTAATTAAGTGTACAGATCACTCGCAGTTTGAAGTTATCTTAGCTGTACTTAAAGTTACAGGCAGAAACTGGGTTGCAGAATGTGTTAGCACTGCATTCTTTTTTTCTAAACAATATAATAAAGTCTAAATGCATTGGTGGCAGATGCACACAATGGCTTTTGTCTCTGTGGTGAAGGAGTGGAGAATCTGTTCACTGAAATAATCTACTGTAGCCCCAATTTAGCCACAATAAAATGTGATAAAAGACACTTTGAGAAAGCTATTAGGACGGACTGCTGCATCTTCGATAAGATTGTTTTGAAAAACTGAAGTTTATTTATTTATTTTATTTCAGCATTTTCCAATGCTCCCTATTATTATTATTATTATTATTATTATTATTATTATTATTATTATATATTATTATTATTATTATTACTATTATTATTTTATTATATGTATTACCAGCTATTTGCAAAACACTTTTTCTTCGTAGACTTGTCTGTCAGTCGGTAACTTGCCTTTCTCATTCTGTATGAATCTGAAAATCTGACTTACATTAAGCACAGTGGACTTTAAAGGCTTTAAAAAGTAATTTCTTATTTTTAAAAAATCCATGAGTGCCGTTTGCTAAAGATGTTTTTAATGTACAATGTTAGCAGTTATTTTATTTTATTATTTCAAATACACTTTTCATGTGAAAAACTATTGAGTTTAACTTCAAGGCATTTTATTTAGTCTTTCTAAATAACCAAATCAGACAAAAATTTCATGATAATTTTTATGGCTCATTTTTCTAAACAGAAAATATTTTCTCAACCATTTAACAACCTACTTCAAAAATATTTTGACCCCTCAAAATAAAATTTAAAAAAAATATTCATCATGTTTTAAGATAATCTTCATTTTTACATCTAGATGCTTCCATAACGCTACATCATTCTAGCTGACATTTGGTTGAGGGGAGGGGGGAGAATAAAACACGTAATATGAGCTGTACTGCAAATGATTGTTTGGCTTCGCTTTAGTCACCATAAGCTTCTTCCACATCCCATCCAGCAGACATAATGAGTATAGAGAATTCAGATGTGATCAGATACTGAAAGCATTACAGCAGTATTAACAGCTTTTTAATGACTTTCCAGTGATGAAAATATGGAAAGCAGCAGATTATACACAAAATATTTACTTTACCAGTGCAGACTGGTTAAATACGTGTATTTGCATCTGTAAATGTGTGATAGACCCCAGGAATCAATCACTTGTTTTTAAGGCTATGAAAATGGCAGTCACATGTGTGAGAGAACAGTTTGTACAGTACCAGAATGAGCTGCTGGTCAAGACCTCTGAACAGGATCCATGTAAAATACAAGCAAATCAGACTTTTGTATTTCTGAGTTAATCAAATGTTTTAAACAATGCACAATAAGACCAGTTGCCCTCCCTCCACCAGCGTGAAGTTCATTTGGTAAAATAAATAAAAAATTAGCAAGCACGTTGAAAAGCGAAAATGATGACATGATTAATAATCAGATGCAGTAATTTCCTTACGATAAAGCTCATTATTGAAAAAAGTTGCTGCAGTCCTTCCCGTCCGCGGCAAGCACAATAGCATTCTATGCCGAGCCCGACCTTGTTTAAAAGCCCAGCGGATGTGTTAACTAGAGTAATATTGCATATTCTCTAGTAAGTTTTATAAGGCGATATTTAGTTTAATAAGTAAATCATGCCGCTGCTGCATATACACTATACTACATGATGAGTGAGACTTGCGTGGTGATTTCTCAGATGACTTTTGAATAGTGTTACTGCCACTGCCTGCCTCTGGGTTTTCTTTGTTCTGTTCTCTGACTAAATAAATACCAAAGCGTAATTGCCAATTTTTCTGTAATTTTTAGTGACATACATGGAAAAAACAGATTGTTGAGTGATTTAAATACTATTTCAGTTGTATGTTGACCTGCAGAAACACTGTTTAAGAACATAAGAACATAAGAACATAAGAAAGTTTACAAACGAGAGGAGGCCATTCGGCCCATCTTGCTCGTTTGGTTGTTAGTAGCTTATTGATCCCAAAATCTCATCAAGCAGCTTCTTGAAGGATCCCAGGGTGTCAGCTTCAACAACATTACTGGGGAGTTGATTCCAGACCCTCACAATTCTCTATGTAAAAAAGTGCCTCCTATTTTCTGTTCCGAATGCCCCTTTGTCTAATCTCCATTTGTGACCCCTGGTCCTTGTTTCTTTTTTCAGGCTGAAAGAGTCCCTTGGGTCGACACTGTTAATACCTTTTAGAATTTTGAATGCTTGAATTAGGTCGCCACATAGTCTTCTTTGTTCAAGACTGAACAGATTCAATTATTTTAGCCTGTCTGCATATGACATGCCTTTTAAGCCCGGAATAATTCTGGTCGCTCTTCTTTGCACTCTTTCTAGAGCAGCAATATCTTTTTTATAGCGAGGTGACCAGAACTGCACACAATATTCAAGATGAGGTCTTACTAGTGCATTGTACAGTTTTAACATTACTTCCCTTGATTTAAATTCAACACTTTTCACAATGTATCCGAGCATCTTGTTAGCCTTTTTTATAGCTTCCCCACATTGTCTAGATGAAGACATTTCTGAGTCAACAAAAACTCCTAGGTCTTTTTCATAGATTCCTTCTCCAATTTCAGTATCTCCCATATGATATTTATAATGTACATTTTTATTTCCTATGTGCCTTACACTTTTCGTTATTAAATGTCATTTGCCATGTGTCTGCCCAGTTCTGAATCTCATCTAGATCATTTTGAATGACCTTTGCTGCTGCAACAGTGTTTGCCACTCCTCCTACTTTTGTGTCGTCTGCAAATTTAACAAGTTTGCTTACTATACCAGAGTCTAAATCATTAATGTAGATTAGGAATAGCAGAGGACCTAATACTGATCCCTGTGGTACACCGCTGGTTACCACACTCCATTCTGAGGTTTTTCCTCTAATAAGTACTTCCTGTTTTCTACATGTTAACCACTCCCTAATCCATGTACATGTGTTTCCTTGAATCCCAACTGCGTTCAGTTTGAGAATTAATCTTTTGTGCGGGACTTTGTCAAAAGCTTTCTGGAAATCTAAATAAACCATGTCATATGCTTTGCAATTATCCATTATCGATGTTGCATCCTCAAAAAAATCAAGCAAGTTAGTTAGTCACGATCTCCTTTTCCTAAAACCATGTTGACTGTCTCCCAGGACCCTGTTACCATACAGGTAATTTTCCATAAGTGTTAGATAAGTGTTACTATTAAGGCGTAGTAATATTAATAGATCAGGTAAGTAAGTTGGTCTATGATGTCATAGCCATGCAGTAAGACAATTATTACTGCAGTCATGTGATCTTTTTCAGCCAATCACAGCACTTCATTTATCCATGCCATTTTATAAAGAGAAGCTGTTCTCATGTGAGAATTTAAACTAGGATAGATCTGCTAATAGATGCTTATTTTTTTAATAGTATTTTCAGTATAGTTATTACTGGTACTGTTAAACAGAACATTTCAAGTTTGTTATATATATATATATATATATATATATATATATATATATATATATATATATATATATATAGATAGAGAGAGAGAGAGAGAGAGAGAGAGAGAGAGAGAGAGAGAGAGAGAGAGAGAGAGAGAGAGAGAGAGAGAGAGAGAGAGAGAGAGATTTTGTTACAGTTTCACAGCATATTGGTTAGCATTGCTCAAGGGAGGAGACAAACATGAATGCAAGGCTTGTCAATAATGTATGTGATCAATATACTGTGCTGGGTAACTAAGATCACATCCCTTTGTAAAGTTCCACACCATATAAAAATAACCTGAGACTTACAAACACTTTGATTCTTTCGGTCAGCTCTATAAAAAGGCAGGCCAATTTTTCTGCCTGAAGAGAACATGAACAGCACTGTTAGAGGGATAAAATAACCAGGATGCTACTCAAGCCCTTCCAAGTACTGTTTCCATGGAGATAATGTTGCAACCAAACTGAGCTGACCCGACTCTCATGAAAACAGGCTGCTTATCCAAGAAATCTCCTGCTCTAAACAGAACAGGGCTGCGCTTTCAAACAGAGATGCAACTTGGAACCTTTAAACACCCACTCACCCCCAGTGACTTTTAAAATGTAGCCTCTAATCTTGGAAAGCTCTTGAACATTTTCACTAACACTGTTTTTCGATGTACAAGCCTCTGTAGCTACATTAAAAATAAAAAAAAAAATAAAAAAAAAAACATTAGGAGGGGCCTGCAGGTAAAAAATACATTTTAAGTTGTCTCGGTATCTCTGGATCTTCAAATAAAAAAGGTAAGTTAACCCTGCGGTCCAGAGACCTACTGTCATATCCACCTGACAAGGCTTACTTTAACTAAAGAGACTCCTTTGTCTGTTCTTCTAAATTGTAGAACAGCTAATCAAAAAATGCTTTTTAAAGCCCAAGGTGGTTATATTTTGTAAGGAACAGTCAGATATTCTTGACTTTTTAACTGCATATTCAAATCTAATGAATTTTTCCCTTTAGCTGTTTGCACATGACATCACAGCTCTGATCATCATTTTCAGTCCTAAACACTGCCTTACTCTGTTGCTCTACATTATTGATACTACTTGTGTCATGATATCATTGTGCCTTATCTACAGTTCCATAAGAACCCCAGGGAATATCCTAGATAAAACCACTGTTTTTAGAGGAACAATGAGAAAAAACGTATGCCTGTAGTTCTGGAAAAGAGATGAGTCACCAGTTTTTAAAAGCTAATATGTATAAATAATGTATGAAGTAACTTTATAATAAACATGACACATGAAAATTTAAACACAAAATTACATTTTTACAGCAGTCTTAATTACAGCCCAATATTTACAGTTGTGCCTGACGAGCTGTGTTATCAGACACAGAGCTGCCCTACTTATTTCACACTATTTGATTCAGCCTCTCTTTTTGCAAGGTCACCTGCTTGTTTGCCATTCCTACCTTCATTTATGTGAAAATGCTTTATTTTAGTAAATGTGTCCGAAGTAGATAATTATACACTGCTTTCATTTTCACTGAAGCAGAACAGAGTAGCAAGCGATAACATGTCATAGAAACCAATAGATACTAATTTTACAATTTGTTACAGTCAAACCTAACTTATCATTAAAAACCTCTAAGCTCAGTATTGTCTGATTTAGCCTACCCTAAGCGTGACAAAAAAAACAACAACAAAAAAAAAAACACATTGTCTCTAACATAACATCTAAATTCTGTGAGAGTGACCAGCATTGATATTTTGAACCAAAAAAAGAAAACTATTGAGGAAATAACAGGTGTTACTATGGCACATTACTCCTCAGTGGTGCACCTAGAACGCAAGTACTGTACTTCCACCAACTGCCACTTTCAAACTGTGCAATGAATTAAAATAATCTATAGAACATAAACACTTCTTAATATGTATTCCAGACAACCATGTATTAAAGATCAAATGTACAGAAATAACACTTGTTTACAGCGACCAAACCATGCTGTAGAACAAATGTATGTTTTCCATAGCACATTGCTTACACACAAGCAACCAAGAAATTATTTTGATTTAACTGTGTGTGGATTTGTTTAGAAAGACTATGAACTAGTGTAATTGAAGCTGAGATTATGTAAACAAAATTATCAAAATAAAGCAAAGCATTATTAGTAGTATTATTAAAACTGTAAATACAGCAAGATCTTCGATCACTTGATAACCTGGTTACAAATCCGTTAAATTATAACCAGATTAACTCAGCAACGGCTGGATTAGCAAACTGTAAATATGCAATGACCGGGTGTTACAACGATGAAGGAACAAGGAAGGAAGCAAACAGGATTCTATGGTCTGGTTTTAGAACAAACTAATTATTTAATCTAAATGAATACAAGGATCTAAAGTATATTGGAACAAAAAAAAAGTCTCCTTTGGTTTCAACTTCATATAAACAAGGAAACCAAAAGGAAAGGCGTGACTCTAGGGAATGCAGTGCCACTATTAAAAATATGATTAAGAAAAAATAAAAAATAAATACATTTTAAACAGCTATTGAAATAGCTTGTTCTGAAGCATTTTTGCACTCCGCTTAAAGGAATATAATTATTTGAATTCATTTTACATGCAGGCTTCCCGAGGCCTGAACATGATCTGCCAAAGGGCTTTAATCTTCACATGGATTGCAAAACAGAGCTAGCAGGGCTCAGAGAAAATTCTTCATGGAAATGTCAAACCTCTTTCCACCTGAACACCAGCCTGCTGCTTAATACACAGCTCGGAATCTTCCTGAACACTCGGCTAGCTGGATCTTACTCCCACAACAATCTGAGAAAGCATTTAACAAAAATCATCTTAACATTGATTAACTCTCGGGCGCTGCACAATATGTTTCTTCTGGCTAAACCAGTTACTGGCATGGAGCTCAGACAATGAATCAATAGAGGAACAGAGCCCTTTTTATCCATTTGATTATTTGTATTTGTGATTTGCATGCAGGCACCTTAAGGCAATGAAGAGCACTGTGCCATTATTCTGCTCATTTACCAAGAGGCACCTTGTGATGCGTTTCAATCCGTTTCATCCCAGAAGGGTTAACAACACTGCACAGCGGAAGGGAAAATGTGTTTTTAAACACGAAGCAGCAATAAAACCAGGAAACTACCAGCAGATTAACATGTTAAGATTTGAAATGCTATCTATTTCTCTCTCTCTCTCTCTCTCTCTCTCTCTCTCTCTCTCTCTCTCTCTCTCTCTCAAAGCATTACCAACTTCTAAGAGCCTTTTGCAAACTGTACCACAAGCACATATATTTAGTTCCAGGACATGTTGATCATTACAATTGAGGTCTGTTTTACTGCAGATGATCCCTAGCTTTAGATTAGTAGGATTTTGCTGCTTCATTGACAGCGTCTTTTCAACTGCGCTTCTCGGTAGATGCTTGTTTGTTTTGTCATCCAAGTGCAGAGGGATCGCTATACACTGCTTGGTAAACATGAGGTACTAGTTAAGCTTGTATTGTTGTCGCTACCAGAACCCTGCATCGATTTATTATGAGGTCAATAACAAGGCTGACCCGCTGACGTGGCATAGATGAGGATAGGAATAGACTGCTTAAGAGGATTACAGTTATAATAGCTTCAGCCAACAGCTGTGTGGAGGACTCATGGCACAGGTAAAGTGGGGGATATACGGGCACTTCTGGTGCACATAAAATTGATGCTACAAACCAGCAATGTTGTTTTCATCTTGGGCACTGCGCATGCAATGTAGCCTCAATGTTTTTCTTCTAAAAATATGACAATTGTATCACAACCACAATTTTGTAGTCCCCTTGTCATAACCAAAGCTTGTAATAGCCCTGAATGAATAACTTTAGACAGAGATGTGTCTCCGATGCTTAGTTTCCACTGCTTTTTGCCAGGTATAGCTGAGCTGGGCGGTCTGGGAGAGGTGTAGCTGGAGGGTGTTTCCTTAGATAGTACAGTTTCATACCTCATAACCAATGGGGCCAAACTGCTGCACAAAAATAGGTCATCGAAAGGTGTGTGCTAAAGAGAGAGTGGGGGCTGTTTTCCACTGCTTTTTAATAATAATAATAATAATAATAATAATAATAATAATAATTAAAAAAAAAAAAACAGCCACAAATCTTTGCTCAACCTTGTCCATCTTTGCTTATTTGCACATATTCACTCAATCCCACAATCCAACATGACCTTTTACTGCTTTCTCAGTCAGCTATACCTGAGAAAATTACACTGGAACGCAGACAGCCATCTACACCTCGCACAGACCATCCCGCTCTGCTACACCTGGGGAAAGGCAGTGGAAATGAGGCACTAATCTCTATTTTTCAAAAAATAAATAAATAAATAAACCGAGTTCCACTTACCTTCCAGAAGTTAGCCACTTTTCCATACACAAGGGATTGATTTTGCCTTTTGATGTCATCAATATGCTTTCTGTCACTGGCATTAAGGTGCTGCTCCACCACAAATCCAAGAAAGCTGTTATCTGGTGTGTGCGCTGCAGGCAGAAGATGAATGACACACCATATTCAAAACCATATCTTTTAATAGTTACTGAATATGCTGACTGCTTTCTGTACTGTAAATTACAATATAAATACACAGAAAATTCCTTCTTTTTGTGATCTAGTAACAACTTGCCTGAATTGCGATTCCATACATTAAAACCTTTGAAAGCACGGACAACGGTTCATCTGAATTTATAACCACCCATTTCTATATGGCACAACGCAGCCTGCCCACTGTGGTGGTGTTGTTATTAAATTCTTCATGATATCAAAATGAATATTAGTCACCTGGATTAAAATGGCTTTGAGGTCCAGAGTTTATTTTCTAAAACCTAACCGGTAGCTTAGTAATACTATAAAAGAAAATTTATCTTCAACACAAATCAAATCTAAAACCATCGCTCATTTAAATCAATGGAAGATGCTGGACACAAAAAACACTCTGTCGATGAACATATGTGCACAGGACGGTGAAATCTCCAAGTCTTCAGAAAAAATAGAGAAAAAAATTGCACTGCAAAACGTAATCTGTACTGCAGTGAAAGGGGGTATTTTTTATCCTTTATTTAACTAGGTAGTCACACTGAGATTAAAACCTCTTTTACAAGTGAGACCTAGCCAAGCAGGTAGCAGCAAGTCAATCGGATAACAAGAACAAATACACAATAAAATACAATTAAGACACAGGCAAATCACATTTAAAACAATATCAAAATACACAAATGTAGTCAACTACTTAAAACAATTACAACTCTCAGTCACGAAATCATCCAGTTTACTCTTAAATTTCAATAAAGATATCTGGGTCTGCAGCTTTAGTTTGGGCTGCAACTCATTCCAGGATCATGGAGTATAATAAGCAAAGGATCCTTTACCAGCCTCAGTACACACATTTGGAATTTTAAAATGCAAAAAAGAATGAGATCTGAGGCTACGGTTATTATGGGAAGCTATAAGGTATTCATTTAAATAAGAGGGTAATCTACATTGAATAGCCTTATATACCAGAATATACCAGTGCTTCAACCTGCGTAGAGCCAAAAAAGTCCAGCCTACCAAATCGTATTATATACAATGATGAGTATTAAATCTTGTATTTGTATTGTACCTCAGTGCTGCATGATATAACGAGTCCAGTTTACCTAAAGTTGATGGTGATGCAAACCTATATACTGCATCACCATAGTCGATTGAACATTGAATAATGACAGGGGCATTGATAGGCACATTGTTTACTTGCGCCTGTCACCCAGGTCAACCCTGCTTTATCAAAAGCAATGTGAAATCGCCTACCGGACTCGCATAACACCGGGTCTTGACCGGGTAGGTTCTGACCCAGGGAGATCATGCCAGTGTGAAAGTGGATTTTGATGTACTAACATCTACAAAACCACAGGTCATTTATTTCTGTAATTTATAATAAATATTAGTGCTCAACCCTAGGATCTCCTGGCTCTTGAACAAAACAAATGTCTATGAGGTTAACCTCTCTGTGGCTGTCGGGAGAGGGATTGATAAACAGCTCTGTTTCAAGACCATATCACATCTTCTATTTGGCATAGTGACACTCATTGTTAGCTGTCTGGAAAGTGCCAAGACACTTTTTCCACAGCGTCTCTGTTCTCGCCAAATGTCTCTGGGGTCTAGAAGCTTGTGGTAATTTCTTCTGAAGGGCTGTCCTTATTTTTACACTGTCCTGTTCTGCTCATGGTAGATCTGTTTCAAAAGGAGAACATCCACATATTATATTATCTGTCATACAGTGTATCCAAGCACCCTTTCTGTGAGCTTCGAATCAGAGTTCTGCCAGTAAAGAGGTTTCCGTTCACTCTTCTCGAAAGAAGCTGCTGCTCTGTACCGGCACGACTCCCTGTGAAGATGGGGGATGGGTCTCTCCTGGCTGCATTCAATAAACCTTTTTTTTTTTTTTTTTTTTTCTCCGTGAACTGAAACATTCATGAGAGTGATATCTTGGGCTATAAATCTGTCCAAGGAAGACTTAGTGAGAATGGAAGAAGGTTGTTGTGTTCTGTCTCTTTGTGGTTATTAACTGATCTTTTTAATCAAAGGAAATGGAGGTCAATTTCTGTGAGAAGTATAAGCTGTGCAGGTGCTTTCTCTGCCTATGTGCAGAGCTGATCAGCTCAGCCTTAGTTTCTAATTTTTGCACCATTTATCAAAGAAGAATTAATCTTAGTTACTCTACTTAGAAACATAGCATACTTATCCCCTTCAAGTGAGATGCCAGCATAATTGTCTATCATTTTGCATGTCTTTACATGCCTTCAAGCACAGGTAGCACACAGTGCACCAGCCTGTTCCTGAATAAAACCACCAATATGTGCTGAATATGCAGTTAACAATCTCCCTAACATTTTGCTAAACTATAGTATCTGATATAGAGGGTTACACCAGTTGAACAATACATGGCAGCAATACATGAGTTTTGCTTTAATTGGATAAGTAGTGAACAATCAAGTAACCAAAACAAAATCTTACTGTTAAGCAATGTGTTTGAATGGCAGGCAATATGTTTGGATTTGTAGTTTTATTTTAGGAGGGAAAACCATTTAGTCGCAAACTGGACTAAATGGCACAACAGCTTAACAGTTAATTTCCTCTTTGCATTAGAGGATTAGACTGAAGCCTCTATATCAGCATGGCTCCATACCAGATCCTGTATGGTCAAGCTGAGACCTGCAGAGGGCTTATTATTGCATGTATCCATGGCACACGTGGCCCGTAAGCTTTACTAATGAGATGATAGTCAGCCATTTTATAGATCGGTTGTTGCACACAAAATAATACACTGATAAATAAATGTTGGCAACACATTTAGTTTCGAACACACCTTTCACAGTACTTTCACCTAATAGAATGCATCAGACTGTGACATTTGTTTTCACCAGTGCTAATAATTTGTATAATGTAATTCCCCATCTGGCGGATATAGAAATAATATGCACATTGGATAGATGTTATTCTGTATGACTTCCTTGTTTTTATAACCAAATAGCTTAGGTATACTATAAAGGAAATAATTGAGCAAATTATGTAGTATTTACTTTGCTGGGATAACCTTTTTTTGCTGCACACATTGGTCACGTTTAAACTACAGCAATATTTAACTTGGGTGTTGGCAGCATGTCATTTACTTTCACTGGTTCAATGCACTGTCACACACTGATGCTCTTAACTCTATACTGCTTACCCTGCAGCAGTGAGATCTTTCTGCATTTGTCATGCAACTCTGTCAAGGTCTCAGGCACATTTATCCTGAGGAATTCACATAACTCCTGCAAATACTGTATCACTGTATGAAGTCAATCTCAAATGGTTTCTTAGAAGAGGGGACATGAAAAGTGGCTGCAGTATTACTTAAACCTTTTTAAATGGATACTTAATACTTAAAAGGATACTTAAGGATAGGTAATAGGCAACTGACGATATTCCAATTTTTTGACTAAAGTGAAATATTAGGCACGTGACTGCAGCACATTCCTAGGCGATATCATGCTAATTAACTACTTGCATTCATACCACAGTGGAGTTAATTACTGTAACAAAACACAATTAACCCATACAAATGTTATCAGCACTTTCCATCAATTAAACAGTCATTTTGGGGTTGGGGGACCTTGTTTGCAACAGAAGCAGATTGGAGCGCAGTCTGATTACTATTACTGTAATTAACACATCTGAAGAATGACAGACATTTCTAAATAATGGCTCACTGATGCATCCGTTTCTTAATTGCATAGTTTGTTAAATTAATATCCAAATAGAGACACAGATGGAAAGATCAGATTTATTTATTTCCTGGGACTACCCATGAGTGACAGTCCATAATTGGCATCTGTGGCACAAAGGGCTAACTAACCAAAGTATTCGAAACAAACTAGTGCAGGTAAATCGGTTACAAAGCTGTCAGTAGCTCATTGGTAAGAATCCCTCCAAGATGCAAAGTTGCAGTTCAAATGCTGCTTTGGATTATTCAGTCTATCTAATCCCATGGACTGAGCTGATGAGAGTTGCACACCTTTAGAATAAGATGACAGACACAGGTCCAGTCACTTTGCAGATGTTAATGAATACTTATTTTTCTAAGCATCAGATTAGGTGGCCTATGTCATACCCACCCACTAGTCCTCCATTGTTTCTGGTGAAACAGGAAAAGGGATGGTCTATTAAACTCGCACTTTAGCCATCACCAATGTATCTCATATCATCTCTGGTAATTAACTGCTCCCTGTGGCAGCAGTTAAAAACTGAAATTGTTATTTACCAGCAACAGCATGCCTGCCCTGAAAGAGACTTCTATAATCCACGTATTAATAACACATGTGCTAATGAATATTCTCTAAATACTGGCTCCACTGCTGGTTAAGCCCTAACCAAGATTATATTACAGGTCATTGTTTCATCATCTACTTAATGCAATTTATGTTGAAAGTATCACAGACATATGAAAGCTATATTAGTATGCCAAGTATGTATACATGTTTGTAGGGTTATGAAAAGAAAAAGGCTTTAGAAAAGGCAGATTCTTGAGATGAATTTAGCATCTCAGATTCAAAGGGTATATGAAATAGAAAATACATCAAGATACAGAAGTCACATGAGTTAGAGTATAGCCATCCCTCCCAGCAACATCAAACAGAAATGCTACAGTATTCTACTCCTCAATGTTGTGTTCCTCATACAAAATAAAAGTACACCACTGCCCTTTGATAAATCCATAAATAATGTTTCATTTCTATCAGATGTATTCTACTGGATCTAAACCTGGACATTACCTGCACCTCGAATATACAATCAGTTGAGTGATGGGGAAACAGAAATTCACAGCACGTCTGTAGGGGGCTACACTGTGTATAACACAACAATTAATCATATCAGAAGGTTTAAATATTAATATTTAGAAGGTTAGAAATCTACAATAGCAATATAGCAAGGATCAGAATAAATTCCAGGGTCAAACTGCCTGATTTTCATAGAAATATTCTTCATTCATATATTATAATGACAATAAGTACTGTTGAGTCCGGACTATTTTCTAATACACGCAGTCTGATGTATAAAGACTGAAATTCATTATCATGAGATTGCTGCCAAGCAGGGGAAAAGGCTGTGGAGGACCTGTTTCCTGATGTATTTTGGTTCAAGTATTTGCACTTTATTAGAGCACCCTTCTAGAAAATGGTTCCTACCCCAGAAATAGCAGATTCACACATACAGATAACACTGCGGTACAGGTGCCTCAACCTCTCAGAACTCTGACGCACAAAGGGAAAGTATATTACAAAGTTATTTTGCCATAATCATATTTTAATGAATCAGACAATACCTAATGTAAAATATCACCCTTAATATTGGAGTGGTTTCTGAATTATACTGCCATTTAATCCACATAAATACTGTAATTATTCAATATGCAAAGTCCATTAACAATGTTATAAAGACTTTTTATAAATTCCCAGACTGTCACACTGGTTATCAATACAAGTTACTATGCCTTTTCTCTTTTTCTTACAGTAACTGTGTAAAAGTAGAAGGCTTTTGTTTTTACAGATGGACTGGCTGGTGATGCAGTCTGCTCTACAAACTAAAGAAGTACAAACAGGATAGATTCACTCACGAAACATGGTGTTGAACTGCTGAGGATTCAGATTCCACTTCCCCCAAGGGGTCTTGTGTCCCTTCGACTGTGCATACTGGGCGTGGTTGAACTCTGGTTCAGTGCCAAATGAATCCAACACACGAAGCATACACCTAAAAAGAGGAAAACGTGATCAAACGTGAACTCCTACATGCAGTGATTCATTTCAAAGACACTTGTTTTGTAAATGACTTCCGTTGAGGTTGAAGATATAGTACACCGGTCATATTAGTTTTCATAGTAAAATACAGTAATCAATGTCATCGAGATACATTGAGGTGAGGGGCGAGAGTGCAGGAAGGGGGTGTCTACCCTCCCACTGGGAACATTTTGAAAAAAGGGATAGAAACGGTGCATTCTGGCACATTGTTAAATGGTTAAAAAATGTGCTAGACTAGTAGTGGTCTGCTTGTAGTGAATGATAAAATACTCCATTAGTGCAATGAGGGAGCTTTATTTGAGCACTGCTCACAGCAAGGCAAGAGCAACAAGAAGAAATATTGACTTTTGGATCATCAAGGTGCCTGTAATACAAGACTGGCTGGAAAAATTACTGGTATTTGCTAAGAAAATCGATGAGCTACTCTGATGCAAAATATTCTCTTTCACTCAACTTAAACATTCCCCTACTGCTTGAAATCCCACAAGTTACAGCAATGCAAAGTAGCATGCAAAACTATGGGACCACCTCACTAAAAATCACCTTTGGAAGCTATAAACTGTTCCAATGTGGTTCTCAGAGCATTCAGATGACTTGTATTTGAAGGTACTGATGTTAAATTAGGCCGACTTGAAATGTGAATGTCAGACAATATAGTGAAACATTACAAACAGGTACAAATCTCAATATTCATTGCTTTAGGAAAGAATTAATTTAAAGTGGATGATTTATGTATTTGGACACAGAAACCAAACAGATTTATGATGGCTCTCATTATTTTTAAAATAACTAATACAGTTGACAGCTCTAATTCTCTGAGCAATTTATTCATTGTCCCACATAACCCATTTAGATTTCTTGCACCTTTACCATAGTGATACCACTATAAGTATCTCAAATAGTTTGATCCCCAACATACCGGAATCTATACACATGAAAGTAATGGTTCAAGAGGTCATCTTAGAAAATGTATCAAATTATACAGTATTGTTAAACCCTGGCCTTCTGTACGCTTTACTGTGAAGCACGTTCTGGTAAGTCTACCAGCCTTGTATTTTGGGTAAAAATTATTTAATGGTTGAAAAACGAAGTGACCTTTGTTCAACAATCAGACATTCAAAAATAAGTTGAAATGCTGTAAATATAAAATCGTTTGTGGGGGTAAACGGAACTGTCAGCTAATGCTTTTAATGGTCTATTTCGGAAATGGTGTGGTGTGTGTGTGGGGGGGAGGGGGTCATAATAGTAGATTAACAAATTCAAGAGTTAAAATACTACATCCTTTTTAAATAAAAAGCATAAATAGGGAGAGAAGGTTTGAAGTAGATTTGAGCTTTCTCTCTGTAATCTAAGTTTAACATAGCCAGAAATGTAAATAGTTTTCTTTCATTTTAGTACAGGATATTACATTTTAATACGCTAAACTAACACATTTATAAAAGGCTACAGACATCTCAGCAGTAGCGAAAAACAAATGTACCATAACGGTAAATTTATTACAACCCAAGAAATTTCAGGAACATGAAATATTCTACTGAAACGCAGCAGTTATAATGAGCTATGACAGCCAGAGATGTTCAATGCAAGGACTGCAATTACAGTTATCGCTGCATCTACAATATCCGCTACCAGACAGAGGGCATGTTGTACAGATTTATTAAGAATAATCTTGCATTCAGCCGATCAATGTCCAGATTGTCAGATCAACAGAAACAGCCCCCTCTTTAGTGGTTTATGAACTTGTCTGTTTAATTTGACCTACACACTAGAACATTACATGATTTATCAAACAAAGGATATTCTGCCTTGTAATGTAATTGTTCTAAATTGCCCAGATTTTGCAATTGTTTATACAATATGTACAGGAGTTTATTGGGAGTTACCCCCAAGATTTGCTGGTGCATTCCAATATGGAATAAAACACTTGCTACAGCCTGCGCGGTCCCCAGATCTCAACCTGATTGAGTATTGCTGTAGGAGGAGCTGGCCAGTGGAATCCATCAGAGCTCGTAAGTGCCAGCATCCCTGACACAATTGTACATTGTGTGTATTCTAACAGATATCCACAGGAACGCTGCAGAATCTATACCACCGCTGCACGATAGCAGTAATTCAGACCACCCAAGTACCAGAAGTGTCACACACACACACACACACACACACACACACACACACACACATATATATATATATATATATATATATATATATATATATATATATATATATATATATACACACACATATATATATATATATATATATATATATATTATATACATATATATATATCTATATATATATATAAATATAATATATATATTCTCGCCCTAATTTCCAAGTACATGAACTATAATTTAAATGGCTAGATGGCTGGTAAGGTGGGGTTGAACATAATTGGAACTTACCCAAAACGAAAGCAGAATTTAAAATGCAAATATATGTTAATCCTCTTCAAGCTGATTACCACTTTACTGCACTCACTACCAAATACAGTGCTGTGTATGTCTGTCTAAAACAGGGGGGCAGAGAAGGATCTGGAGTCAACCCATTTGAAAACCAAGCTAAGCTTAGATGGCAAGAACAAGCGGATTATTATACAAGCTACACCATTAACTGTGATGCTTGCAGTCTCAACTTGTCATAATATCTACACCAGTTTGTTTTAACTAATTCTTTAAAATATAATTCATTGACACCAGCTAAATACAGGAAATTCTATGCCGACTGGCTGATGGCCATCAAACTTTACAGAATGCTATGTAGAGATTTCATTGGATAGGAAGCATCGCTCATTTAAGGTTTAAGTCGCATGGAAAAGAACAAAACAACTTGGCTGCATTCTAGCAGAAACAAAACAGAAAACAATTACAAAGTAATAGGCTACTGTGATAGAGGGAGAAGCTGAGCAACACTTACTGGTAATGTACCCAGGAAGGACCAAGCGTCTTCTTGAACTGAGTGAGCCCAACAATATCGATGTAAATCAGCTCCACCACTTTATCACCCTTGGTTGGGCAGCCAGACTTGTTGCCAACTACCTTTTTCATTATCCTGCAGAGAGGGAAACATGAAGTGAAGCTGAAAAACACAGCCAGGCACGCTGAATAATTTATGAACCAAAAGGACATTTATATAAACTACAGAATGAGTGTATTAGTGGTGGGGGTGGGGGCGGGACAATGCATTTAAAAAAACGGGAAAAGAACATTAGTGCTTAAGCATTCCTTAATGGGAGAGCAAGAGACGCGTGTAAGCAATGCTGTATGGTAAACAGTGCTGCATGTTCCTTGCTTTTTCACTTTGCCTTTGCTTCTATTCTGTTCATCTGCAGCAGAACCTGTTGATCCATGCCTACGATGCCTATAGATCCATTTCTAAACACTAGAACCAGATTAACTAGAACCAGATTACCCGATATTGGTTTTAGTACTTTTTCTTCTTTGTAGTAGTACCAGAAGCACACTATAAAAGGGCATCATCTATTCCTTTAACTTGCAGCTGAAGACTTTACAGATAGAGTGCCGTCTATTAATTATTAAACCAAAAGGTAATAAGTGTCCTTGAAACTTGTATGCATGACGATCAGTTGAATCGGACTCTTGTAAGGAATTTCCCAGAGGAAGTCAAGCCTTCCAGTTTAACTGGGGCACTGTACAAATGTTATACTGTACATACTGCCTTGATTGTGACAAATGTTGCAATGTCCAAATTTGAACCAAACCTGATGGATACTGCTTTTCAGATGCAATATTCTCTAGGGTTTATTTTCTTCACTCGTACCATCAGGTAACCACCACTTGTGCTACTGACATGGTAGTGAAGATTAATTTGGGGTCAGGCTTCGAACCATGTGAAGATTTGGGATCTCTCAGTTAAGGTGTCATGACTGGCCTTCCTTGGTGACCACATGGATAATCTTCCACCATGTAAATACACAGGCCTCCATGTGTGGAGAAGTTTGATAAATATCACTGTTCCCCTTGCACTTTTACTTTGGTTTAATCTTAACAGCTAGAGCAGTTTTAACAGATCTCACTTAATTAAGGATGGATCTGTGCACACACTACAGCTCTGTCATCATTTTGCATACTTCATATGCCAAATAAAAAGTTTATTCTCTGCTAATTTTCAAATAAAAAAATAAATCCACACATATAAACAGAACACACATTTAAATACCACAGGCCAAACTGGCCTTGGGAAGCCTGCCCTGAGAGGCAAGGATAATAAATGTATTACCTTGCACCATGCAAAACGGTATAACTATAGAAATGTATTTCTGTCATACTGCAAATCATTTCTACACACACAGTGTAACATATATCAAAAGATCTGACAATGTGATTTTAAATAATTTCTATACACCCAGTGTCAGTATATGTTTCATTAACTGTGGCTTAACCCCTTGATTTTTACTGACAGCGATAAAAACAGGAATTCTAGGCTCACTGAAAAATAATGGGCTAGATGCTGCTTTGCCAAATGTGGAATTTATTTAGGACACCAATCTTTCACATAAGTGCCAAGCTGCCACTTTTTGATTGAAGTCTTTTTGATTGAAGTCTTTCCTGGGTACTTCAGGATTGAAGAGGTTTCAACATCAAGGTTTGCCACCTGAAAGGCTCTCAGCACCTGCCCTGATACATCTGTCTCATCATCATCTTGTTATTTAATGGCTGCTCTGTTCTTTCTCGAAAAGGGCTGTAAGTAATCTGGGCACTCAAAAAGGCAAGCTAAAACGAACAGTGTTCATTTACAATGAATAAACCCTATTCGAAAATAAAATGCCAGAGCTTTTATAATTTAGTCTTTCATTAAATTCCACACTCTATTTAAGGCATGTAAAATTCGAACATGTTTCTTTTAATTACTGTACTAGACAACTAGGTAAACTGTAATGGATATGCTTACTCCTTCAGCTCAGCCAGTGATGCTGAGATCCGGACGTCATGGCCCAGTAGGTACAGGGCTGTAATCAAGTCACTCCACTGGACCAGCTCACCCAGGGGGCCACCACTGAATGCATTCTCCGCAATCTTGAAACCTGATTCCTTTGTCAAGAGACCCAGGTGAACGAGTATCTAGAAGAAAGAAAAACAAACTCATGTTAACAGTTTCTTTGTGAATTCAGGATATTACACTGCCCATCACTTTAATCCACAGTATGGGGAAACATTAAGTACATTTGCTCATTACTCCTACAGTCAGCAAATCTTTACACACAGCTCTCAATACAAAACCTGAAGGTGTGAACTTGACTTTAACAGTCTTACCCCAGTATTTAATAGTGTACCAAAACTGTTTCATAACTACAAAAACAGTCAATGGTACAATATGTATAAATACAATTATTTGATAAACTTTTAAAACTAGAAAGCTTACTCAATGTCTTCACATCTAGTCAAAACGTTTGTCAAAGATATTTGTAATATATTTTATGAACATGCAGTAAAAACTATTCCTCAAGAGACTGTACCTTTTATGGAATACATTAGTGTGGATATTGAAATGAAATACAATATTTGGTTACAGTGGTTATGCTGCAAAATTGCATAATTTTTTTTTTTAAGATGACTAGTAAAACCAATTTTTTGTGGTAACATGCACTGCACACACAGAGAAAGTGTTGCAAGCAGTGATCACTGGGTAGTTTTGCAAAACAGTCTGGGGTTTACAAGTGGTGCTTTGAATATTTTTGATTCAGACAGTCATAATTTCTACTTTATGCAATTTACATGCCTCTTGAAAATATAGAGCGATCTGACAGATACAGCAGCGTCTGAATCGGATACTGTGGCTTAGAACACCAGGTATCTGTCATCATCATCCTCATCAGTCTCCTAGAGACAAAGACCTACAATACCGGATGTAGCCAAAGCAAGCACACAGCCAGTGGGTCTGGGGTTATCTCGCACATGAGCAGACTAACGATTCAATGAATGAAGTAATTGAGCAGCGCCACCTTTTTCCGCTTGTGCTTCACAAGGTTCTGCTTCTCAGCCAGGGATCGGATGGCTCCCATCCAAGCATCTGCCATTCTCTTTATCCGCAGCATCATCCAGCGAAATTCCTCACGCCTGGACATCACTCTGTACAGCTCCTCAAAACCCATCCGGATTTCAGACTGCAGGGAGGACGAGGTAAGAGAGAATCCAAGTGGCCTTCCATCGAAGAACGTGTTCGTCTTTTAAACTTAGATGAGAAACCCGCTCACCGCTGGCTGAACTAACTTAGGGCTCTGCAGTGAATACCAGGTACCTACTACAAGGTACTAGGCCTGAAATGATTTTCAGATGGTAATCATCATGAGTGATACTCATTAGCACCTGAATAATTGAAAATATCACTGTGACAGAAAATCAGTTTTCATTTTCAAAACAGTTGCAGACATTTGTACTGTGAAAGTTTATAGCTAAAAAGGTCCACACACAATTACTGTATGAAAAGGCAACAGAAAAATATATAACGTATGTATTTGTGTGTAAAGGTGTAACATTGTATATTACAATGCATTTTACTGTATAACAAAGTCAAGGAGATACCTTCGAGACAACACATTAAATAAAAAATAAAAAAAACATTTAAAACAATGTGTAGATCCCTTTAACTGCTCCACGGTATAAATGTCTGCAATTGTTTAACTAACAATATTAACAATAATTATCTGGTGGTATATTTATAGACAGTATCTGTTTATAAAAGGTTACTGAAAGCTTTTGACAATCATTAACCAAGAACAGTTTATTGCAATTTCTAATGAAACATTCAGAGTGTAAATCACTGTCAGTTTGTAAAGTTCTTTTTTTTGTTTTTTTTTATTAAACGGTCTTTAATGCTGTATTGCTGTAGTGTATTACTGTTAACTATATAATATTGTTTTTAACAGGTTATAACATTTATAGATGGATAATTTACAGTTTATAGCAAACCCTTAAACAAGAAACTGCCAAGAGCTATCATTTAATACACTCGCAAACTGCCAATAGATATTGTCCTTCTGAGCTGCAGTACACATGATTCCCTCAGTATGGAATCAAATCAGCTATAGATAAAGCTACTCTACGGCTGGCGGTGGAGGAGTCTTTGTGCAGTGCAGACTGGAGGTCTGGGGGTGTTCTGCAGCTTACCTTTGTCATTTTATCAGAGTCTTCATTGGGATTTTTTGCCCTCCATGAAAGACGAGGACACCAGTTTTCAACCTGGTTGTAAATTAAGCAAAAAAATAAATAAATAAATTCAGAACGCATACAAGAGCTGGTAAATATCTTACTCGAGGACAGAGGAAATATAACTAAAATGGAACGCTGGATAAACTGGAGTGTGTCCCAGTTTAGCACCAAACCAGGATTATTTTAATGCTAGTTAGTGTAAATATTAAAAATGCATTGTAAGAATCTGTATGTAAGGTAGGAGACAAGCAAAAACAGCACATTTAGAAATGCAAACAAGAAACACACATGAATACAAATAAACTGAAACTAAATGATTTGTTATGCCTGCATCAGGTCATGGAGGGATACTTCATAATAATGGAGAAATGTCAAGCTGGAAAGTGACCTTGCTTTCATCTGACTGAAGGGCTTGCACAGTGCAGAGCTGTGGAGCAGACAGGTTTTATTTGAAATTCAGAAGATAGTATCAGCAGAATTGATTTTTTTGGGCATCAAACCTTCATTCAAAAGTATTCCAAAACAAAATTTTTTAAAAAGATAAAAGAAAAAACTAAAAAGATTTAAGTTTTCAAATGGTACACGTGATATTTTTCCAATAGAATATGTATTTGTGCTTCACAAGGTCAGGTAGCTGCAGTTTACAACATACGTTGCGTGTGCCGTTTTTATTTAATAACAAAAATAAATAAAAATTGTTAAAACAAAAATAAACACTTGCTCACAGAGCAAAATAAAAGGTTTGAAATAAAACAAATCACGAACACAAAATACAAACAGACCTAACGTCAGGCTGGGCAACTGCCTTCACTGATCCTTATTTATTTTAAATCTCTCTCTCTCCTCTCCAGTTCCTCCTCCGAACACCCACCCCGAGCAGGGAGAGCTGCAGGCTTAAATACCGTGGCCGAGGGGTTTAACTAGTTTGTAATTATTATACTACCCCTCGGCCACAATCTGCACGAGTTCGTTAATTTGTGTGACTGCCGGATAGTTTAACAATGCACTAGCCGACAGCCACAGATTAATACAAGGTTTTTAATGTGGATGGAGCATCCCATCCACGCTGCAAAACAATAACAAAACTAAACACAGCTACGCCGTCATACAATAAATAATAAACAAATATAACACACAGCGGTTCGCCGTCATCTATAAACAAAATAAAATACAATCAATAATTTATAATACACAAATAACAGGGTCTGAGGGGGTGACCCCGTTCTAAAAATAAACAAACAAAATATATTTAAGCAGGTCTTTCCTATCGCCCTGCTACAGTACTGTAGAAAAATTGTGCTACCAAAAGTAATCTGAGATCCTAAAATGTGTCAGTGAGACAGTAAGATTTAATAAACAGCTGTGCTAGCTGTAAAGATATCGAAGGAAATGCTTTCTTAATTCAATACAGTGCAACCCGGTTACTGTCCCCTCGGTTAATATCCCAACCCGCTTATTATCTTTTTTTTTTTTTTTAAAACCACTCCCCACTCATCATAGGTTTCTATGTTAAATTAACTCTTTTAATATCACTAGGAACCCCGCTTATTATCCCCTGTTGAGTCGTCTACCAAAGGTGTGCAGATGATGTGTACCATTTTAAATAAACTGCTTAACCAATTATACTATCCCTAGATTAATAAACATTGTGTAAACCCTATCAAAAGCGGTACTGGAAGGGCGTTACTTCAGAAGTCACTCCTTCAAAATGTTGGTTAAACTGACTTTGTCTACATAACTAGCCTGATGTACTGTACATAGCTAGCTACAAGCAAAAATGTCTACTCGACAAAGAAAAATCTGACAGACACACAGAAACAGGAAATTATAGGTCTCTGTGAAGGAAGACCAAAAAGATTTCACATCAAAACACTGCAAAAAAATTCGGAATGTGTTTAACATTAGTATAGGCTAATCATTTTCACTAGCAACAGCTAGCTATGAAATTCAAAGAAACAGTAACTAATGTTAACGTTTTATATAGTAACTGCAGCTGGCTTTGTTGTTTCTGATTTTATTAGATTGTACAAATAGCGTTGTTTGAGTTGTTAGGTACAGCAATAAACTTAAGCTTACGGTGCAGTAAGTGTTTTAGTGGACTGGTTTCCCCCTGCACTGATATAATGTCAGCTAGCTAAATAAAGTATGCAGCAATTGTTTGCGTTTGTTTGAGCTATCTACTCAAATAATTAATTTCTGCTATTGTTTAATTAAAGTAAACATTCTTTAGAAAAACCTATTTGATGTTACAGTACTGTAATATTAGTACAATAATGCAATAAAAGACGTGCAGATATGGATTATATTCAGTTTTCTTTGTTTATATGCAAAACGGTTGAATATGGAGTGCTTAAATGCCCCTTACTTTCTACTGCGTGGAGACGCCATAGGATAACATGAGACCCTGTTTATATCCCAATCCACATTATATCCCCAAATAACTCTGCACCGTAATGGGGATATTAAGTGGGTTACACTATATACTTATTTTTTTTTATATATATTAATATGACATATCTCTGTTTCTGTTTTTTTAATAAATTCACAAGTTAGATGTTGGCAATGGTCTGGCGAAATTGGGCTGTGCAGCACTTTTATATTGCTTCTCAGGTTCAGATTCCACAATACATACAAGTTTCATACAGTTCCCTTTCCTGTGGAAAAGTCTACATTATCAGTTAGGATCCATCACTCAGTTTCACACCAACATGCTGAATAGCCAAATTACCTTTTTTGAATTTCACAATACCATAGTACAGTTATCTTTGGCAGCCAACACAGCCCATAAATCTCCATCTGCGACTGAATTAGAATTTCTTTTCACGCTTACATCCATAAACATTTAACCCTTTAACCTCTGGTGCTGAAAGTTAAACCCCAGATGAAATACGTTGGATTTTAACCTGGTCCTGCCTCAAGGTTAATGGCAGCTTACTGTCTCCATAAACGATTGGCTGCTACTGTATATTTCACTGCAACTGAAGGCTTTTGTTAATTTTCTGCAGATTTTCTAAACAGTGCATACAGCATGGTGTGTCCTTGGCTAATTCACTGGAGATAGGAGGGCCACTGTGTTGCATTTATCTTTGCAAACACGATAGTTTTTTTTTTTTTTTTCTGTAACTCTGCAAGTATAATTAAGAGATGCAACAGTCATTTCTCAAAAGAACACTCTGTTCCCCAGGCATCAATTAGAACATTGCAGTTTCATGTTTTTCTAAATAAAAACATTATTTAAAAATGCATTGTACACTACAGCTTATTTTGCCAC
The DNA here is from genome assembly GCF_017654505.1 of Polyodon spathula. Taxonomy (NCBI): domain Eukaryota; kingdom Metazoa; phylum Chordata; class Actinopteri; order Acipenseriformes; family Polyodontidae; genus Polyodon; species Polyodon spathula. The sequence goes on along the minus strand of NC_054544.1, from coordinate 6,786,091 downwards.
AACAAAACAAGCAATGTAACTTACCTCACTGAGATAAATAAAGAAAGAACAGGTGGACCCGTCCACACCATAGCTGCCATAACACGAGTCTGACTGCCACATGTCCTTCATCCACTGCCGGGTGCAAGAGACAGGCATGCAGTTAGACTTCATTAAAAACAACCACGAGAGTATTACTATGAATGACTAGGGACAGGAAATAAACACACCAATCATTTATCAGGTTCATCATGGAGACACTGCCCACATTTTACATCTGCACTCCAGCTTGTTTTCTAACTTAGTTTACAGGCACTAAACATGCTGGAGGTAGAAAGAGGGCCAATGTAAAAGACCACACAAGAGCCAATTCATGGGCGAATGTTAACACAATACACAGAGTGCATGTAATCTAAAGAAATGTGCTTTTATATTGAATTCATTTTTATTGCATTTATGGAACTGATAAATACCTCCTTCAACCAAGATAAAAGGCCAATTTATGTGGGTCAATCCATTCAAGTGTCCTAATGTAAGATGAATTCATTAAAGGGAATAGGTTTTACCGTACAGTTGACAGCATCAGAGCGCTAGCTGTCTCGACCCTAACTGCTTATCAATGACTTTGACATCTGCTGTAAGCAGCCCATAGTGATTCCTGACAGCCAGTGAATCGATACATGTTTATTTTGTATGATGAAGATGCATTTAATTTTAATAGTTTTTTCCAGTTAGGTCAAACTCCAAAGACAGTACAGCGGCCCATATGGAGAACAGCATGAAGGAGAAAAGTTGACATTGGTGTAATTAACACTGACACTTCAGTGAGGCAATTTGTTTGTCATTAGATTGACATCTGGAAACAGTTTTGTTACATTGTGTGTGTGTGTGTGTAAATAATTGTAAAAAAAAAAAATAAAATAATAAAATAATAATAATAATAATAATAATAATAATAATAATAATAATAATAATAACTCTTTGTTTTTTTTTTTCCCCCACCACATTATCTAGCTGGATGGTTAAGCATCTGCTAATTTAAAAATAGAATAATAGCCTGGAGAAGACACGATCAATAGAAACAGAATCTGCTCTCAACAGAGATAAGACATGGGGTTTTCTGGCTTACCTTCACTTTGCCCTCGCAGTGAGGAAAGCCATCCATGGAAGGCAGTTCACACTGTTCTTGGGCCCCATTAATGAGATCTGGAGAGAAAATAAAAACACATTGAGGTTAGCTTACACAATAAGTATATAACATGGAATTAGCATTAGTGCTACACTACTAATGAACTCCAATCAGGCTACTTCCAAATGCCAACATGCTGACGTATTCATCTGTGGTTCATACAGTAAAAAAGGACTGTTTAACTGCTCTTAGGTTGCCGGAGTTAAACTAAGTATTGTTTTGTTTTACTTAAATCTCATTTGATTCCAGCTCTATTACTGCACACTCTCACAAACCTGTCGTGAAATGCAAACCTTTTCCATTGTATTAAACAATACTGTAAAAAGTTAAGACCTGACTAGGCAGTGGGGGGCATTAGCCTTTCACAATTGGAGACAAGTAGAAGTTGGTGGACAGAAGTGCAAACAACATCCACAAAACAATTCAGCACAATAGGCACTGGGGTCCTTTGAAGCTTATGAAATAGCCCGTTTGTTTTACTGGTTTAATTAAAAATAGCCTCATGAAGCTATCCCATTTGTCCAGTCCAAAATATTATAATACATCATACATGTACCTTTCAATCAGCTTGCTACTAGGCTTGTAACGATAATTATATAATTATTTATCGATTGGGACCCCACGATAAATTGATAATATTTGAATCGAATATTCCATTAAATTAAACATGTGTCTTGTATATATTAAGGTACTGTGAAGAACGTAATCTGTGTCGTTGCTTCTAAAAGTTACTGAGAATACGCGTCTGTGAACAAATACAGGATGACGAATGCAGAAATCAAATGTAACCTGCTTTGTTAATGTATTTTATATTTAGTTTTAAATCAGTCCCAACTGATTGAGGGAAACTAATAATATTTAACATTACTACGTTGTCACATGCTGCTGTTTCAGAAAAGGTTTTTTTTTTGTTGTTGTTGTTTTTTAACCTTTTCGTTTTGAAGCAGCGCACTATCCACAACCTTTCTCGTTTTTGATTGCTGTCTGTCTAAATCCGCCGGATCGTAGCTCGACGTATGTGATCCAGTGAAACATTGCAGGTTGTACAAAACGGTTTGCCACCAGTAGAATGCAAAAATATTGTACAGTAAGTATTGTATTTTTTAAAAAACAATTTTGGACACTCGCAAAAGGTTTACTCGCTTATCAATATCAGTTGAGATCTCCTCGGACACTAAACTGTAAATACAGTATAATTGTAAATCTCGAAAAACTACTCAGAAGCTGGGCCATGTAGTTCATACACTGTCTTGTCTTGTCTTCAACCTTCCTCGATCCGAGGGTTGGTCACATTACGTACAAATCTTCACCAATGAACTCTGTCTTGACCTTTCCTCGTCGCTTCTTCAGTTGTAAGGCCCATCCATGTTCTAATATTGTCCATCCATGTTGTCCTTGGTTTCCCTCGTGTTTGTGAACCAGGTGTTGTACCTTGTAATATCTGTTTCTCCAAGCAGTCTCCTTCCTTCCGTGTAATGTGACCACAGTTGACCAGTTTCCTTCTTTTGATGTTGTCCAGTATATCCCTCCATACACCCGCTCTGGACAAAACCCATTCATTTGTTTTTCAGGCAACCCAAGAGACTCTTAAAATCTTCCTGTGTCCTTTCTTTTCAAAAGCCTGTAATCTTTTCTCATCTTTCTTCTTGATGGTCCAACTTTCACAACCACATGTTGCCACCGGCCATACTAAAGTCTTCAGTAGTCTGAACTTTGTTCCAAGAGAAATGTTGTGACGCTTCCATATCTTATTTCGAGTTGTTTCAACACCTTGGCCTTTAGCTAGTCTAGCTCTAATTTCTTTGGTACATTCAGCATCCTCTGTAATGAGCGACCCAAGATAGGGAAAGGTGTCCACCTGTTCTAGTTTGGAACCTTGAATCAATATTCTGCATGTTGTTCCCCTTAGACTCATTACTTTGGTCTTTTCAACATTTATCATGAGACTGTATTCAGTGCTGGCTTTGTCTAAACGATCAACCAATTCTTGTAATTCCATTTCTGAACTGGCCAGTAGAATGATGTCATCGGCGTACCTGAGGTTTGAGACTCGACGGCCCCCAATCTGAATCCCTCCTGCGAAACCATCAAGTGCTTTACGCATAACCATTTCAGCTAGAATGTTGAATAAATATGGTGACATGACACAGCCTTGCCTGACACCCTTTTTTACATGAAACCACTCTGATAGTGTTCCTAATACCCGGATTCTAGCTCTCTGCTTTCTATACAACTTCACCATTAAATTGATCAAGTGTGGAGGGTATCCCATATTCATCATGGTTATCCACAACTTGTCATGCGAGACCCAATCAAACGCCTTCTTGAAATCAATGAAGCACATGAACAATGGTTGTTGATGATCATCAAGCTTTTGCATCAAGACTCTGAGATTAATGATTTGATCTCTTGTGCCTCTTCCTCGCCGGAATCCAGCTTGTTCATCCGCAATTTCACTCTGTTTTAGTTCAGATCCGTTCCAATATGACTCTGAGGAGGATTTTGCTTGCGTGTGATACCAAAGCTATTGTTCTGTAATTTGTGCATTCTTTTGAATCGCCCTTCTTGGGAAGCGGGATAAAAGTGGAATATGTCCATTCTTCTGGCCATTCTCCCGTTTCCCATATAGCCACACAAATTCTATGTAACCGATCAAGCACAGTCTCTCCTCCTTCTTTAAATAACTCCATTGGGACGTCATCTGGTCCTGCTGACTTGCGGCTTGCCGTCTGACGGATGGCTCGTGCAATCTCCGACCTAAGAGGCGGTGGCTCATACTCAAACTTGTCAAACTCATGTTGAACCCCATCTACTTTGGTGTTGTTGTAGAGGTCTTCACAATATTCTTTCCATTGCTCTGCAATCGGTCTAGCTTCTACAAGATTTTCTCTGGTTGCAGATTTTATACAGTGCAGTCTTGGCTTAAACTTTTTTGTAATTGACCTGCTTACTTGGAAAAGTTTCCTCATGTTTCCCATTTTGTTGGCCTCCTCTAACTCATCACAGATATTGTCTAGTTGCCTCTGCCTGTCTGCACGAATTTTCCGTTGTACTTCTGACTTCAGCACTCGATATCGTTTTGGATCTTGTTGCTTTGATTCCCTCTTCTTTTCGATCAAAGAGAAAGTTTCTTCAGATATCCATGTCTGTTGTTTCGGAGTTTTGATGTTGCCGACTGTCTCTTTTGCCACTTCCAGAAGTACTTTTTTGATGCTTTTCCATAGTTCTTCTGGTAATGTTTGCTCTTGGAGCATCTCTAACGCTTCAAATCTATTAGTTACGTCAATTGCGTATTGTGTTGCCTTGTCTCCTCTGAGCTCCTCAAGGTTCAGTGGTGATGCATTTTCCTGCTTTTTATTTTTTCTTAATCGTATACTGAAGTTTGCTAGCAGTAACTAATGATCAGTCACAGTCTGCACTTGGATATGCATTGCAATTGGTCACACTTGTTTTCCATTGCTGAGCAACTGCAATGTAATCAATCTGATTTTTTGTTTGCCCGTCTGGCGACATCCATGTGTAAAGCCGTCTTTTGTGATGTTTAAACCAAGTGTTGCTTAAAACCAATTCATGTTCAGTACAAAATTCCTGTAGGCGTTCACCTGCTTCATTGGCTTCTCCCAATCCATATGGTCCAACCACTGTTTTATTTGTACCAGGTTCTCGTGCACCAACTTTAGCGTTAAAGTCACCAGTCACGAGCATGACATCTTGTTTTGGTGTTCGCTTTATGACATCTGAGAAATCCTGGTAAAACTCAGCACCTTCATCTTGTTCGGCAGATGAAGCTGGTCCATAAACTTGAATTTGCATTTACCCGTATAACAAGAATTCTCTCACTGACTGGTTCAGAGCCAGCAATTTTCTTGTGTATCCACACTGCCACACCATGCATACCTTGTATATCACGGCCCGAGTATACTATAGTATGTACTGCTTGAGTTTTGAAATGACCTTGACCTTGCCAGCGCACTTCACCTAACCCACGTATGTCTACTTTCAGTCTCTCCAGCTCTCTTTCTAGTACTTGCACCTTCCCCAGCTGTAGCATCGTCCGTACATTCCACGTTCCTATTCGTATTTGCTTAAGCAGCTATATTTGGTTGTTTTGTTTGTTCAACTTCGTCAATCTTGTCGTCGATGTTCCTGTTGTCCTTCCAGTCACCAACTTTTCAACCCTGTCCTGGTCGCTCAACAGGGGACACGGACCTTGTTTAGCCAGGCGACGTCCGAGCCGGAATTATTTCTTTGTGATGTCTTTGTCCATAATGCTGTTTGGGAAAATAAGATGGTAGGTTCCCTAGTCTTTCCATCTCGCAGTGAAGAAGCCATTCATCAGTTGAACCAATTACTAGCCTTCTTTTGTTTATAACCAGCCGTTGCCGCTGAAAGCAGTCATCCGCCCAAGTTACAATAGAAAGTCTGCTGCTGCCCAGACCCTCACTATTTGACCCATAGTTGGAGGCGACCTGTACCTGCCATGTCACAAGGTCGTCAATGAGTACATGCAGTTTTTTTTTGTTTTTTTTTAACGAGTACTAGTGCCACCTACTACTCGCACTGCACCCTGGTAACCTTGCTTATTCGACGGGCAAGCCCGCTTATATCACTGCTAACCTCTATATCTAGAAGTCATTCCACTATTCGCCAGCCTGTGGATGCGAGAGGTAGCAGTACAGCTCTGCCCCCCCCCATACACTGTAACCAACAGCAAATAAACAAAACAAAACAAACAAAAAAAAGAGATTGAATTATTAACATGTGAATAGGCCATAATAATGTAGTTTTCAAATTTTTTTTTTCTCCTTTGATCACTGTGGTTGTTTTTTTTTTTTTCTTTTTCATAATTTACCGTTATGTTTACACCGGAAATTTGTCAGATTTTAAACACAAGACAAAAGCTAGTGACGGCAGGAATATGAAATCTGGAGAGTGCTATATTTAAATTCCAATGTATTTATCAAACATGTCTTAAAACATGGGGTTTTGTTTGAATACGTTTTATATCGTGCTCTATAAAAAGAGGACTTAATACTATTTAACTGTTACTGTGAGGGATTTTTAAAATATTTTTTAAGCATTTTAACTCAATGATCGATAATCGTCGTTTGCACAATAATCGATGTTAACGTCAGGGTTCGATTTACAACACTAGTTGCTTCTGTATTCAGCTGTAAAATGAAACTAGTGTCAACTCTAGTTTAATTGGTCAGGGTGGCAATGTCAACAGCAAGTCTCACTTCATGTTTGTTCTCCCAGCAGTTTTCCTGCTGATTAAATCATGAATACTGTGATGGAGAAATGTAACTTCTCTCTCTGACTGTAGTAAGGAGACGCAGTTTTTCCATCACTGCTAGAATGCGGTTCTCCGCCCATAGTAGTTTTAAAAACTAACTTTCTTTTTGTAAATGGACAGTTAAAACTACCCCATAAATGAATGTGTATTCAAGCTGTGTGTATCTGCTGGTCAGGAGTCGGGGAATGGCAAAAGAATGAAATCTGTATTTTAATAGATACATTTGTTGTTTTATTATTTATTTTTTTCCAATGTATCATTTTGGGTAGAGGGTTCCACACTGCTGGTAAAGTGAACTTGTATATTTGAAGTGTTCTTTGCTAATGAAAATGCTTATACATAAATGGGTTGTGAGTTTTAAGATAGTTAAGAATTGGTTCTAGACATGGTGCTTACCATTGGATTTAAGGAGCGCAGGTGATGCACGTCTGCTTGTTCTCTGTGGCAGGCCGTGGGAAGGGGACCATGCGCCTGAGGATCATGCTTGATATGGGCAGTTCTTTCGGGGTCAAGCTTACCTTTTCAATAGAGGGAACGTTTCATTTTGCTTAACCCTATTATTTGAATATTGGCAATTTTAATAAGGGTAAATTGAGTTTGTATTAAAATGAATGTGATTATTTATTATTATTATTATTATTATTATTATTATTATTATTATTATTATTACTGAGGTCAGTATGAGGAGTTCTGGGTTTGCTGGAGGTTAGTACCTGACCTCTGTAGTAGCCTAGGCATAAAAGCATTGTGTTTTCTGGCCAGAATTCCTTTTTTTTTTATTATCCAGGATCAGTGTAAATAGTTTTGTTGAAAGAACAGGTTTATTTTTGTTAACAAATGAAGTATTTGTTTCTTTTAGATTAATTTTTGGTTGAGCGTCCCCAAGTTTAACATCAGCCACTCGACACACCCTCACAAGTACTTTGTGGCTTGCAGGGTTATGTTTATCAAGGCAGTGTTAACACCCGTATCCCCTGGCCATATCCAGTGAGATGTCAGTGCTATTAAAGATGCATTATTTCAACCAGGCATTCAATTATATTAGGAGTAAAAGGTTACACTGGAACAGTATTTTAAAGACAGACTAAGGAAGAGACACATGCTTTCCCCAGCTTTTATCAGATAGGGTTGTATAACAGTTTGCAGCCCACCTCAGCCAAGTATGCCGGAGAAAGATCAATGTAAAATGGCTCAGACTAAATCCCTTAGTCTCTAATAGAGAAAAAAAGCTACACAGAATAATGCAGGTAATGACCCACTATGAAATAATAAAAACTAACTGACATTTACACAGCAGTATGAAATACTTTATAAAACAGACATTTAGCTACACATGCCATTTCAACAGTTGATGCGTACTGTGTTTTGCCACATATGTTTGATTACTGGTTCATCTATTCTACACCAAGAAGCAGGAGGAGCCAACATAATTTAAAGGTTCCAGCATCCAATGAAAAACCTACATACTGCAAGTCCAAGATGTATAGTAGGTATGTTAAAAAAGCAAGCATACATTTTCCTAACACCCCTCTGTGAAGACTACAGTGCGGCCCTGCACCTAGCCATGTGTCTTTGAAATGAGACCTCACTACTGAGCAGGCTACTCTGGATTACTGTGTAACTGGTTTCATAACCGCATATCATTTCAAATGATCAGACAAACTAAGGCTTGGTGTCTTGTGGTGTTTGCATGTTTGCAGTTGTTTGACAGTTGTGGCCAAGCAAACAAGACCTGCATACAATACACAACAGGCAGACTCGAGCAAAGCATTTAAACAAAAATGAAATTGAAAATGTTTAGAGACTGTTTCAATGAACAATAAATATGCTATGAAGCGAAAAAAGTGTAACAAAGCAACACATTTACTAAGCTTCAGTGCAACTTATTTCTAAAAGGAACATGGTTAGTTTTGCTTTTTTAAACCACAAATACTGAACTGGCATGTTCTTAAAATAGATGCACAGAGTTGTTACTAACCAGTTCTTTCAGATCAGCTATTTTGTTTTCTTCTAGGAATAAGCAAGGAGAATCATTTACAAATATAATTAGACATGAAAATTCTGGGGAAACAAGATGCAATATTCAAAAATATAAATATTGGGCTTCTGATTTTCAGTTTTAACCAATAAACCCCCCACCCCCACACAAAAAATCTCACATTGATTTGTTGAGAATACTATAAACCCACCCAAACTACTGAGTGGCAGCGCATTCCTACAGTTCTGTTGAAGGATTGTAACATGTTCGCAAGATTTAAAATGAGATGGTCTTGCTTGCGAGATTTAAAAGAAGATGGTCTTGCTTGCGAGATTTAAATGAAGATGGTCTTGCTTGCGAGATTTAAAAGAAGATGGTCTTGCTTGCGAGATTTAAAAGGAGATGGTCTTGCTTGCGAGATTTAAAGCTCCGTTACAGTACCACGATAGGGAGTATTTACACCCTCGTGGAATTTAAAACAGAATTGCAAATTGTGACGAAATGGAAAAAAATTGCCTAAACACAGTAACTCCAGAAGAATATGCCTGTGATCATAAGGATTTCATTTTTGGGAGACAGCAAAGGAAAGAAGGTACATTGAAGTGTGTTCATGTTGTCGATTTAATAAATAACTAAACAATAATTTCACACTGTACATAAATAGTGAATGCCCCCCCCCCATAACGATAATACATAAAGCTAAAAATAGGCACCGAAAAATGAAATGAATAAAAACCAAAAAAAAGAAGCCCTACTTAACAGTACACCGAAGCTTGAGACTGCAACGTGCATTCTGCAGTGGCAATTTTCAATTCTGTTTCCAGTCTGTTTTTGGCCATGTAAAGAACCCAAAAGTACTAAATTGACATGACTTCAATGAGACATCCAAATAGATCTACCAGCATGTACTTCTTTTACTGTATCGTTCACTCTCTGAACACTTCTCCGCCTTCAAAATCGATGTTGGGACACTAAACCCATACCAGATATTTTAATTAGTTTAGGAGAAAGGTCGAGTAGCTTTTGCATATGTAATCAATCCACTGCAACGTTAAACCTTTTTTCTTTCTGATCAGCAATTTTTTCAGCTCGTTTTGATTCCAGGAGGGACGTGAGATGGTGCTTGATTATATTGCAGGCAAACCGGAAAAGGTCAGAGAAGAATGCGTTTGTCAAAGTCAACAAATAAAATGACAAATAACACTCATCACTCTCCCTACATTGTTGTAGTGTCAGAAAAAAGAAAAGATCAGATCAGTTACATTTAGATGCATAGCTTGACTTGACATTGCTGGAGTACTTGCATCTCAACCTACAGCAGGCTGCAGTGTATCACAGCTTGCACACTGTAACAAAATATTTCATACTTCAGTCTCCAGTGAAATCTATCCTGACACAGCTTGTACTTCAAGGTGCAGTAAGGTGGTCCTTCACCAACAGGTATTTTTACAGTCAATTCCCATTCCCTTTGAATAAATTCCAAATCCAAGTCTGTTAGTTTAATCCAGAGTGAATTTAAAAAAAAAAATAATTAAAACAAATTTGCAAATATGAATCAATGACCTTTTAATTAAAGACTGGGAAATTTGTATTAAGGTTTCAATACTTTTCAGTAATTACATAGTTGGTGATTTAGCCTGAATTGAAGCCCAGTCACACAATACATGATCTAATTTGAGTTTGCTATAGGCATTATACAGTAGCAAGTTACAAATCACATGGGCTTTCGATTTATCCAAGCTCAAGGCAAATCAATCTACATATACAATGCATATAGAAAGTCTACACCCCCTTGAACTTTTTTACATTTTGTTGTGTCAGTGCCTCAGAGTTTCATACATTTAAAAGGATTTTTTTCCCCGCTTATCTACATACCATACTCCACACTGTTAAGGGGAAAAAAGTTTTTATTGAGAAAAAAAGTTATATATTAACAATACAAAACTGAAAGATCATAATTGGATAAGTCTCCACCCCACTGAGTTAATACTTGGTGGAAGCACCTTTGGCAGCAATTACAGCTGTGAGTCTGTTGGGATAGGTCTCTGCCAACTTTGCACACCTAGATTTGGCAATATTTGACCATTCTTCTTTACAAAACTGTTCAAGCTCTGTCACGTTCCTTGGGGAGCATTGATGGACAGCGATCTTCAAGTCATGCCACAATCTCATTGGATTTAGGTCAGGACTCTGACTGGGCCACTCAAGGACATTTACCTTTTTGTTCCTTAGCCACTCCAGTGTAGCTTTGGGTCGTTGTCATGCTGACCTCCGTCCCAGTTTCAGCTTTCTTGCAGAGGGCAGGTTTTCTTCAAAGACTTCTCTGTACTTTGCTCCATTCATTTTCCCTTCTATCCTGACATGTGCCCCAGTCCCTGCCGATGAGAAACATCCCCATAGTATGATGCTGTCACCACCATGCTTCACAGTAGAGATGGTGTTCTTTGGGTGATGCGCTGTGTTGGATTTGCGCCAAACATAACACTTTGCATTTAGGCCAAAAAATTCAATTTTTATTTTAGTCAGACCACAAATTTTTTGCCACATGGCTACAGACTCCTGATGTTTTTTTTTTTTTTTTTTTTTTTTTTGCATACTTCAAAACAGGATTCAAGGTGGGCTTTCTTGAGTAATGGCTTCCTTCTTGCCACCCTACCATACAGGCCAGATTTGTGGAATGCTTGGGAAAATGTTGTCACATGCACACTTTGACCAATCTTGGCCATAAAAGCCTGTAGCTCTTGCAAAGTTGCCATTGGCCTCTTGGTAGCCTCTCTGATCAGTCTTCTTCTTGCTCAGTCATTCACTTTGGAGGGACAGCCTGATCTAGGCAGGGTCTTGGTGGTGCCACACTTCCACTTCTTAATAATCGTCTTGACTGTTCTCCAAGGGATATTCAAGGCCTTTGATTTTTTTTTATACCCATCACCTGATCTGTGCCTTTCACAACTTTGTCCCGGAGTTCTTTTGAAAGTGCCTTGGTGCTCATGATTGAGTCTTTGCTTTGAAATGCATTACCCAGCAGAAGGAACCTACATGAACTGCTGAATTTATCCTGCAATCATGTGCATCACTACAGTTTAAACACAGGCTGAGGCCACATTACTTGGTGTGTGATTTTGAAGGCGTTTGGTTACACCTGAGCTAATTTAGGATTGCTATTACAAGGGGGGTGGACACACCAAGCTATTTGAGTTTTTATTTTTAATTCATTTTCTCCAAATTTCTAGAATATTTTTTTCACTTGGAAGTTGTGGGGGAGGATGTGTAGATAGATTAGATTTTTATATCTATATCTATATATATCTATATATAATTATTGCATTGTATTAATGCATTTTAATTCCAGGCTATAAGGCTAGATATATACTAGATATAGCTAGATATATACTGCTGTCTTTTTTAAATTCTGATGTATTATGATCATCAACAATTTACTCAAAGCCTCCACTAGCGTTTTCTGCTATTATAACAACCTTGACTTGGATAAAGAAGAAACAACACTGAGTGAAATAGCTTGTGTTACTTGATTTTCAAGGTGTGGTATCCGAAGCATAAATCAACAAGTACAGACAAACATCATCTGTAATTGACAAACCCAGGACTGGAAGACCCAAAAAGCTGCCTGACAAGGATAAGCAATACTTCCATAGTCCAATTTCTGTGCTCCTTTGCATATTTTAGCCTTTTAGTCTTGTTCCCTTATTCTTACTGCAACACATCCTTTAAGTCCTGATTTCAAGAGTGATCTTCGTACTGTTGATAGATCTGACAGCTCCGAGCAGCTGGATAAGCTCTGGGAGGCGGTCTCCCAACAGGGAAACATGTTAGCTGAGCTGTTGCACGAACTCATTGTTACACCTGTTCCCTCTGTGCCATTACAATCACAAGCAGTAGTACACACAGAATAGAAGCAAGAGGATCTGCTGTCTATCACTGCGTCTGATGAGGCAGTTGATCGGGAGTTCCCCTCCAAGGAGGGTGACTCTGATAGCGCAACACCAGTAGAGCAGGTGTCATTATCAGCAGAGCTTTTGCTGCATGTGTGTACGTGCATGTGCCTGTGCACAGAACAAAACCACATTTTTTAAGAGAGATGTGTGTTTCAAAGAGGGAAATTTTAAAAAGGGACAGTAACCTAATTTATGGTAGCAACTAACAGCATACAGTACTTTCCATGTTAAGTGGTAACACCCTGAAACCCTGAAAGCTGTGCAGGCAGTGAGGTTGAATACAGTGCACCCAGAACGACTTAGAGACAGAATCTGTGCTGGTAGCGAGGTAGAATACAATGTAGTGGTCTTGACAGGTCTACCCGGACCCGAGGACCCGAGACCCTAATACTTTTAAAAAGGCTCCCTTTGGTACTAAAAAGAATGTTATCATTCCTGTTGCGTGTATTGGCTTCCCCCAGTAGCACATGACACGGCCCGCAGAGCGTAGCAGCGGCCACGTGACCCACATCGAAAGTGTTTCTTTTAGATTAAAGTCGGGAGTAATGGATTTGTTTATGTGTAAGAAAAACTAATTCCATGAACAAAAGCTCACAGAAAAATGCAAGTCTGCAGTGTGGGAATCATTTGCTGTTATTGTGGACAAAGAAGGAAAACCAGTTTTGTAAAACACAACTTTTACATCTCAATTCCATTTGCTCTTGTGTTAAAGTTTGTAATAAAATTTACGAGATCGTACTTCAGTTCATTTGACTTTCAGATAATGTGTTTGCCTTTGTATCTTTTACACAAACACATATATTTAATTTTACAGTCCTCTGTGCAGGTTCATGATGGAATAAACACTGTAGTTCAGCCAGATAACACAAATTTATCATCAGGTTGGGTCGGGAAAATAATTGTCGGTTCGTGGCCGGGTTGGGTTGGTTAATTGACCCATGAGGACCTTTAATCCAATGTTTCCAGAACGAAAGTTGTGCAGGTAGTAAGGTAGAATACAATGCATCCAGAACTACTATCAGAATGTAATATGTGTGTGTGTGTGTGTGTGTGTGTAGATATGGTTTAAACGCTGACACCTGCATAGCATTTAAACGTTCATAAGAATGTACTAAAAGCACATCCCTAAAGGAAACATATTGAAGGTATAACACAGAAAACAATGGCAAATGTATTTTCTGTGAGATCTGGGCAATATTTCAAACATACTTTTAGAAAATATCTGGTTACTGAGTCATTTTCATTTAGTTTCAGAATGAATGGGTATTATTTTTGGTAAATTACTCATTAGACGGTCAACAGAAACGGTCACGGAAGGGAAAACAGAATAGTGGCTTTGAATGTAGCAGAAGTATTAAGAGCTTTGCTGGTCACATAAGATGGAAAGGAACGCTGTAGGTCTGATATGTAGCTGTGTCGAAAGCCTGGGGGCCTGCTTTATTCTAGAAGATCAGCGGCTTTCAATTGATATTTTTTCAGCAGTGCCAAAGACTGCAGATGTGCTTCCAATTAACAAGATCATCTTTTAGAAACAAGACATGTTTTATTTTTCTGACATAATATCCTCGATCAATTCATTGAGTTTAGGGTCAGAACTGCAATGTCACCCTCGAACTATATTTCCCATCATCCTCCTGCTCACATATGTAACTGAGATGGACTTACCAATGAGTTGGAGGATGATGGGAAATGTACTTCTGAGAGGTCCATGCGGGTACATGGGAAGCCATCTTGAGGCAGGGATTGCAATTTAAAGGTATAAAAAAATGTAAAAAAAAAAAAATGTAATTAAAACAATACCCACACCTTACGTAAACAGCTGTAGCAACACATGGCAGCATATAACACAATAAAATTAAAAAGGTCATTATCTGCCCTTTAAGTATAGCCAAACATTTCATAGCTGGTAAGCAAGCTGTAAATAAATAAATAAATAAATAGATAAATAAAGCAAATTGTTACCATAATATATCCATTCTTCTGCAAAAAAAAAAAAAAGTCAAAACATTCTTTGCTAATATGTGAAGTATTAACAAAAACAAAACAAAACAAAACCAGTGCATCAGCAAGGTCAGGCATGTTTCGTCTTGGAGTCAGTATTAGTTGCTTCTAGTCCAGAGGCTCACCCACTCTAATAGTGAGGGGCACTAATAAAAACTAAAAACAAAAGCAATTTTTCCATGAAATCATTGTACTAAAAGCCATCAGGAAACAGGCTGTGTACTACTGCAAGTCGACGTCCTGCTGGCAAGGAATACGAAGCTGTAACACAATAAAAAGCAAGGTTTCTTTAACCCATAGTTTATGGTTTGACATAATGACCTGTCCATAACACCAGACAACCTATTTTGTGCTCTGAAATGTTTCAACCATCTTCTCAGTGCTGGCTGAGAAAGTCATTAGGAACCTGGTCATCAAACTGCAGTGAAAGACCCTGTTTAAACAGCAGTGATCCACTGGGATCAGTTTGGATAGCTACTGTATGCAACCCAGGGTGCAAGACACCTTTTAAGCTTATTGAGGTTATAATAACTTCCTACTAAAGAGGACAGAACAGGGATCAAGGCAGTGGAGGCCAGCAAGACAGTTGCAGGGCCATACTGCCATTATTTACTGTACCCCAAAAATAATTTAAAATATAAAGACCAGTTCGGAAAAACAGAACATTCAGCCCTTTCTGCTGCATCTCCACTGCAAAATACAATGTGGTTCATTAATGTTATCAAATTAGTGGTATAATGAGTTGGTTCAAAGCAGTCCATCAAAGCATTGATGACAATGACTCCTTTGATTTCTTCATCTTCAGTTTGTTTCTGTTCAAGCTCTATCGCCACAAGGTTATCAGAAAAGGCAACAATCATGTTACTGGAAGGCATTGTAACAAGGGCTGCAGCTTAAACAAGGAAGTCGCGCAGAGTTACAGTGCAGTAAACCTAAGGTAGTACTGTGTGTGTGTGTATGTGTATATATATATATATACACACATACACACACACACACACACACATGTTTCTACAGCAGTGAGCAAAGCTCTTCAATCTTTAGAGTAGCTTAAAAGAATACTACACAGTCCCATTCAATTTGAACACAATGTCTCATTGTTTTTCCTGAATTTATTCAGGTCCCAAGCCTCTCCTCTGCTACACAATTTATCTGCCATGTCGAGGGCTTCATTATTTCTTCATAGATTTTATGTCACTCAAAGTCACGCAAGCTTGCGGCTCCACAAGCTCTACAATCGCAAATGGACGGCCACTTTCAGCTTTAGTTTCCCTTTTAAGATAATTGTGCCTGGGGAATGAAAAAGGCTGCATTAAGATGTGCAAGTGAAAGCTAAAATTACCAGTTCATTTGACTTTAACATTATATTTTATAAGTAAGCCATTTTAGGGAACTAATTTGTCACTGGAAAACGCTTCTGTTCGCTTGTCTGTCAGGAAACAATGCACTACATTTTTAACAAAGATGGTCAAGTGTAAAGGGTCCTGGATTGTTACATTTGATTTCAGATTACAAATGTAAAAACAGTTTGCAGCGCTATTTAAATTACAATCAGGTAATACAAAGCAGTGAACCTGTCAACAAGCCTTCATCAGTGTTTCAGATTTTTTCCTGGTTATTATAATACCAGTAAAATGCTAAACGTAATGTGTGGAGTACGGTACATAGAGTTACTCTCACATGACATTGCTGGACTGTTATTAAACTGTTTCATTTTTTTTTTTTTTTATTGTTATTGTAAATACCAGCAATAGGCTAAACGGCCTATTGAAAACACCTTCAAGTGTAGACTGAACATCTGTGTTAGTGGAAGACTGTAAATATGATTCTCACAACTGTGCCGGACATTTGGTTTTTTGAACTGTTGTAATATAATTCTTAGGTTTTCCTGCTTATCTTGCCAGCAATGAGCCAAGTGATGTCTACAAACATTATGACAGGTCTGAAGAAGTGTCTTCAGGTGCTTTACTTACTATTACAAGATCAAGAGTCTGACTGGAAAAAAAAATAAAATAAATTGTGGTGATATTTATTAAGTTTACTTATTTTAACTACCAACATTATATGTATGTTCAAATGCCATATTTAATTATTACTACATTGATAAAAAGTGGGAACAAATGGAATTGGCCATTTTTGAAAAACAGAATTTGGTGTTCCCAACAATGGAACAATTAGTAGCCCTAAAGATGGTTACAACTCAAGGCAGTGCAGATGCCAGTGTTTTCTGCAGTAGTATAAAGCAATTTTATGCAGGCCACCAGTTAAGCATGCAGTCTATATCTATGATAACAACCAACAGGGCTGCACAGGATCAGAGGATGATTCAAAATCAGAGGCAGAGCCACAATAAATGTCTTGTTTAAATTTAAAGTAAATTGTAAAATTGTTGAGATACTTGTGTTGGAATATTGTTTCAAAATTCTATAATGCAACAGAAATATATTAAAAGGGTTAATGCACGGCCGAAGGATTCTCACTGATAATTTACCCTCTCTCAGTCAAAACAACAAGTTTCTCAGTATCTAAAAAGCTTAGAGGGAACACTAGTCCCTAGATTCAAAATGGAAACAAGCCCCATACACAGGCCTAAATGAAAATGCCAGCCCAGAGCCACACTTCAGTTTCAGGCACTCAGATTAGGGATACAGTATGATTTGATAAAACAAAAATCTGTATATACTCTGTACCCTCTGGGGTCCACAACAGCCTCCAGCAACAACTCAGAGAATAATGAATACAACAGCCAGGGAGAATACTAGCTTACAAAATGTATTAATAAAAAAAAAAACAGTAATGTGTACAAATCAAGCATACTGTCGGAGAAACACATTAAACTGTCATGTAGAGAAAGAGAAAATGATTCTTGCAAATACAATACCAGTCAAAAGTTTTAGAACACCCCATTTTTCTGGTTTTTATTGAAATTTAAGCAGTTCAAGTCCAGTGAATAACCTGAAATAGTACAAAGGTAAGCGGTAAACTGCCAGAGGTTAAGAGTTCAGATCACCAAAAACTGAAAAATAATGTACATTTCAGAGTTGTACAAAAAGGCCTTTTTCAGAGAACAAGTAATGGGTTAACAACTTACAGCTGTTCTGCAGCAATGGAAGTAAGTTGATGCTAACAATTCCTACAGGTGCCCCAACTTTTGTTGATTACTTACAAACCCTCTGTCTGTATAAAAGCAGTGTTGGAACATAAGAACATAAGAAAGTTTACAAACGAGAGGAGGCCATTTGGCCCATCTTGCTCGTTTGGATGTTAGTAGCTTATTGATACCAGAGTCTCATCAAGCAGCTTCTTGAAGGATCCCAGGGTGTCAGCTTCAACAACATTACTGGGGAGTTGATTCCAGACCCTCACAATTCTCTATGTAAAAAAGTGCCTCCTATTTTCTGTTCTGAATGCCCCTTTGTCTAATCTCCATTTGTGACCCCTGGTCCTTGTTTCTTTTTTCAGGCTGAAAAAGTCCCTTGGGTCGACACTGTCAATACCTTTTAGAATTTTGAATGCTTGAATTAGGTCTTCTTTGTTCAAGACTGAACAGATTCAATTCTTTTAGCCTGTCTGCATATGACACGCCTTTTAAGCCCGGAATAATTCTGGTCGCTCTTCTTTGCACACTTTCTAGAGCAGCAATATCTTTTTTATAGCGAGGTGACCAGAACTGCACACAATATTCAAGATGAGGTCTTACTAGTGCATTGTACAGTTTTAACATTACTTCCCTTGATTTAAATTCAACACTTTTCACAATGTATCCGAGCATCTTATTAGCCTTTTTTATAGCTTCCCCACATTGTCTAGATGAAGACATTTCTGAGTCAACAAAAACTCCTAGGTCTTTTTCATAGATTCCTTCTCCAATTTCAGTATCTCCCATATGATATTTATAATGTACATTTTTATTTCCTATGTGCCTTACACTTTTCTCTATTAAATGTCATTTGCCATGTGTCTGCCCAGTTCTGAATCTTGTCTAGATCATTTTGAATGACCTTTGCTGCTACAACAGTGTTTGCCACTCCTCCTACTTTTGTGTCGTCTGCAAATTTAACATGTTTGCTTACTATACCAGAATCTAAATCATTAATGTAGATTAGGAATAGCAGAGGACCTAATACTGATCCCTGTGGTACACCACTGGTTACCACACTCCATTCTGAGGTTTTTCCTCTAATCAGTACTTTCTGTTTTCTACATGTTAACCACTCCCTAATCCATGTACATGTGTTTCCTTGAATCCCAACTGCATTCAGTTTGAGAATTAATCTTTTATGCGGGACTTTGTCAAAAGCTTTCTGGAAATCTAAATAAACCATGTCATATGCTTTGCAATTATCCATTATCGATGTTGCATCCTCAAAAAAATCAAGCAAGTTAGTTAGACACGATCTCCCTTTCCTAAAACCATGTTGACTGTCTCCCAGGACCCTGTTACCATATAGGTAATTTTCCATTTTGGATCTTATTATAGTTTCCATAAGTTTGCATATAATAGAAGTCAGGCTTACTGGTCTGTAGTTACCTGGTTCAGTTTTGTTTCCCTTTTTGTGGATCGGTATTACGTTTGCAATTTTCCAGTCTGTCGGTACCACCCCTGTGTCAAGAGACTGCTGCATGATCTTGGTTAGCAGTTTGTAAATTACTTCTTTCATTTCTTTGAGTACTACTGGGAGGATCTCATCCGGCCCAGGGGATTTGTTTATTTTAAGAGCTCCTAGTCCCTTTAACACTTCTGCCTCAGTTATGCTAAAGTTATTTAAAACTGGATAGGAACTGGATGACATGTGGGGCATGTTGTCAGTATCTTCCTTTGTAAAAACTTGTGAAAAGTAATCATTTAATATATTTGCTATTTTTTTTTCTTCATCTACGATTTTGCCATTTGTATCTCTTAAACATTTAATCTCCTCTTTGAATGTTCTCTTGCTGTTGTAATATTGGAAAAACATTTTGGAATTGGTTTTAGCTCCCTTAGCAATGTTCATTTCTATTTCTCTCTTGGCCTTTCTAACTTCCTTTTTGACTTGCGTTTGCAGTTCCGTGTACTCTTTCTGCGTACTTTCTTTTTGGTCCTTTTTTAATGCTCTGTAAAGTGCCTTTTTTCGCTGAATATTTTTTTTTATTGATCTATTAAACCATTTTGGCAATTTAGTTTTACATTTAGATTTGTCTACTTTAGGGATGTAATTGTTTTGCGCCTCTAGTACTACATTTTTGAAGAACAACCATCCTCCTTCTGTGGGTGTTTTCTCTATTTTACTCCAATCTACTTCTGTTAGTCTCTGTTTCATACCTTCATAGTTTGCTTTTCTAAAATTGTAAACCTTAGCTTTAGACATTACTTTTGGGGTTTTAAAAAACACTTCAAATGAGACCATGTTGTGGTCTGAGTTTGCCAGTGGTTCTCTGACCTCTATTTTAGTTATTCTGTCTTCGTTATTTGAAAAGACTAAATCAAGGCATGCCTCCCCTCTAGTCGGTGCCTTGACAAATTGTGTTAGGAAGCAGTCATTTGTCATTTCCACCATTTCAATTTCATCCTTCGTGCTACTCACCGGGTTTTCCCATTTTATATGGGGGAAGTTGAAATCCCCCATTAGTATGGCTTCTCCTTTGCTACATGCATTTCTAATGTCATTGTATAACAGATTATTGTGCTCACAGTCTGAATCTGGCGGTCTATAGCATGCTCCTATTATTATGCCCTTTGAATTTTTGTCCGTTATTCTGACCCATATTGATTCGGTTTTATTTTCTTTGTCCAGGTTTAACACCTGGGCTTCAAGACTGTTTCTTATGTATAGTGCTACCCCTCCTCCTCTTCTGTCCTGCCTGTCTTTCCTATACAGTGTATACCCACAAATATTATATTCGTCCCCATCACTCTCAGACAACCACGTTTCTGTAACACCTATCACATCATAGTTACCTGTTAGTGCAGTAGCTTCAAGTTCTAGAATTTCTCAGTGATGTGCTTGACCGAGGCTCCCGGAAGGCAGCACACTGTTGTAGTAAGGGGGTCCAAACTGCGAATTGAACTTGCTGTGTTTCTCAGTATGGAGTCCCCAACAATCATGACCTCCCTTCTTTTTGCTGTCTGGTCACCACTGTCAATAGGATCCTGGATGTTGTTCCTTTCATTCTCTTGTTGTTGGTTCTGCTCATCAAAATTCTGAAGTGACTCAAATTTGTTGGTTGTTTTGATTTCTGGTGGCTTTCAGTCTGTTAGGGGTGATGCAGACTTCCATGAATTGTGGGTGTGCCAGTTCCTCAAGATCCTGTTGCTGTCTCACTTCTTCCAGCTCCATTTCTAGCATACTTACTAGTTTACGCGCTGCATTTTACGCACACTTGGTTTAGCTCCGCTGGGTTTTCTCGGATTTCCCACATCAAGCAGGTGTCATAGATTACTGGCTTGAAGACCATGTTGAGGGTTTTTTTTTTTTTTTTTTTTTTTTAAGTTTAGTTTCTTCTGCAGCCGTCAGCCTGCTTTCAAACTGCTTCTAAATTGCTCTGTACTTTTCCACGCCTGTACTTCTCCCACTCACTGTCGCTTCCACTCGCTGTCGCTGGGAAGACTGCCTCGTTTAACTGCGTTGTTCTGCTGTGCTGTTGGCTCCTCCCCTCGCCCGTGTCTCAGAATGGCGCTGAATTTGAATCAGTTGCTCCGAGTTTCAGCTTGTTTGTTATCAGAAAAACACACGCGGCTGTTCGACTTTGAGCTGCTGCTGTGTTTCCCCAATGTCCTGTGTTTTCTGATTAAAGCAATTAAAGATGCAATTTCTCCTTACTGCTACTTAATGTTAACAGCTGTGATGTGTTCAATAATTGAACAGCAGAACAAAGACAAGCCAGAAAATGCATTATGATTGCTTTAAAACAGATTTCAGATTAGATTGCAGCTGCCCAAGCTTTATTTACACTAATTTCTGACAGTTCACTGAAGAGGACCCTGAACTTATTACTATTGATCTGAAGCACGTGTATCCGTGCTTGCCAGCAGTACAAAAATAAAACCTGAATCCAGTAATAAACAGGGCACTTAGAATATTGTCTCTTCCTGTGCAAATATTACATTTTATATATGTTTCCACAAGTGACGAAAACATTGAACAAGCAATTTTTTGTCGATTACACTGAACATTATTCTACATTGTAGCCTTACTCTCGGGATACAGTATGTCAGAATAAGTCAAATAACAGAAAATAAAACAGGAAGGAAATACAGAAACAACACTGAGATGTTTGCATACAAGTTGAAGTGAAATAACAGCAGTACAAAACCAGCAGTAGCTGTGAAATGTGAGCAAAACTTGTAATTGGAAACTGTGTCATTGGAATCAGACCACAACCCCACCCCCCCCCCCACCCCCCACCGCATCTAAAAATAAAATCTCTCAATCACACCTAGTTAAATTAAACATCATGACCTTCCTTGAGGAGAAAGTAAACCCTTTCGAGGAAATTGTGCTGCTGCTGCTGCTATATATATACAAAAAAACCCACAGGGTTTTACTCAGGATGCATTAAAATTCAGCTCCAGTTTTTAAATCAGCAGGCCACCTGCCATCTCCCACCCATGCTGCCCTTTATGCTGTCTATTGCAATTACAAATAATGTGAAGAACAAACTGTACAGTGCATCGTTGTGAGCAGTGTCTAGCAGAATCCTAGGCCTACAGGCCTCTCCATTTGTAAAAGTGCAAATGCACTACTGTACCTTGCTTCATTATAGCACACACACACACACACACATATATATATATATATATATATATATATATATATATATATATATATATATATATATATATATATATATAACAAAGCAAAATCCAAACTCGTTTTCCTTTACACTATGCAGAAAATGAGCCACCATTCCTGCTTAACAGTTCTGCATCACCGCTGTCATCCAGCCCAACACCATGTCAACATTGTGTCTAGCCTGACACAGACTGGGTTTTTGGCAGATTAATAAGCCTCAATCCGCATCAAGTGGCTCCAAATAAAAGGTAAGATAGATCTTAAAGACATAGAACTATTTCAAGGGGATTAATTCCACTGGAATGACCCTTGGTTCCAATCCAGCACTCTCACATTACTGGCTTATCTGTCCATCTGAGAGCCATGAAGCCATGTCTGCTACCCAGAGTGCAATGTAGTAGTGTGTCTGTGTGTGACTGCACTCTACACCTCCAGGAAGCCAAAGAGGAGACTATTTCTAATATAGTAGCTGACAATACCAACTGTACGGATCTACTGCTCAGTACCAGCCAGTAAAATGAAAGGGCGAGATTTAAGCATCAAAAAAGGCAAAAGCTCAAACTTAAAACGTGCATGGAGTAGACATCTACTGTCGTAGAGATTAAGTAAAAGGGTACAAATATTGCTGCTTCAAATTATGCAGTTATGGCGACATCCATTCCCTGGTACACCCTAAATGCGCTGTTTTGAATGTCCATGTACCGGTAATAAATACTGTACAGTGTGTAGTGAAAACGCTTTATAAATGACAAGCATGAAACATCCGACAGTTTTCAAAGTAAACTGCAAATTTAAAATCCTGGCTTGTTACACTGAAAGGGAGATGCTTTCAGAATATACTGTTACATCACACACTCTCATACCCATTAACCTACAGGATTAATTGGGAAAGATTTTCAATATCAAAAATCCATAGCAAACCTCTTTTTGTTGACACAGGTAGTTACGGTAGTGACCTATTTGGTTTCGCAGCTGTGGTTTTGTCCTTGTACTGAATAAAAAGATCCTTTTGCTGAGCATTTGGTAAATATTGAATGCACCAGGTCATATCTTGCCTAAAGCAAGACAATGAACACAGAAGATTATGGTTTATTTCAATTTTTGTGAATTAATGCCGATAGGGAAAAACAAAAACTAGAACAGGTGTCTGAGTTTATTTTAATAAAATTTACCTCCCATAAGATATCAGAATATTTAGACAAGCAAAATGTGGTACATTAAATAGGGTCTCCTGAAACCAATCACAGCCATGTAACACACCAATGATTTAATGAGCAAGCATATGATACACTGACATCTACAGAAATCAGTAATGAGGAACAGTAAACCCACAAGTGTCAAGGGGACTGGGCTAAAAATAGAGCAATAAACAAAGTGAGAGTCAGTCTCAAATCTATTAATCTCAGCCCAGAGGTACACCATGATCTACAGTTGAGAAGTAAATGAGTAAAGTAAAACCTGACACACTAACTCGATGACAGAGCTGGTTAGATCACTTGTCGTTTACAGCACTGTGCCTCTGGAAGCATGTGTTTTAATATGTTCAGTCCACAACAAACAGCAGTCCAAAATAAATCATCACATTATGGGCAGAAAAGAAAGACAAAGGATTGAATAGGCACAGAGACTGAACTGCTTCTTCACCCCATTGAAGGTTGATCAATCTAGGGCAGGACTAGGACTTCTTAAGGGTAGATTGCACAGTTTCCAGTGCAGCATATTACTTTTCTGAGCACACAATTAAAATGGCTGGCTATTCGAGAGGCTTGATGTTAAAACCTGGCCAATCCTGGCTTGTTAGGTGCAGTGTGGCAGGGTCCACCTGCCCCTGTGCATATTTTGTTACATGTATGCATGCACTGGTGCACGGGGCGTGTTATTATTATTTAAATTTATGTATTTGGGGCACTGTTGTTTTAAGTCGGCAGGGAAGGGCTGATTGTATTTCCTGCCAAAGCATTTCACATGCAGACTGTGCCTGGCTATGATTGAATGATTTAACAAGCAATCAAGCCAGGCGCAGCTGCATAAACGAGGCACGGATTGCTCACTCTGGGGGTGGGTATTCAGAGGTGGAACGAGAGGCGAAAGTTAGAGATTTAAAACATTAATTGCAAATTGCTACCCATGATGGGTTTACACCAGCACACTGCTTGCTGATTTATTTTACCTGTTTGTTTCGGCCATGGTGCTGTTTTTTTTTTTGTATCCATGTTCTATTTTATTCAAACCTTTTCTTTATTAATAAATTTGCACATCAGCGCTTCCACACATACCCCAGTACTGTTGCCATTCACTGGTCAGAAGTCACCAACAAGCCTATCAGTGACTAGCAGATATAAAACATAGCTGACTAATTCCTAATGTTCAACTAGCCCTTAGAGGAGTGGGAAGGTTTCAAAGGACTTGCCTCACCCTGGTATTTCACTGAAGAGGTGGGGTCTAATCTGTTGTATCATTGCTCAACAGTGCAAGGGCCACCCTGTTATTTCCGTTCTATTTCAACAATGTCGGGCGTGTATCTGTTGTTGAAATCAAGTAATATGCAAGTTGGCACAAAAGTGTTGCCAAATCAAACACAAAATCGGGTTATCAGCTATATCGCACATTAAAACAACTGAGTTTTAAAGTAAGTAAACACACTGTCCAAAAACAGTAATTAGCTACTTCTCTAAAAGTAAATTGAAGTAAAACAACAGGACAAGACCCACAATTAAAAATAAATACAAATCTATTGCAAGCTATATACCTTGTAGTTTTGCTCCACAGCCTAAGAAATTACAGGTTGTATCCATCTAATATCAGTGGCCACTAAACATTACAATATATACAAGAAAAGTGGAATCTCCCTGGCACTTTAATTGTGAATAATATACTGTTAACAGGACACAGTATAAAACTCAGATGCCACAAAGGCTCCCTGAACACAGACTACAAACAAGCAGTGGGAACTTTCCATCTATAGTAATGTAGTATTGTATTGAAATTGCTACATAACCCACATTGAAATATACATTTCAAGCAGAGAACAAAACATTCTCCAACAGTAAAAAAAGGGACAATGGGTAACACTCATTTAAGGAAAGTCCAGAGCATGTGTCACAGAATATCTAACAAGTGGACTCTTAGATCCTACTCCAGTCATGGCTTTTATACTGGCGATGGATAACTGTGTACTACACATAACATGTAGACTTCATAGCAAGCAATCGCCTTTCACATACATTAGAAGAACTGAATGCTTAACTTAAATATACTGGAATACAGTATTAAAGTGACCAATATGGTGACTTTCTAACTAAAAAAAAAAAAAGATTAGACTGTGGGAAGCAAAGCAAAACACACCCAGCAATTACATTTTTTTTTTTTTTTTTAGTTTGGAAACAATATTTATTATCAAACAGCTTGAGACCCCAGTATAAATAAATAAATGCCCTGCTAAGCAATTATCTTAGAGCATCAACAGACATGCAGAGGTAATGGCTGTAGAGCCTGCTGTCCTTCAATCTGCTTCAGTAATTGTAACAGAACGAATTCTGACAAGTCTGACAAGAAACTAACTGCTTCCGATTTCAAATCCAATTATCATAACAGAATTTCATCTGCGTCATTTTATTTATTTTTTTATTTTTAAAAGGACACTTCTCCATACAGTAATACTTGTTTATAGCCCCATGGAATTCAGTGAACATGCCCAAAAATAACGAATGCTTCAAACCAATGCTTTATCAACTGTGCATTTATCTGCAAAACATCTATAAAAACTAATAAAATAACACGTTGCACAAATATATGTGTCATTTGTGTAATGTACTGCTGCAATATTCCACGTGTGTGTTTTTATAGCACTGACCCAACAGGAGGGCACTAGTGAACTGTTTTCCAGACCTTGGCACTGTATTGCTGTATTCGCTTTACTCTACTCCAGATGATGAAAGGTGCCCCTGTATAGCATAGAAGGAGGAATGAAAATAATGTTTTCTTTAAAAACAGAACACAACAACTTTTCATCCAATAGCAGGATGCCTTGACTCACAAAGCCAGTACAACTGAAGGTGGTTTTCATAGCACTCTAAAGGTTGCATTTACCTTCTAGCATAAAGGCTTGCATTGATTAATGATCTACCTGCTCTTTGTTGTTTTCTTCCCTAAAGAGTTTTGCTCAGCATGTACAGTTTACCATTTTAGTGCTTTTTTATTTATTTTTACTCAGTGGGTTATAATTAAACAATATTCCAGAGTAAAATGTTTAAGGTTTTTTTTTTTTTTTTTTTTTGGTAATGTATAACAAAAACTGGAACACAAAACCATACTCTTATTTAACAACAAATGTGATACTGGAAGAATTTTACTTTTACTGTTATGTTACAGTAAGATGTTTTTCTTCTTTGCTTTTAAATATATAAAGTAGATACATATTTACAAAGTAATATTCTTTCACTATCCCCATTCTCTGTGCCACATTGCCAGTAAAAACTTTAAATAAAGGGACAGATATTTAAATCACAAGAAATGTCATATTTTGACACGTACCTGCCACGTTGACTTTCTCTGTGTTCCCTGGGATGGGACCAACAGTGATGGTGGTGTTTGTCGAGTTTCCCCCAGTGCCATTGAAAAGCAGGGTGTCCACCTTGGATTCCAGCCTCCCCAGTCGCTGCACAATGTTATCTAGGAGTACAGCCAGAGTCTTCTTTAAATCTGTACAAAAAAAAAAACACACACACAATGATTGCTGGTTTACAGTTATTTATGCCATTAATGTATTACCGTAATTGGTATTACCAATGGCATTTGAAAACGTTTTTAAATGAATAATAACTACAAATCTGAAATAATTCCAAAATGTTTTCTATTCTCAATGGGGTTCTTTGTGCAAAGTTCTAACTTGCTCTGCACTTTGAAGTTCTCAACTTGTAGTTGACTTTCCCTTTCATGAGCACATGCACAATCTCATCTGTAGTTCACATGCACTTGGTTCCTAAATTAAACATATCTGTGTAGTAAATGCAGTTGGGTAATCAAAACAGACACAGACTGACACGCCTCTCAAATTATTACTTGCAACTTTATGTAGAAACAGTAGTGTTGCATATGCGTATTAATTCGCTGAAGTTTTTTGACAGCCAGGGTAAAGAGGGGACCAAGAGTAGATCTACTGATCTTTTAGAATATTTTTTATAAAGAAATCCCCCCACAGACTGAGCTGTTTTCCCACTTGCCAATTCAGTTGTCGTGCAAATTCTTGCAAGGTGGTAAATTGGTGCAAGGCAAAACAGATTGAGACATATTTCTCGTTTCTATCAATTGTATAATTTGTGGCAGAGATAGACAAGTTTTTTTTTGCTTTTCAATACATGTAAAAAATATTCACGTTTGGCTCAGCACTACTCTTCATATTTTTATTTTTATTCATTTTTTGTCAAGAAAATGCAGCGCTTGGTTATAAACGGCACCTGTACAGGAGAGTGGCCACTTGCTTCTTTCGAGGCTTTGGCTTCCTCGTTGGTTGAATAAATACACCACGAACGTTCATGGACTACGTGCTGTACATACGCTACACAACACAAAACAGGTGCCGATACCACACAAAATACGGTCACAAGCAGAAAAAAAAACACGCTACTATCTGTAGTGCACACACATTATTGGGATGCCTGGAATGGAAAGCCGGAACTCTTGCAAAGCACAGTGCGTTATGATGACCTTGAAAAACAGTAATAAGAATGCCCAGTTCTACTCTTTTTAAATGGTATGTTGTATGGGCACATCCATTTCAGACATTTATCCTGTAGAGGATGCAAAATAGGGATATTGTAGTTAAAGCGCTTTTCAGAATAGTCAGATTAGTGCATAGTACATCGTAACACTGGAGCTTTGCTCATCATTACTTTTAGAACAGATTAAACTAAATAATTTGCAGCTGTAGAAAAATACTGTAAATATCAGAGAGGTTCCAGCCAACGCAGTAGGACTACAGTACAGCAGCTGAACAAGATGCACATCTCATTGTATACCTGGATTTCAATTAGACCTATCCATGGCAACTTGGTCTGTAATGGACAACCATGAGAGCCCTACTCAGATTAAGCGGCACGTTGTAAAACTAAACCATGACATGATTCTTCTGCTGTGAAATGGGATAATAAATAATTTACTAGAAAAACTCAGAACAAGTCAGAACTTTGATTCTTACTGGATTTTACAGCCAGATGTACTGTTGGGAGAGCTTGGGAGAGCTCTACTGTAATCCATATATGGTGAAACTAAAGCAAACATATTACAAACAAAGGACAAGCAACAGAATTGCTCAGATTAAACCAGCCTACCGGCTCATAATAGGTTTAACAGTAAAATCTGTTCACTCACTTTCTTTTTCTGAGGTGCAGTGCAACAGACCTTGCTGGTGTTATTTATCACCCTCCACCTCTGCACATATTAGCAGAGATATGTACTGTAAACAGCTGACTAGTAGGACATTGCTCCCTGACTACAAAGCTACAGTACCATGACAAGCAACTGCATCGTTAAGCTTTCCAGACAATTAAATAGAAAAGCCTTTCAAAAATGCACCACGCAGTAAACGGCACAACCGCAGCAGTGGTTTATTAAAGTCATGTTTCAAGCAGAGTAATGCAAGAATGGAAATAGATTTAATATATTGGTCTGTTGAATGCCCTCTGATGCCCAATGGGAACAGCATTCAGCATTCTTGCTTTTCGTTTCCTTTTCCTAGGTAAACCTTTTATGGAAAGCAATTCCTCATCAATTACTCTCAGTGATTAACTTGCAACTCTGGGGCAGGCTAGCACTCTCAGCTGTCAGTAATGTGATGAGCCAGAGACTGTGCAGTGCCATCATATTATATATGTATATATATACATACATACATACATAATTATTATTGTTGTTATTTATTTTATTTTATTATTTTTTTTAATGCCAATGATTTTTACCAGTTTCTCCCCAATTTGGAATCTCCAATTATTATTAATCCCAGTTCACCGCTGCAACCTCCCTGCGACTCTGGAAACGGTGACTGAACACGCGTCCTCCGAAATGTGTTCCTGCCAAGCTGTCATTTTTTATACTGCGGACTCACACCGAAGCCACCAGACCTATAGTGCCGGAGGACAACACAGATCTGAATGGCTCCACTGCAGACCCGTGGGCACCCTATCAGCCACAGGGGTCGCTGGTGTGCAGTGAACCGTGGATTCCCCTGCCGATCTAAGCCCTCCCTACCCGGGCGGCGCCTTGCCAATTATGCTCCGCCCCCTAGGAAACCCCAGTCACGGTCAGCAATGCTGCGATCTCCTGGCTATAGGTCGCTTCCTGCACTCCACGAGGAGCGCTTTATTGACTACGCCTCTCAGGAACCCCATAGTGGCATCATGTTTTTAAATCCACTGTATCGAGACAGGGTTGCACCTTTCAAACACTGGAGGAGAATTACTGCCCTCTATACTGAAAGAAATATAACCCCAGGCTGCATCCTCATCAGAATTACTTTGATTTAAAAAGTGAGTCCTTCTTTATGTAGCAGTCAGGACCTATGAGCCTCCCTGGTGTTTTACTTATTTTTAAGTAACTGCTTGATATAGCTTTAGTACATACGCTTTAATGTGTAATCATTGGTGTTATTTAGAGGGTTTAATTGTAATCCAAATTCTGATGACAACAGTAAATAATAATGGAGGACTGGCAATACACAGCGATGTGTAAAGCACAGTTAAATAACATCAGGTTCAGTCCTGAAATAATAAAACACTGTATTTAAACACAGACAGAACACAAAACAAGGTCAGAAGTCCAGAGTGAGTGCTGCAGTGCTTGTGGTGAAATACAATTTACTGTCGAAGAGTTGTACAGTAACTGTGCCGGCCTGTAGCGACAGCTCCGGTTCGTGTTAACCGTCTAATAAATAATAAACATGACAACTAGACTTGAAAAAACAAAAACACTAAACGCTCATGGTTATTTTACTCTTGTCCTTCAGCATTTCTCTTAACCATAAACAAAATTAACAGATCACCAAGCTATGCCCCCTATTTGTACCTTCAGTCACGCCCCCTTGGTTAGCGAGTGCAGCCGTTTCTCCTCCAATCCGCGGTTGCCACATCGCTTTCCCGCTGGACCGATGACTTAATGTACCGCAGCTGAGTCCCCTTTCTAGATGGCTGATATCCACCAAACCCTGGGAATGGATTGTCAGGCCATCCTGTTCCCATTACACTGCCAGGTCAGGAGGGAGACACAGCACCAGGAATCATTTCTGTCTGTCACAAAGG
Source organism: Polyodon spathula (assembly GCF_017654505.1). Lineage (NCBI taxonomy): Eukaryota > Metazoa > Chordata > Actinopteri > Acipenseriformes > Polyodontidae > Polyodon > Polyodon spathula. Next base: position 6,755,632 of record NC_054544.1, on the reverse strand, counting down.
ACCATAATGTATTGAATTTCTTGCACCTCTGTGGATGACAACTTGTTAACTGAGCACTCAGACTACTAGCAGTATATACAAGTGGACTGTGCAGCTGTTTAAAGATAACCTTTAGAGGAGATTATGCATTAGCAGCACTAGTTTAACTTGTTCCCCGGCTCGCAGCTTTGAAATCCAGATGAGATCATGTGTTCCAGTCTCCATGGACAGATCGGATTGTTCTCGCAGACCTCTCAAATCCTGCACAACCACAGAGTCCACTTAGTGATACCTTCTACACTGTCAAAGTGAGACTAGAATGCACAAGGCTGTGGTGACCGGTATAAAAAGGACATAAAATGGACTTAATATATATGGGCACTAAATAAATAAAATACACAGGCACTAAACCATTTGAGCAAAAGACTGTGGTAAATTGCATGCCTGGTTAAAAATAATGCAGCGCTAAATTATTTTGCTTTCCGGGCAAAAAATGCAGTGTGTAAACTCAGTGGGTTCCAGGCAACTTCTGTATCTGTGATTTACTTTCTCTCTTTTCCACTTCATCTCTGCGCTGCTTTTGATATTGTTTATGATCCTTACTCAGTTTTTTTTAAACTCAATCAATGTGTTATAGATTATTTTATTTATAAGTCAAGCATCCTCAATCTATCTAGCCAACACAATCACACTCAAACACGTACACTGTGTTCTCTTCAATTTAAATAAAGGCAAATCGTGTTTGAAACAAACGGCCATGCACTTTACAAATAATTAGCAAGGTATGCGCAAACAAAACCTTCAAAAACACACTGCAGTTTTTTTTTTCAGGCAACTTCAAGGAGGGGTGCACTGTTTCTATGTGAAATGAGCAATGCTTCTGCATCCAAGGCAATATTTCTATGTGTAATCACGATTTGTAAACCACAATGTCACAAGACTGAAATATGGAAGTTATACGATGTCAGCGGTTCATGCCACAGGAATAAAAATCATATCAACTCCTCAAAAATATTACAGTAAGTCTTCTCAAATAGTTTGATACTGTATACTGCATATCAGCAGATAAAACCAATCAACAACACCCACGGCATGGAAATAAACACCCAGTGCTTCCATTAGCAATTAAAGAGTGTGAATTGGTTTGTCAATATTACATTACTGAACTGGAAAGCTTGGCCCCTTCATCTCTCCAGACTGGTCACTGTAACAACTGAGTCACATGTCTAAAACAAGCTTCCTTCACCTAAGTGTAATGTACAGCTGTAAAGACAACATGTTCCTTTATTACCCTGGGAATGCAAATAATTGAAATTGAATTGGTTCTATGTTCAAAGTTAATGGCGCCACAGACTCTAAAAGATGGACTGGAGACCCCAGTTAAGTCATGAAGAATCTTCTAGTAAGTTAAAATCTGGGGGTTGATCCTCCAATTGCTGTGGGGTGAACAAAAACTACATTACGCTGTGAATTCAGATTTTTTGAATCAATGCATCTGAATTGTAATTGCTTGGGAATATATATGTCCTAAGCATACAGCATAGAGAGAAGTCACTACAGTACAATTGAGTGGAAATCATTTTTGGTCATAAATGTAAAATTGTGCTGTTCGGCATCTAAGAAAAACAAACATCTTCTGTATTTTTAAACCACATTGCAATGTATTGTGAGCTTTAATAGTTTGGCAGTATATTGTAGCAGATGCAGGAGCATTTTCCAGCTGTACACAATAAACCAATTTAAAACAGTTATTGCACGTTTCCTTCTTAATAACCAATTCAGCCTGCATAATTGACTGATACATGGATATAAAAAAAGAATGGCTTCATCATAGAAGAAGCAGCAGTTTCTATAAACATATTTTCTGGGTGTTTCAAACAGCATTTGTTGTCCACATGTACACTATGCTATTCCAAAGGTTCCATTCAGAAAATGAATGTTATTAAATGTCCAAGCCCTATGAAGAAACCGGAATAGCCAGCATGGGATTACTCATCACAGTCACTAGTTTTGAGAAGTCAATGTCATCTTTTTTTTTTTTCTAGTATTTCCCCATATGTTTTAGGACATGTACAGTACACAAGAACAATTACTGTATGGACCCATTTTATTAACTAATAAGCCATCTACTGGTGAGGACATTCACAGGCTTTACATTAGTGCTTCATTAGGTGTTATTGTTCCAAGTACAACAGCCCCCCATGTTAAATGTTATTTTAATTAAAAAGCCATCTGCTGAAAGTCCCATTGTTAAAATAAAGTTCTTATTAGTTGACTTGACTGTTAAAATTATGTTTCTTCCCTTGCCTTGCCTTTCAGTGCTCTGCAAATAAGTGAACAAATGATCACTTTACCATCAGAGGTCTGTGCAAGCAGTTAGGCTACTACAATACTGGATTATTACATGAATAAGCATCTGCAAACCTCAAGCATGCCTTACACATCATTGGAGTATGACTTAGTGTAAAAGATAAGAAAGATTAAAAAGTTAAAGAGGATATGTTTTACCTCAAACAATAACACATTCCTGGTACTACCTGGGGGGGTAGCATCAGAAATATGGTGCGGTCGCTTCTGTTACCCAGCTATAAAAACTGTTCCTTTAAACCCTTCTTCTAGTGAAGAACCTGTAAAACACATTAAAAGAGTAGCCAAAAGGAAAAAAAATCAGCCCTACCTTTTATGTTATAGGGATACAGGGATGTTCTGTAACATACAGTAGGTTTGTTAACTTGTATTTGAAACCTAAGGGTTTATGGGTTAATTCATGACAAATATATAATGAATGTACACAACTATGTAAAACATAAAGGTCCATCCTTATTAGCTATAGTCCTGCACAGAACTGCAATACAGTACACTAGTAAATGTACAAACACACTTTCTTATCTCTAGCTTATTTCATCCCTCCCACAGGATTGTGTCTTTGATTGCAATACAAACTAAACACAAGCATACATTTGAAATATTTGGGGGTGGTTAAAATGACAGGTAAGGCAGGTATAGCAAACCAACCCTTTTTCTTCGGTTTGTTTTACAGAGTAGCAATTAAGGACACTGCAGGTAGCATCCCTTCTTCTAACAATACCGAAACATAGGCAGGGATCGAATGCTTTTCAAAATTATTCTGAAAAGAGTTATGGATCAATAGTAACCTGATTTTTCTAATGAGCCTCCTGTTTTAACAGAACAGGTCTATTAGATGGATGAATCCTTTATTGACGGTTTGAGGCTGATCTTTACAACGTGTTATCTCGTAGCTGTGCCAGATGGAAGCCACCTTCCATTGTACTTTATCTGCTGCTGATTAACACCTGCTCACACTGTTGTCTAAATCAATTCTTTCCCCTCTAACTCTTACCAGCTCTGTCTTTTATAGTAACTATAAAATCATAAGAGACCTAGACGTGTTCTGTGTTGCACTGTACATGCAACAGCCTAATATTAGAGAAGGTGGTTGAAAATGACAGAAACAAGGAGCAGGTGCTGAACTACAGCTTCCCATCGCAATCTGCAAAATACGAATATGGCTGCCTCTCTACATGGCACATTTACCTAGCTTATTAATCAATGTATATCATTCACCTAATCAATACATTTACTGAGCTGCAACACATTTCAAAAGATGGATACTACTGAACACACACATGTGTGTGTTCAGCAGAATGCATCCACAGGCCACAGGCCACACAGACATTTTACCAGCCAACATCGTTCCAGGGGGCGACGACAACAAAAGAAAATGCAAAAACAAAAAACATTTATGAGCATCTCAACAGGGTCTGAAACAATCTGCTTCATAAGTGAAGATATAGCTTCCGAAACGTGTTGGGCATCTGCCCTCTCCACAGACTGCATGCACACAAACTGCACAGTCACCAGCCCTTTCTGGCAGAATCACACATATACTAGCTCTGCTTCTATGACAGTGCTATCGGTTGAACCGTCTGACATCACTAACAGCTGCCTTCTTTCCACCTCAGTAAAGTGCCCAAAATTGCCCAAAATTTTGCATCCCATCCATCAAATATACATTTTTAGGTACATTTTTATGAACCTAAAAATGTATATTTGATACCTGTTTTGTATTGTCCTGATAATTGTAATTAAGTAAATTGGCTGCTTGTTAGGAGGGGAATAAAGGTACAGGAAAAATGGGAGTAGGGAGATATGTGACTGAAACAGGAGCGCTGGGTTGAGCGCGCTCGAGAAGCAAAGAAAGGGGCTTGAGAGATATTCCTTGGCATACTACATCACGGCTTTTGGAACGCAATACCCAAAGTGAACTTGACCTAAAGTGGTTGTTTTAACTTACTGCAGCTAACGTGCAGGTCCACTGACCAAACTAAGTAAGACAAAACCTTTCTTCCTTTAGCAGTTGCGACCTTTTCCTCTCGAATAGTACTGCATGTGAAGTATATTTTAAACTACTAATTATATATTACCTTAGCTTCATTGGGCGGGACACTAGAATTAAAGGATTACCCCTTACAAAAATATACAGCAGTAATGAAGTCAAAAAATACTGCAGTAGTACTGTTATACTGCAGTATTTTAATAGTACTGCAATATAACCGTGTTTAGCATCTATACTGCAGTACCACTGCAGTATTTTTTTTACTTCATTACTGGAGCAGTTTTGCCATATTGCAAATAAACTTCAACAGTATAGTACCATACCATTGTGTTTATGCCCTGCAGTATTAATGCAATACCATTGCAGTTTCTCTACTACAGTAAGAATGCAGTACCATTGCAGTTTCTCTACTGCAGTACAATTGCAGTTTCTCTACTGCAGCATGAATTTACCATTGCAGTTCTCTACTGCAGCATGCATTGTTACTTAAGGATGATTGCAGTACCTTTCTCTATTACATTTGTTACTCTACTACAGTATGAATACATTACCACTGAAGAATGTGAACTTCAATATTTTTGTAATACCTATGTGTGTCAACAGTAATAACACACTTGCCCCCCAATTACTGTATTTATTTGTAATTGTAGAACATGTTCACATATAATAAAATGGGGTTTATAAAACAGCAGAAAGAAGAAACTTGAATGATTAAAAACATGGTATAATTACAAACAATATGTAACATTAACAATTACTTTATTAAACATTACTTTAAGGGTAACACATTTTTTGCGTGTGTGTTACATGTTGCCATATGTTGCTACAACGGTGTGTGTGTATTGTTTTTATTTACATTTGTTTGATATCCTGGCCACTTTTGTGCACTATTAAATTGCAGTCCACTGTGCTTTCCAAGATGGCTTCACATAACTCTTCAGAAGAACTTCAGAACTACATTTCCCACCACCCTCATCATACACACGTGAGCAGGACGGTGATGGGAAATGTATGGTAGTTCTGAAGCTCTTCTCAGCGGTACATGTGAAGCCATCTTGGAAATTGAGCACAGTGGACTGCAATGTAATAGTGTAAAAAAGTGGTCAGGATGTCAAAAGAAAAATAATAAAAACAATACACACACACCTTACTTAAACAGCTGTAGTAACATATGGCAAGATGTAACTCACACACCCACGTGCACAAAATAACTGGAGTTACCCCCTTAATACTTATACACGTATGCATGAGTGTCCATCATCCATCAAAATCCATCATTTTACCACAACATTTTAAAACAAATCTAAAATCAGGTTTAGGCTGTTTTTATTTCCGCTGCACATGAAAAAAGATAATCTCTAAAAATGAACCATTTATATTTCTGCAATACATTTCATTATACAAATTTGAAAGAACATATTGCAACTTCATAACATTAGTAAGTTTCTGCAAAGCATCTACTGTAACATACTTGAAGTATATTCATAAGCATGTGTGTGAATTTGAATGTGAAGGTGTGAACGTATTTGCTTTTTTTAAACTGGATTAATACTGCGTTCACCTGCCTAGTTTTTACTTCATCGCATATAAAATTAAACAAAAATAATTTATCAATTCACTTAGCAATTATTTTAGAAATATGTACATGGTATGTGTGTGCTCTGATTCTTATTTATTTTTTTGTATATCATACCTTATTCAATAAATTCCTTCCTCTTTTTCCAAAGTTTGTCTTCGTTGTTTGGACTACTGAAGACTGGAAGAAGGTCTTATAGACCGATGAATCAAAATTTGAAATCCTTGGTTCATTACGCAGGGTTTTTGTACACCGTCGAGTAGGCAAAACGATGGTTCCTCAGTGTGTGACGCCAACTGTCAAACATGGAGGAGGAAGCGTGATGGTCTGGGGCTCTTTTGCTGGATCCAGAGTCGGCGACTTGCACAGAGTGAGTGGCACCTTGAACCAAAACGGCTACCACAGCATTTTGCAGCACCATGCAATACAATCTGGTCTACGCCTAGTTGGTCAGGGGTTCATCCTACAGCAAGATAATGACCCAAAACATACCTCCAGGCTATGTCAGAACTACCTTAGAAGAAAAGAACAAGACAGTAGGCTTCAAATCATGGAATGGTCAGCACAGTCTCCAGACTTAAACCCCATCGAGCTGGTTTGGGATGAACTGGAAAGAAGGGTGAAAGCAAAGCAATCTACAAGTGCAACACATTTGTGGGAACTTCTGCAACAGCGTTGGGAAGAACTTTCCGAACAATATTTGATTTCCATTGCAGAAAGAATGCCACGAGTGTGTTCGGCTATTATATCTGCAAAAGTTGTCACTTTGATGAGTCAAAAATTTAGATTAAATTTTGTTAAACAAAACGATTCCATGATTTCTTTTTTATCTCCAATTGTTTATTTGTTCTATGCTTCAATTTCAGAGTACATTGAGACATTAAACTGTGTAAATTTCAATAAAAACTGGAAAAATGGAGGTGTTCTGAAACTTTTGACCAGTAGTGTATAATCTCAGAAATGTCATTTTATATATGAAAACTTGATAGCCGTTAGGTATTTATTAGGTATTGCATAACTATTTTACATTTTCATGTTTTAAATATCTATCAAACTTTTTTATGTCATCAAGAATTAATTCTTACCACCTCTGTGGGCTTACCAAATATGTAGCCCTAGAGGGGTGTCAGTACTATAACAGGGAATGTTAGTATGGGTTAGGCTGAGACCAAATAAAAAATGTGACCCACCCGTTGATCACAAACTACCAACCTGGTACTGACGGTGACTTTATTGCTTGTCAGAGGGATATTGCTTCTACCCCAGAAGGAACCTGCCGTTTGTACTGGGCTTGTAATTTGAGATTATGGTCAGTTTTGTTTTGGTCCCAGCCCTATGCCCAGACCAAATCAAAACTTTGACCCACCCGCTAATAGCAAATTACAAGCCCAGTATAAATGGCAGCTTCCTTTTTATGGAAATTCATGGCTTCAGCGGCAGAAAGATAATAATTATGAAAGGTATACCTGCATGCATTGCAATTTACATATAAAGACTGATTTACTAATTGTGTATTTATTATAATGATAGATAATAATGCTGTATTAGATCATTTCGTACAAAAGCGACAAGTAAAAGTGTATATTTATCAATTACTTTTTCCACTGTATTGATTGGAAGCTGTGGTTTTATCTGGTCTTCCTTTGTATTGACTGCCTTCCTTCCATTCAAAGAATGTGTAGCCAACATTTCACGTCCAAATACAATTACCATAAGTTCTGCTGTGAATTTTTTGTAGTCTGTAGCTACAACGATCTTCCTCCTAAAATACCGAATACATACTAAATTTACATTTTACTTATCAGTAACAGATTTTATAAATCTCTTTAAATCGTCAACAATTTAAGAACTAGCAGAAAATTATGAAATGGGTCAGTTAGGCAGTTCAATAAAGTCTTTAACAGCACAGCTGTAACATTTTCAGGCCTCTAGGACCAAAGTTGTCCCCTTTTGTCTTAGATTCTTATTATTAAACATAAGCAGGATAACACTGAATAAATAATTTAAGTGAAGTGTAAAATAATAAAATTCATAATATATAATACCAGTATAACTGATATTTCCCTTTAAAACCTTATTCTTAAAACACTGTAACAGCAATGATTACATCCCTATAAGAATGTGATTATAAAAAACAAATCTCAGTACATAACATACAATCAATGACGAGTTACAATAAGAAAGCCGTTGACAAATATGCTGATAAGTTAAACTCCTTCAAATAATTTTTAGGTTAATTCTTCTTTATCATAAATGTCATGACATTTAATCTCTAAAATTAGATCTAAAATGAAAATGCACAGATTTCTGATGGAAACACTGTTTTTACTATTATTCCAAATTCTACAAGCTGAAAATCCCAATACCCACAACAACACACAACTGTATGCACTTACAGAAATCTTTCTGGTCCACTAGGGTTGACTTTGCATTTCCATTCTAAAAATACAACAAATGCCTGATCTCACTGTACTTTCTTTTGTGACACCTTTTAACAGAATCCATAATCTGACGGTGTATTGCTGCTGAATTAGATTTTTTGGAGCATGTCTTCCTACATCAAGAAATCAAAACATCACCATATTTCGTAATATAGGTAATATGGGGTTACAGACCTGTGTAAAACAACAAAAAGCAGGCTATACAAAAAACCGTCTACTTGGAATATGTGTTTTTAAATTAAAATGTATTTTTAAAACTATATAATATAACCTACAGACAGAACGATTTTTATAAAACCCAAATACTTGCAACTAAATTGTATCACAGGGCATGGGTATTTATTTTCTTCACCAGATTTCGCTCGTCAGTTGACCGCAACTTCCTAATCTCTCTTCCAGTAGTTCAAGTTCGGATTAGTCAGCTTTATCGGTTCAACACCTTTTAAGTCAGATATGTTATTATTATTATTATTATTATTATTATTATTATTATTATATTATTATTATTATATTATTATTATTATTATATTCTGCCATTGTACTACACTGCACTCTGGTGTATTGTAACAATACAGAACAGATAATGTAAACATTTCATATTTCCATTACAGTATATATTTCACATTGACAGTACACAAAATAACATTACTGCAATAATACTGCAATAATAAATTGTTAAGCTGCGTATGTACTCCATGTATACTGCAGTAGAAAATACATAACTGCCGTACTACTGCATTGTACTACAGTTAACTGCAGTATAACTGCATTAGTACTGCAGTTTATTTGCAGTTATACTACAGTTAACTGCAGTATAACTGCATTAGTACTGCAGTTTATTTTTGTAAGGGATGTTAATAGGTATTATTGCAGTCTGTTTGTAGCATGCTATCGGAATCTGGAGGGGGGGGTGTTGATTGCTGACTGGGTAGTTAGCGCAGCCTACAAGGGTTTGCAGGTGTGTGGATTTATTATTTTATTGAGAGTGTTTTTTTTTTGTTATTGCACAGAGTTCTATTATGTTTTGAGTGTGTGTGATTTTATGTATTTCAGTTTGATTATTAGTAAGCACTTTGGTTTGGAGTTCCTCATTATTTAATTTCTGTTAAACCCCCCTAGGTGTGTTCACATTTACTGTGTGCATTTAACTCCCCTGTTTTCTAAATGATACCACTATTTTCTACTAAATTAAAAATGCCAAATGTGAATGTCACTTCACTGCTGCAAGTCCCTTATACTGTGGTCTCTTCTCACCCACAGAACTTAATCAGTGGATGTTATCAAGGCTAGGGTCTAGTCTGGGCAGTTTTGTCTGCAATTGTCCCTGAAGGACGAAATGGCAAAGTAGCCTCAGATGACTTGCTTTCATACCTCTTAGGAATTGCACCGGTCAATGCAGCACTCCCTACAGAACCCCAACAGAGACAGGCAACTTGAGACATACAGGTGCATGCCCCTAAAAGCGTATCTAAATCAATAAAACCGTTACCGTAGTTCTGTCCTTTGCAATAAATGAATACTATAAAAGCAGCACATATAAAATCAACTATAAAAGGTAAAAAAAAGCACAAATGATAGTTACAGTACTAAAAACAAATGTAATTGTAAAAAAAAAGTTAAACGGTCCAGTCACTGTGTCGGCACTGTAGGAAAATAAAACCTTCTGGATCACTCCATCTCTCTGATTACTACCATGCGTTTTTTCCCCCCCAAAGTTCCTTCCCAGTTCTTCTTTCAACAACGAGCAGTGAAATCTGTATTGAAAAACCAGCTGCTTTCTGCGGCAATATGAAAACACAACAATAATACTGCAGGCTGTTAATTGACCAGTTATTACATGGCTACAAAGAAGGTCCATGGCAGGTCCAGGCAGAAAACCAGCAGGCAGAGCCCCGAGTTGCATGCTGGAAGGCAGTTGGTTTCAGCCAGGTCTGGTGCTCAAGCTTATCCCCATTTAAACCAGGTTATATAGGCATCAGAGAGCTATTAAAAACTCCCATTCTAAACGCAGCCCACCAAATCAATGGTCTTTTATTATCTTTGCATTTACAGTCAGCCAACAGAAGTATGTATTCTTTTAATATGTTACAGTAAAACTAACATGATCTTAAGTTGTATTTATTTCCCTCGCTAGTAAAAACATATAATAATCTACAGTACTTACACTAGATTAGTGGTGAAAGCATCTGCAGTACTGCCGTTTAGCAGTCACCCAGAACAAAGCACATGCACAATATACAACATCATGCAATTGATTCCTTATAATATACAACATCATGCAATTGATTCCTTACAATATACAACATCATGCAATTGATTCCTTACAATATACACCAACATTAAACTAGACTAATCATTATCAGAGCACATTTAAGATGCACCATTACTTTGGCAGCTAAACAGAAAAGTGTACTACTCACCATATGCTGTCATTGTCCCAACATAGGGCCCATCCACCACGTTCTGGTTTTCCTCTGCCAGTGCTTTGATGTAGCGCTTGCTGAGGTCCAGGATCTGCTCCCGAAGCATGCTGCTACTTTCATGCTGAGTCCGCTGCTGGATGGTGAAGTGTAGGAGCATCATGCCCCATATGAAGCCAAATGTCACAAGGAAAAAGCCAAGCTTCTGGGAGGAGAGCTTCCAGCCCATGATCACAAAGTTTGACGGCCAGCAGAAACAATTTAAACCGCGTTACAAAACGCCGCACAGGCCTCAAGAGAGGAGCCCGTTCATGGTTACCAGGGTTTGGTTCTGCCGTTGCTGTTGTGGCCTTCCAGTGAAGCACATTTCCCTCAGTCAGTTAAATTTCCAGTCAAATCAGTGGCACACAGCTTCATCCTGCAGGGGGACAAAAACAGGATATGATAGGGCAGCCTTCTAAAAACTATGAAGCTGTAGTCAAGTCACTGCCAAAAACTGGAAGAATACAAAGTACTTTAAGTAAAAGAAAATAAAAAATAAAGGCCCGTTAACATCCGGTTCAAAACATTTGTCTTATTTAACTGATGTGTGGTTTCACCAACTGCTGTAGCCAGGAATGTTAAAAACAAAACCACACAATTACAGGAAGATGTGGCGTTCTTTTTGTTTTTCTTTCTCTCGCTCTCTCAAAATGACCAAACTTTTTCTTTTTCTACAACCTTTAGAGAAGTTAAAATCTGCTAATGAATTAGAAACATTTTATACAGCACCGTACTGTATAAGCTCATACTGTTGTCTTACATCACAGAAAGAAAAGATAGAACTATGATAACTAGTACAGCCCTATATCCTTCAATTGACAGATTTCCAAAATCTGTTATAAATGTGCGTTGGTCGAAGGCCTAAAAAAAAAAAAAATACTTTTGCAGCAAAATGACTACACATACCTGCATTGAAGCTGTTCTCCAATTTATTTCTATTTATTTTGCGTCAGTGTATTTGTATTAATTGTTTATGATTTTGAATCTGCTGAAGTAGAGTATCTTATTTTACAATTTCCTTTACAGTGCAATATATTGCGAATGTAAAACACAACACCATTGATTCTATGGAGTGATCAAAGTATAACTTATTTCGCAGTACTAGTTAAATTGTCTGTAAGAAATATTGTTTTTAAATAAATGACGGTATTGATACCGAAAGTCTGATTCGATCTTAATCTCAAGAACGTGTGTTGTTTACTATTGATTTCCTTAATCTATACACTACTGGGACATTCACTAGCCAATGCCCAACATATTGGCTTCCTTTATTGCTCCACACTGCTTTCCTGTTTCATGCTGTACTACTGAGATGCAATCCATGCACAACAATACACACAGTGGGTTTTTTTTTTGTTGTCAGAAGAGAACATTTCAGAATATCAAGAGCAATTTCAAGAGCAAGGGTTGCATTATGAATGAGTAAATACTATAAGTCACAACAAGACCGATGCAACAGTACTGTAATACAATCTTGTTTCAGCCACAGCACTCATGTCCTGTATTAAGCAACATGTTAAGTGAAAAAGAGCAAAACAAATGTGTGTAGCTGCAGTATAAGGAAGGTCAAGAGCAAATATAACAACAAATTAATAGTACTGTGAGAGCATAAAATAACGTACATATTTTTCCATTTGACAGCTACTGTGCTGAAGTCATGAATTAACCCTTTGCAGACCAGGTTCGACATTAGTTTTCCCTTTCCGGTCTGATATCATCAAAAGGCCACCTTTTGCTTTCCATTGAGGGCAAACCCAGTAAACATTTTAACATTACACTATATTGCACTTAAGGTTGAATTGTTACAATGCCCTACTCGTTTTAAAACAGTTACTGTTATATACATTTTTTTTATGTTTCAGAATGGTCTTATGTAGTTCTTGCAATGTCTATAGGCCTATGTGCAATTACAGATGTGCAAGGCAACACCCTTCCCTTTAAGTTTGTTTTAACAGTAGCAGGTTTGAAAAACTAAACATTTACATTCACTACAAAAAGCTTGTGTTTAAATATACAGTATAAGTGTTTCCTGTTTCCATTCAAAAGAAAGATACAGATCTTACAGATTAGGCCAATACTGCGAATCCTGCTGCATACTTACAGGATCCCGGTTACAGCAGCAAACCAGTGTTACAGCCAGCATGCAACTCTATTGGATTTCATATGAGTACAACAACTCATTTTCTAGTTTTTGCAGATAACTATAGAAAAAGCCATTGCTGCATAATGATTTTAAGTGATCAGATGGGTAAGTGGACATCACAGGAATAAAAGCCAAAATGAATTCACAGACATTACTCTGAAGTATTTGATTTCGATTGAAATACAAAAGCAAAGCAGATGTACAGTTATTGTTCTTTTTATTGTGAAAATGAGGAACCTTGAGTTTCTTTTCAGGCCCAAGCACAAGCAATTTCCTCAAACTCTGCTGTGTTTGTGTCTGAACATCATGCCCCACAAACAAATGAGAAGGCCTAAAACTACATGACACTGCCAGACTATTATGCAGTACAAACTGTAAGACCATGTTCCTATCGCTACAGCTGATTTGCAGCCCCTTTTAAATAATCTTAGCTCACATAATGACCGAGCTGCTGCTGCAGTATGTACCTCTTTCTCTCAGGCAGTGCTTCACCTGCACTCTTTGTTGCCAGGGTGGTACTTGAAGTCTGTCCAGCTTGCTGTCGAGATGACAACTTATCTGACACCAATAGGACTTGAACGAGCAGCACATGCCCCTTTCTCTGAGCTAATGACTTATCTCAGTGTTCTCAAGTTCGGTGTCTTTATCTCCCTACAAAGGCATTCCGTGGGGAATTCACCCTCAAAAGAGCTCTCTTTGTTGCGTTCCAAGTTCCCATGACAATTGCACTACTGTATTACACACTTTGCAGCAGACTGTAACCTCTAACAGAGCAAGTCAATATTTTATTCAACGGAAAAGGCGACAGGAAACATTCTGCAAGGTAAAAAGTGAACTTTGCTAAAACACAGAATATTGTATGCAGACAGAAATGTGCAAACAGAGATTCAGCCTGGAAAAAGTCAGGAGGTTTAGAAGTTATGAATTCTGCAGCAGTACAAATCACTTCAAACTTGCTCTTTTAGTACATATCTTGATAACAGCAATACCAGGGATGAAAATAAGGCTCCTATTGCATAGTAGTTTCATCTGTTCCAGGTTTTACTATGAACTTAAGTCACACCTGAGCTTGTTGTTACCTCTGGGGCTAATCAAGCACGTTACAATGGGTGAAACTGCTAGGCATTAGGAGTCTTATTTCCATCCCAGAAACTCCCAAATGTTCATTTGATCTACTTGGGTACTGGGTCAAAGAGGATACGCACAGCGTTTTAAAGAGTGCAGTACACAACTGCGCTTTGAAAATGCAGGAAGATAGGCCTATTTGGTGTCCTAGTGAATATAAACTTACCAGACCTGTGAAAGTTAAACATGCCACTGCTAAAAGGTGAACTTTTTGAACAGCTGTTTTACCTTCCGATGCGATTCTCAAAATACAAATTATTTCTGAATTCTTAACCCCTTTTTCATACTGAATACTCTTACCCACGGATTAGGCCATTGTGATTTTTGAGGAATTATTATTATTATTATTAATTAGTAATTTAGCAAACACTTTTATCCAAAGCGACTTAGAGACTTGGGGGTGAACTATGCATCACAATCGCTGCTGCAGAGTCATTTACAATAGGACCTAGGTTTAACAGTACGTCTCCTCCGAAGAGACTTTTATAATTTGCAAAGCACTGTAAATCAGTAAAATCTAATGTTCCAGCGAATGTGATGAAATCACCTGCTTTTTTGTTTAAGAAACTACAACACGTTGGTTTAGAAATGTAGCTTTTTACAGGTATGTAATTCAGTAAACCTGAGCTTTCAGGATCACCATCTTTATACCATACTGTACAGTACAGTGGCTGTATCTGCAGCAGAAACTGTTCTTTCAATTAAACTGTTCATTCAGTTTGAAAAGAAGTCTGAAACCATTATATTCGTCTCATCTCGATTTCTAACCTCCTGGGACAAAAGTATGGAAATAAAGAAAATGATTTAACTGAGACATTACGTATACTGGTGTTGTCTTTTATCAGCTGTCTAACTCCATAATTGGAACAAAAAGAAGAAAAAAAGGAATAGCCCAGCTCTAGCAAACAAAACAGGTTACAGTAGCAGCAGTAGAGTGCAACTCAAGCCAAAGCAGGTTAAATTAACTTCTGCTGCCTGGGAAAGTTCTGAACTCTGTCATGACCCAGCAGTGCTTGAAGGAGCGACCATTTTGGTTGCCATGGCAAACTTTTTTCCTCTGTGGGCGACTGGAAATATTGATGTCGGATTTCAGACAACCACCTTTCTGCTGGAAATGTATTTATTTTTGTTTTTGCAAACATAAAAATTTAATATTTCACAAAAATATAGTAGTACAGTGCATTTCTCTTTGCAACCAATAACAAATAACATTAGGGTATGTAAACCAAGATTTGTTTTTTTACCAATCCTGCAGCAAGTTAGAACTATGCTTTACTGAAGGCATCAGCGGGGTGTACTGATAGTGTGTACAGGGCCTTGTAATGGAATAATAAAGGGAAAACTCAATCAATAATAACTTCTCTATATGGATGTTCATAAAAGAAAAAAAAAAAAAAAAAGTAATTTCCCCTACCTGGGAGTCATTTCTCTCTCTCTTGGTGTACTTAGGCGTAATTAACGTTCAAAAGAAAACAGACTATTTGAGTGTTTTCTCTTCTGTACGAAAGTGTCACTGCTCTGTTCCTGACAGAATAGTAAGTTGTCTATAATGTCAGGAGAACATATAAAGATTGCTGACAAAACATATAAAATAATATGTTTGTTACAGTGTTAACTGAGAAAGCATCTATACCCCTCCCCCTATATTCATGCAGTCAAAAAAGGCACAAAAAGGTTGTCAGGCCTGAAGTCACCTTGCCTTGGAGCATGCTACATACACAAAGATGCTTCACAGATATATATTTTGTGTATTTTGTGTATTCAGTACCATACTGTCTGCCCATTGCACTGTAGGATTCTCAAGGTCTATTTGTGGAACAGACCCAAGCAAGTGACTGTGTCTGTACAGTGTGGTTGGAAAATTATATCTTACGCAATTTATATATTAACCTCTGAGCTGTCTGTACATGGGTTTGCTTAGCCTGTGTGACTTAAAAGGGGATCACAGCAATGTAATAAGTAGTTTGAAGTTTATTTTCAATAATGTTTAAAATCAAGAAATACACTTATGTAGTCTGGACACTTCTCTTCCTCTTTCAGCCTTCATCACACATCTTGTTAAGGGGGTCTAAGGTGGACCGGAAATGTCCCTATTTAGTCATGCTTTGAAGTAGACTGCAAAAGAGCCTATGTGACAAGACAGAGATTGTCATGGTGCCAGGAGGAACAATAAATGTTCGCTAAAGTCATAATAAGTTTATTATGAGTAGTTATGATATTAGTTACATGATAATTTGATGGGGCACTTTAATGCTGCTACTGCCATGATTGTCTAGGGTTTCCATGCTCGGGTTTAAATGCTATTACGGGTTATAAGATTTAGGTATAATATAATAATAATGTGTTATTATCAGTAGTTGTCTGTTTCTACTTGAAGGACAGGTGGCCCTTATAAGGAATGGAAAAGTACTGACATTTAGCTAGACAGAGAAAGTTCTATTTTATTGCAACCACAAGCTGCTTCCATGGCACTTCAAGAAATGTCACTGACTTCCTTTTGTTTCGGGGGGGGGGGTTGTAATTAGAATAAGCTGTTATGATTGGTCTCATCTTAATCTTCCAAGTTGTTGCTTCTGTGATTGGCTCGCAATAACTATAGGTTACAAGGTATATATTATGCATACAAGCTCTGCGGAGCTCAGAACTTTGCTCGGTTTCCTAACACCTGCATGTGTTGAGATTGTTCTCAGGTTTGCAAACTTTAACTATTAAACTTAATTGCTCAAACTTATTGTCTTGCTGAATCTCTGCCCTGCAGGAAGTTGAGAGATAAAACTTCCATCACAACAACTTAAGCCAGGGCTGAACATCTGAATTATTCTGGACTCCGAGACTAAAATTGTTTAAGACAAAAAAAAGAGTTTTTATGTTTGTGTTTCAAAAATGAAAAAATAATACTTTCAGGATCACTTACAGTTAAGTTTCTTTTAAATCACAAAATCAGGGGGATCACACATGGCAAAAATCAGTATGTTTTGAGATGTTTCTGCAACTCAGTAAAAAAAAAAGTCGGTCACTAATAGGCTGGAACACAACATCAATATGGAAAGAAGAGTAGGGTTGCAGTCAATTCCTGTTTTTCAATTACAATTCAATTTCCAATTCCTTTTTAAAATCAATTCCCATTCCCCTTTAACCAATTCAAACACCTCATTAATCAATTGCAATTAGCAGCATTCTGTTAAAATGAGCTTTTCACGATGGCAACAAATTACTTAAATTGAAGTCACTGCTAGTCAATTAAAATGGCTTCAAATCACAATTATTATGTCTTCAAAATATCGATTCCAATTCCTCCGAATATGTCTGCACAGTATGCACAATATATGCACAATATATACAATATGATTCACCCCCCTCTAGCAAAATCTCCACTTATTCACTCCATCAGTTGAGACTAGTTTGGCTATAGTAGCTATATAGTAATTCCTACTGTTACAATCTTGGAGTGCTGCTGATGGAAATAATCAAAATAGCTTTCTGTCCAGGTGGCATGGAAAACAAATCATATTGTAGTACATACTGTATTTGATTCCTTTAAGACAGCATGGGTTGTGTTAGTGAAGTCGCTAAAATGAAACTTCTTACTTCATCTCCAGCACCCTCCTCACTTGAGTATTCTGAACTTCAAAGTGCAAAAACATTTGGGAGACCAGATGACATTTGACATTTACTGGTGAAAAGACAAACAGCTTTAACTTCACTTGTCAGCTCAGACTTTTTAACAACCTCTTGGCAAGGCCATAGCCCTACATACTGTATGCATTACAATCCTGGACCATCACCCGAATGAGTAGAAGCACACACACCATGCAGCTGGGAAAACAGCTTGATGGTCCAGTAGTGATTCTAAACTTTATTTACAAGATCACAATTTACAGTGTAAGACAAAACAGGATTTAAAGTTTCCTTTTTTTAACAATTATTTCTGTGAACAGCAACACAGTCAAGGAGGCTTACATTGAGCGGCGTCCTTTATTTTCTTAACTGCAGCAAAAATGGATTGGAATGCAGTAAAATGACTTGTGAATTAAATTAACCTAGTAAAGGTGTTCCAGACAGAAATACTGTTTTGCTTTTCAGCTAGAACTGATATCACTGATTCGCCACCTTTACTGTAGCAGTGACCTTATCTAAGCAATTATCTGCATTGAACCATACAGCAACTATTTGCATAACTCTAGTTCTTTTATATTAAAAAAAAAAAAAAAAAAAAAAAAAACATCTCATACGGCTCTTTTGAGCAGCAGACCAACTTTTATTCAGAAAACTATCCCACAGAGATGTCAAATCTCTGAATTACATTTTTTTATTTACCCCAAACAATGACTTTGGTGTAAATCGGGTGGTTAATTTCAAGATTTTGTGGGGGATTTGTCATAGAATGATCCTATTTGCTCAACCCAAATAAATTTAAAAAAAGAAAATAGAATTACACAACTCCCACAGGACGACTCAAAGCATTCAGTAACATTACATGTAGGACAAAACAACATCAACTTGCTTCAGACAGTATGAAACCAACAACATATCAATTTGCGAAGATTTGTTTAAAATAAAAAGAAAGAAAAACACCTGTCATGTCATTGGCAAATGCAACAAGCTAATAAAAACAATGACAGGCAGTTTTGGTCACTGTGTAATGAGCAAGTTGCAAGTTACACCTAGAAGAATGAAAGTGGAATTCAGTGGCACGTTTCCCCATGATATTCCATTTCAGAGGACGGATTGGAACGTTTGATCTTCAGCGTGAAAGCTCCAAACTTTGCCAGGCACAATTAAAATAAACCATACCGAGACCACCTGAGGGACGTGTTCTGGGTAAGGTTGCATACGGTTCGCTTATTTTTGCTTCAGTGTGAAAGAAAAATGTACAAACGTCAAGTGTACTAAAGTGCCAAACTGGTGGAACCAGACGTGAAACGGATGTTACGCGGTAAATAATAGCAAACAGGGCAAACAGAGGGGAGTTTCCCCTGAGAAGTGCCAGATACACTTAGTAAGTGTACCCAGTGTGAAAAGGTGGGGGTTACTGTACATTAATGAAGAGTAGGTTTTGTACCAGGAAGGCACTAGGGGAATTATAGGCCATTACCCATCAAAACAATGTGGTGTGCAGCTCATTTACATTCACTCATTTAACTAAACAACTCTGACCACCACACCTGAATTCCTAATTTCTGCTACTTTTTCATTATTTGGTACCTGCAGTAAAGCGCTGCAAACTGCATACAACACAGTACCTAGTTTTGTGCCAGGATGAGTTTGTAACTGGGCTAGAGATGCACAATCTCCTACAGTGTGTTATGACTAGACAGATTGTATATGTATGAGGTTGCTGACTGACAGTGCTGAAGAATTCTATTGTGCTACAGTAAGCACCTGTGGTTTGGTCACTGCTTCTTTTCTATCAGCTACATGCACTTCCTCCAAGGAGATGCCATTTACAGAGGGCCACACACCACTATGCCTGCCTGCAGTACTTGCTAATATCTGCTGCAAGACAAGTACTGACATTACATTTCATTCCAGTAACAAAGAATTAATCATTTGGTATTTTACTATAATATGACAGCACTTTTGTAGAAGTATTACATACTATAGATGTATTTTTAATTTGTACTATGCTTCCTTTTGACAAACAGATAACTGTCATACTGTAGTGTGTCCCAATAATTCACATAATAATGTATCTATAGTAGTTGGTTTGTTTTTTCTTTTGCCTATCTTTCATTATACACCCGCACACCTTTGTTTTCCTGTTGAGACACATTGTAAGCGCAGAACATCAAGAAAATAAAATGTACTTTTCATGTTTCTGGGTATGCAGCCATGTTTCTTTTTTATTGTTTTTAATTAAGGTCAAGTTTTATTAGGAGCGCTCTGTTTTCATAATTGTGCTCGGGTGGACCTTTCGCTCAATAAACTAGGCTCTAGAGAACAACACGGCATGGTTACAAATCTACCTTAGCTACTGTACCATGAACTCTATTAACCCCACAACTGCACTCAGCAAAAGCATTTTGAGGTGCACTGCAATAAAGCCACCTTCACGGTGACCGCTCTACTTACTCAGACCAACAATTTCCTTCTGGTAAATGGCCATTTTAAGTTTAGTTTATTGCTCAGTTCTCTAAGCAAAAGGAAATGCGTAAAAGTACTCAACAAATCTGGTCAAAACATGAAGGAATGTGTTTAGGGACAAAGCACCAGTGCCGTTTCCATTGATCAGCACTGCAGTGCAGCTAGCAGCTCAGATTTAAACTAAAGTATAGATCTTGCATATGTCACTGTTTCGGTATGCTCTATTCCTACTTCTGTAAGTAAACTACAAGAGGGCTTTTATACCAAAGAAATGCAAACCGTAGCCCATCAGTTGCTACAGTACATGATGTGAATTGAACATAGATTTTTAAATACCGGTAATTTCAAATATCCCTTCCTGGCTAAACTGGGATAAGGTTGGACTCTGGTTATTACTGTGTAACAAACATTGTTTTATTGTGAACTCATGAACTGTCCTATCAAGTTATCATCTTGACCCTCGGAATGCTAGTTACTCCTCTGTGACACAGCATTTTACAAGCATTTTGTCAGAGCACATGTGGCTCAACTGTTGGAGCCTTGATTGGCCCACTACAGTACATGTCTGTTATTTCTACTTGGAAACATGTAAAAAGTCCAAATAGCATTGGCTAGATTACCAGAAACACAGACTTTCAATTTTTCTTGGCCCTAAATTACTTAAAAATAACTTACAGATTTTACAAATCACTTTTTGACTGTTAAAACACAACAGAACAGCCAACTGCACAGTATTTCTCTTTTCGTTTTTGCAGTTTCAAGCACTAGAGTATTTAACACAGGCATGTCAATAAACAGAAATGTTGAGTCTCTTTTAATCACTGAAAGACTTTGTGTTTTGCTGCTTTGGAGAGCACCTCCCTATACCAGTGTATTGCTTGGCATGTCGAAAAACATGAGGGTCTGATCAGCATTTCCGATCTGTCCAAGCTGGTAGTTTGTTAAAAATGCTGAAATTGTGGGGCTCCTGAGTTGCACATCCAGTAAAAGAGCTCTGCGTGGAGTGCAGAATGCGTCCTATAGCCTGGACGCCGCTAGTTCAAGTCCAGGCTGTTACACCATGGACAAGAGTTCCCAAGAGGCGGCGCACAATTGGCCAAGCATCGCCCAGGAGAGGAGGGCATAGGTCGGCCTGGGTGTCCTCGGCTCAGCGCACACCAGCGACCCCTGCAGGTGACTGCATGGCAGGCCTGCAGAGTGAAAGGAAGCGGTCGGCTGAAGGCACACATTTCGGAAGACAGCATGTGTTCGTCTTCACCGCTAAATTGTTTATTTCAAATGGGGAGAAAAAAATGGTGTAAAAATCAATTGGCGACTACTAAATTAAAAAATAAATTCTAAAAAATAAATTTAAAAAAATGCTGAAATTGTACAAGCTTCTCTTGGAATTCCTCAGGAAGCTAAATGGCTTTTCTTTGAAAATGGCTGCCTCTATGTCATGGATGATTCGAGATCGGGCAGTAACTTTTTGTTTCAGCAGTAAGTCGTGTTGCTGCTGGTGTATTCGGGCAGTGATGTCTTTGTTGTCTTTTCTCAGCAGTCAGTCACGTTCCTTTTTGTGTACTCAGGTAGTCACGTCTTTTGTTGTTGATTTTAATACACCCACCACTACACTGCACTCGAATTTATGATGCAGGTTATTAGCAAAAAAATAAATAAATTTGAAGGAATATGGTTGTAAACACGGATATTGATGTGATCCAGCCATTTGAAATGACTCTGTACCCAAATGGCTTGTATTTGATGGAACTGATGACACATTCAAATTAGTTATACTGTTTCCTTAGTCTTACTTAGGTTATTAAAATACAGTAGGACTAGCAGGCGCAATGCAAGACACAAGACTATTTGCATCTCACTCGGGGGCAGAAAGACCAGTTGATTTGAAATCTTGGTGAGGGGTGTGTGTGTGTGTGTGTGTGTATATATATATATATATATATATATATATATATATATGTATGTATATGTGTGTGTGTGTGTGTGTGTGTGTGTGTGTGTGTGTGTGTGTGTGTGTTTTTTATGTTTTAGAGTATGGTGGCTGTGCAGGTAATTTACTTCATATTTGTATGTGAAAGGACTTCTGGGGTCTCATCGCGTTTATGACAAATCTTTAAAAAATATATACCGCATTACACTATAGATTTTAAACTTGGGATTTGGGTATAGTGTTAAATACCATAACCTGATATAGCATGCTGGTCAAGAAATCCATAAAATCAGTTTTCGCTAGCAATGCAATATTAGACATATACTGTATGCCCTTCCTTCTCTTACAGAATATAATTTACAATGTACTGTCACATACTGTTATTAAACTGATTAGGACTATTTGGCAATTCCCATGTAATTTTGCTGTTCCCCAAACATAATTCCAATTAGCGGGTAAATGTAATGAAATACTTTTTGCTTACACACAGTAAGCATCTTATTGGGGGAAAAAAAGTCAGCTAGTGCTTAGATACATAAAAACTAACTTAAGTCTGTTACTCGTTTCAACAGATCGTGGGAAAGTTCAAATAAGTAACGACAGAGGGTAGCTAATCTTGGAAAGCAAATTCAGAGAACTGGGACAATGCTTACCAATCTCTGAACCAAATACCTGGTAACTGAACATGCAAACCAAGTGGAAATAAAATGTGAAGCTCACTTGTTGCTGTAACACAAACACAAAAACCCAGAACGAAAAACTTAAAAAATGGCGTTGTTTGCAGCTTCAGCGTAAGGACTACCCACAGTAACTACTGCCCAAAACAACACATCCCCAGCAACCCCACGACTTGAATATAGAAATTGTAACATCACGGTATTTTTATATTAAAGTATTTTCACAAAATGAATTGGTTCAAGCGCAAAATTCGTGCGGCGTCCCCTCCCCCAGTTCCGAGTTAGCGTTGATTAATTGTATTTGTCATTTACAGTTCACTTGACATTGATGCTAATATTAAACATCAGCACAATACGCAGGTGAAGTATCAGACACTATGTCCGGTACTGAAACTGTAGTGATGAGAACAACCCCAGCTTCTGATCATTCAACACAAACCAGTGTTTATTTTAGTTAGACAAATTGTCCAAATACAGGTTCAAGTAAAAGAGGAACATCAACACCACTCAACCCCTGTCCATATATTTCCTCCTAATTAACATGAAGCCACACAAGCAGGCACTACAGTGTTACGGGTGCGCGCAGGGAACGCTGAATCTCAATTTAAATGACACCTATAAAGAAACCTAACCCCCCCCAAAACGAGCTTACCTTTTTGACGTTAAGTTTAAATCCAAACTGTTAAACCACAGAACTAAAAGGTGTTGGTTATTGAGAGAAATATCGTGAATGAACTTGCATGGCTTCCGCTACTGACACAGCACGACTGCTCACTGCATGAACCAAACGAAACTGCCACTGAAAGGGAATGAAGGCGTCCAGGGACTGTCTCTGTTTTCGCACTTGTCATAAAAACGAAAGGATAACAAAGCAGCATCTCGTACGCTTCTTCCAGCTTTAAGCTACGGCAAAACCACAACAAAGTGTGCTAGTAAAGCATTGTAAAACACAGGTGAAAATAAAACGTGCATGCTACAAGTATGGCACGATATTGCTTACTGTGTCTTACAAGTGTCTTTATGAGAGATGCATTTTAAGTCTTCTTTTGGATACAATTGATCCTGAATGACCACGGGGGGTTGGTCATGATTATAAAGATTAATATAAACATTAATAATTTTCTTTAAAAAAAAAACAAACACCGTACTGTAAATTAGACAGAAGATAATCGTGCCATTAATGCAATCACAATATACATATTGAGCAATCATATAAATTAAAATATATGTGAACATTAAACTTGAACAAACGATACAGATAACAAAATAATAAAGTTTTTTTTAAAAAAAATCAAACCTTTAATAATCATTTAAGAAATGGGAATCAGCGTGCACTCTTGTGGACAAAGTAAAATGTGTCCCTTAAATTTTCCGTTGGAGAAGTCCAACTGAGTAGTTCGTGTGGCTTGAGCACCATCTAGTGGCAGTAGGGAGTTTTCTTTTTTCTATTCTGTTTCAAAACAAAATACTGACAAACTTTGGTTCCTGCAGGTATTGACTTTTCACAGGTGGATGTCGGACGCTAACACGGGACCTCCTGCTTGGAATCATAGCGCCAATACAACTATACAAAAGAGCCGGACAGATGCAGATATTGCGATTAAAGAAAAACATTGGCCACCCACTGTCACTAAACATAACTGCAACAGTTTTATCTTTGTGTTGTGCATTTATTCCCTTTAGTCCCATATCAGTACGGCAATTTTATATTTTTAGTCATAAACATTAGCTGTATTTAGATCCATCGCCAACGCTATGCTGACTAGAATATATATATATATATATATATATATATATATATATATAATATATATATATATATATATATATATATATAGATATATAATATATATATATATATATATATATATATATATATATATATAACGCATATATAGGAGCGCTTGGGATGGGAGGGGCTGTGGTTCGCGTTGGTCCAGCAGCCTATTGGCGACGGGCACGGGCGGCGGAGCTGTTGATGATTGGGTCGTGGAGTTGGATGAGGCGGGACTGGCTGCTACACCAGCAGGGGGAGTGTTTGGTTGTTATCTCGGGATCATCCGCAGCTGCGAACTGACTTATTACCAATTGCAACGAGAAAAGAAGCGGAACGAAGTTGTTGACTATCTGATCCCCGGCTTTAGTACGGTACTGAGGATTGTGGTTTGTTTAGGTGTGCTTCCAAACAGGAACTGAAGAGGGCCGGCGCTCAAAATCTGAGCGATTGGTACAAATTGTATTTTAAAAGTGTGGTTTTTCGTGTAAAACTTTTTTTGGTTGCTTTTTTTTTTTTTTTACGAGACCTAAACATCTTAATTATTTAGTTTGTTTTGGTTTATTTATGCGTAAGTTTTAAACTTGAAAGGGTATATTTACGCACAAGTACTGAATTGCCCTTGCTTTTTTTTTCTTCTTTTTTTTTTTATCAAAATGAGACCTCCCCGCAAGCACCGACAAACTTGTTTGGTGTTGTATGTAGTCTAAACATTGAATACATTATTTACTTTTAATATTTAAAAGAAAATGAAAAAAAGAAAATGCATTGCATAGGCAACCCCAGCGCCGATCCGCGACCACTTACGAATGTATCACTATTGTTGCGTTGTTTCACCTGCCAGTCCTGACCTCTACCCCATGCATGCTACAGCCTACTAATATGTAACATTGGTTACTAAAAGCATACTTTGACAAGTATACATATAGCCTGATATATAATTTAAAAATATATTACTCATATATTAAATATTGCAATTATGTTCCATGTGCGTAATACATAATTATTGTACGGCTTTAAATATATTCTCAATTATTTCACGATATTTGTAATAAATAATTTCAACCGTAATTGTAATACTTTGCCGTTAGATAATTTTTTCGGTGTGCAATTTGATCGGTGTGGGGGTATCGTTTTCCGTATTGTTATGAGACGAAACTCATTCCAACGCTCCACAAATATATTGCAATGACATCCTAGATATATGCACACACAAAAAGTAAATGTGCCTTTTAGATGTAAAATATACATGGATTGGTGATTATGAATTGTTCAGTTACAAAAGTTGTCAATACGTTTTGGGATTTTTCACATTTGTTTCACTTATACAGTTCAGGGTTTTTATTTATTTATTTATTTATTTATTTTATCATGTGCATTAAAACATCAACCATTAAGGGGGGCTTCTGATCAGACAACAAAGCAAACCAGAAAAATTTCAGATTAGCACCTACAATCCTGAGAATTCAAGACGTCTGGGCCAACACAGTGTGAAAAAAGCCTTCTTTAAATTACAGCTTTCCATTACTCAGTGCAGTTTACTTGTATTTAAAAACTTCAAATAAAAAAAAAAACGGTTACACTTGTGATAGACACCAAACTTAAAAAAAAAAAAAAAAAAAAAACACTTTTAATAATGGTATTATATTAAAACACAGTACATATATCCAATTATTACAGAACAGTCAAGAAGACATTTTGTGACACCCTAATGCCTATGCATTCTATAATCCCTAAGATTGTAAGAACATTAGAAATGTTGATCACAAGATAAGGTTATTCGGCACAGAGAGGCTGACATGGCTAGCACAGCCTTTGTTTGCCCTACAGACCATAATATTCCACAGGTCAGAACTTTTTTTTTGTATGTTCGTTGTGCTTCGAGCACTGCAACCTGGTAACCTATTCCATGCATTTACCTCTGTACAGATAGACATTGGCAGTATTAATCCACATTACAATACTGCAGCATGTCAATAGGGGGTACTCCCAGGGTGTTTAGGCACGTGTACAGGCAGCACTGCTCTGGCTCCAGTAGTTCTCAATAGGGTCTAGGTGTACAGGAACACATCAGTCAAGCATGGATGCAAATAGTGGTGGGTCCCTTTCTAAATAAGTCCCTGCTTTTTTATTCAGTTTTTGTTGTTTGTACATTAGGTTCAGTACTTTGATAAGCACCAGGACTGGTGTTCTGACGTTAACAGGGTAACAGTGAGGACTGCTGCACAACTATATTCAATCTTCGTGCTTCAATCATTACATTTTTGTTCAAAGCTTTACTACACAGTATACAATATACTAATTATTATGACTGATAAAGGCACAACCAGTAAATTTGCTTTAATAATGACCACATGATTATCTTGTGCAGAACATTTCAACAATCAACTGAATCACCTGAAAGTGATTAGGTACTCAGGATAAGCCTGTACATCATTAAATATTACAAAGATTTTAGGATTTGCCACATTGTCTGTTAAGCTGTCATACAAATCAGCAGGGTCTGCACTTTTGGAAGGAGGAACGATCATATGAGCCTGTCCGCGGGTGGACACACCGGTGAGTACTCTGGCGAGATACATGTACTTGTTTCCAAGCACGTCAGGTACAGAGTAAGTGTTGTTTGCAGAGTAACTTGCATCAACTGCAAAATATGTTCCTTTTCCAAGAACTGCAGCTATACAGGAGGAAGATAAAATAGAAGGGTAAAAAAGCAATTAAAAAATAAATTCCTTCAAAAATTACTTGTTTTCAAATAAGTTAAAAATACATATTTGGAAACAATATCTAAATCTTATGTTTTAACTGGTAAATAATAACTGACAGTATATATATATATATATATATATATAGATAATATATATATATTATATTACTATATATATATATATTTATATAGATATATCTATTATATATCTTTGTAAGCTCGTAGACATTTCAAAAGGAATAAGAAATTATGCAAGGGGAGGAAAATTAAAATTATTGAATGTTGAAAGTAACAGCTATACACTGCATTTTATACAGTACAGTACATCTTTACATCTTCCATCCATCTTTAGTAAATTAAAATGAATAAAATGAGTAAATATATCTAACGTCTAAACAAAACCTCAAAGACTACAGATCCTGTTCTCAGTTTAATGCTGTGCAATAATACTCAATATCCATCCCTAGTTATGTTCTTTACTGAAAAGCCTAGCTGATCTTTCTGCACTTATGAAATATTTTGAGGCATCAGTTCTTTCATTCAGCACTGTAAGATTCAGAGGTAATTAAAAACATCCCTATATATTTACAGTATTGCATCACTGTGTTCGACATGGGTTGCTCTGTGACAGTATGTCAGCCCTTTATGTAGACTGTTTTTAAATCCACATGTATAAGACTGTTATATTATTAAAGGTGACACACCCAGTGATATGGATATTCAGATTATACATAAACAATAAGAAACAGAATTACCATTCTTTCCAGCAAAGCTACGGTTAAACCCATTTGCATTGATTGCCCCTATTGTAGAGTCAGCTGTTCCATGGAATAACTGAATTTCATTATTGGCAATGTTGTTCTTCATATCAAAAGACTGCTTTTTCATTTGGTAGCTCTTCCAAAAACATGGATTCTGGATTCTTTCAATCTAAAAGAAGAATATTGGTGAAGATGTCATTTGTAAACTGCTATTCCTGCATACCAGTCACTTCTTTTAGATTATTGCAACACATGTTTGGCTTACTGGAACACATTTTTGGTGTAATAAGGAAAATGAAATAAAACTGATGCCCCTGGTTTGAAAAATAAACAGTTGCCGTAAATTAGTTTTTTGATCATTAGTCAGTGGAAAACTTTCCATCAGTATCAAAAGGATCATTTGTAAACACTCCTCACGCACCACTCCTCCACCAATCCCGCTGGTTGATCCACGTGTGCACCCCCTGCTCACAGATGCACACAAACATCTTAGCGCTCTACAAGTTTCTGCTGCCATTGCAACTGTCAACTAGGACCCTGAAAGCCTGGAAACACGTTTTCAAACGACTGAGAGTACAAAAGTTTTCTATGCAGCTCCTAGATTTTCCTTCCACATGAGAGTAGTTTGATATTACATAAAGAAAAGCAGGAATGACTCAGAACCTGATACTCTTGGGATATATCAGAATCTGAAATGCTTTCCCTTTACCTTGTCTTAATAAATACCTTCAAAATTCTGAAGTTCTGACAAGTCTTTGTAAATAAAAGTGCCACATCCTTGTATTCCTTTGACGTTGCCAGTAGCTGTATCCTCAGAAGTGATGACCCCTTCATATCATCCCAGTGACTTGGCAGGTTGTCTAAAGCACTGTCTGAAAGTGAGCATTGTACTGTAAAGTTAGACAACTATGCTTAAAATCCTCTTAGACACCTTTTTTTTTATATAATGATAATTAGAATTCAATGCGAATTATATTCAGTTTTAAATGATAAACGCAGATAATAAAAGCTTACCTTCTGTCTTTGAAACTCGTCTTATCGGTATGCATTTCCTATTTGCATCTACAGCAATATTTTTGTCCAGGTTAAACGTCATATTATTGACCTTAATGTGCATTTCCTTGTTACCAAAAGCCCGTTCCAGTTTAAGGTTTGTGTGCTTGTCGAATGGCACATGTGTGTAACCCTTTGCATACTGCCATTCTACAATGCTGCTGATCATTTCAGCATCGCGATTCTGGGATTCCTCATCTCTGACTTTTTTTATCATATTCTGGATTTCCGAGACTGCAGTCAGCACATCTCTTGACAGTCCTCCCACTTGGATGTATGCCTCGTAGTTAGTACACTCAAGCTTTACGCTGATCTGAAGTTTTCTTTGAAGTGTTTTGATGGCATCATGTTCCTTATCAGTGAATCGCTTGATACACACATCCTCAATCTTCTCCTCAACATGTTCTTTAACAATTAAATCTGTTAGCCAGGACTTGGCTCTTTCCACACTGTTTCTTGTTTCTGCGCAGATGTGCAAAACTGCTGGATCAATTTCTTCTCCTTCCACAACAAACTCTTCATTAGGTTTTTCTTCTTTACCAGGCTTTCCAAAAATGAATGCTGTTTTGTATAAAAAAAAGGGTAAAGAGGTGACTAAAGTGACAAATGTAATGAGAAATATATTACTTAAGATTATATGTAGCTGCGCCTCTCACAATATTTTTTGATAACTGAATGCAAAATTTGATACACTAGCCAGAGAATAGTGAAAAAAAAAACATTATTCAATAAACAGGAAAGCAATACCAATAACATAATAAACTCATGTTCTGATGGGCATTGAGATATGTTTGGATATCCCTGATATCCATCTGCAATCTATTTGCAGCTTTTATTAGTCATCTCATTTGAATGTATATGATAAAGAAGAGGCACTTGTGGGGAAATCATAAATGAATGTGAGGCAGATTAGTATTGCCCCTGGATCTAGTGGTTAGTACCTGTTCTAAAATGGGGTAGCATTTACTGGAAGTTCAAATCAGTGCAAGAGATGTTTAGTACCTAAATCATTGTATGAGTAAAACTGCAACTGGAAAACAATATCCAGCAAAAAGTTGATCAGTTCTATTGATCTTAAAAGCAGGGGGTCTAAATACTGACCATGTTTGGAAAATTAAAAAAGGGCTTTTTATGTACCAACATAGTGGTCCTGTTTTAATGATCAGCTGCTGTTTTGATTAATTCAAGACTTTTTTATGCATTTCGTTAAAACAAAAAGTGGGAAGTTAGCATTTCGTTTTTTTAAGTTCTGTTAAACTAGCATGACACAAAAAACAAGCTGATTCTAAGAAAAGAATGAAATCAGTACTTGCATTTGAATTTAGACATTAAAGTCTGAGGCTCTGGCAGTGCCGTGCCTTCTCTCTTCTGCATGCTTTTGTGAAATGCCGTTAGCATAACGGTCTGGAAGATGATGATTCGAACACGCGTCACACACTCATTTTGTTTCTTACTCACAAAGTCAACTACTGCATCAATCATTGCATCAGCTACTAAAGAAGGAGCTGCACCCCCCTGCCCTGTAAAACATAAAGCAGACACAACGACACTAAGATGTTTGCAATCACTCTGAATGGCTTGTTTGCTATAATTTGTTACAGTTTTTTTTTTTTTTTGTTTCCGTTGCCTAATCTTTTTTCTGAATTATATTTGATTGTAATTTATATCAAAGACACACAACCTGTTACCTAATCTAACTGTCTGTCATTGTGTTATTTGTCATGTTTTTGCTCAGGAAATTATGTGATATTCTAACCTTTCAACTTCACCGGTTTCTGTACTGTACCATGAAGCAGGTCGAGTCAAACAAGTCACACAAATTTTACCTTTTGAGTCCATTCAACTTAATTCCTGAAAATATGCATAATTAGTCTGTAGAACACTACATTAATGTACTTTTTTTTCTCTTGAAATGCTTCCTCGCTATATGATGCAAAATGAATAACACGTGTTAAGAATGATCTGCAACTGAAAGATTTCAAGATTTTGCTCATTTAAAATTGTACTTTTTTTTTTTTTTTATTGTTTTGAGACAGACCTGTTCCGAGAGCAGGCAGGGCTACGGAGGTGAATGTGTTCTCATCACACAGCTGCAGAACGTCCTTCACAATAGTCCGGATGTTGTCGGGATCATTTTGACCAACAATGTGAACGATTTTGCAACACTGCAAATTTCCTGGTTGGGTAACTATTATCCCTTTATGTGGCTGTGCCGCTAAAAAATGAAGGCAAAAGTCATGCAGATTTAAATAATTCATACAAATAAATAAAGTTGTTGGCAATGTTAAAATAGTTTCAAGCAATGCCTACCTAATTGCATACAGTCAAACTCAACAAGCTGGCCAGCTGCGTCTAGAATTGCCTTGGATACCCCTAAAAAGAATTTGAAAAAGGTTAAATACTATATACTGTAGAGTTCCCTTTCAGTTATTGAAAAGTCAGTCGTATATTCCTCACACTGCTAATTCTGTCAGAGTTTTGGACAACAAACTAAATGTTTTCTGCTCAACTGCATTTGTAACGCTGCTACAAAATAATAGGTTAGCATATGTGAAATAACGTGTCAGGCTTACCTGCTTTGAGAGTAAACGTGTCATTAGAGGAGTTTACAATAACATCAGTGGTCTCCTTTGTGATATCGCCTGTTAGCACTTCGAGTTTTAGAGCTCCGATTGACATTGCATATACACCTAAATTAGGTGACACAACTCTGCCAAAGAAACCTGAAGGGAATAGAAAATGCAATGCCATTTTTAAACATATTATTCAGTATTCCGCTTCTAGAATTTTAGGATAAGAACTCATACAGATTTGTAATAAAAAAAAAAAACACATTGGGTTATATTTTAATTATCAAAATGGCAAACATAATATGTTAGGGCAGAATCTAGTAGTATAAATACATCAATAGTATCAATACAAGTACTGAAATACATACTGCAACTGGCACACACACACACACACACACACACACACACACACACACACACACACACACACACACACACACACACACACACACACACACACACACACACACACACACACACACACACACACACACACACACACACACACACACACACACACACACACACACACACACACACACACACACACACACACACACACACACACACACACACACACACACACACACACACACACACACACACACACACACCAGTGATTATGTTCTAATGTATATTGAAAAACATACAAAATACAAGAATATTACCTGCCCCAGGTTGAGCTGATTCAGCTGGGTGTTTCACCTTGTTACTTTTGAATTCAGCAATAAATGCCTGGCAGAAAAAAAATTTACAAAAAATTTGATGGAAATTCACAAACTGGGGATCATCACTGAAAGCTATAGAACCAGGAGAAGGTTGCCTGGCCTCAGTGCAGTAACCATAACCTCTGGTCAGCTATTATTGCTCAACTCTTTGAACATTGCACACCCTTACAAAGGGTGTAGGAAAGATCCAGCTGAACAGGAAACATAACTCCACTCAAAATGGCTGAAGAGTAATCTAATATACCAATACGTATATTGAAGTTTGATTTGATTTATTTTTCATTAAAAGACTGACGGGTTGATCAACATATACCCCACTGGGGTAGACCACAGCTGCATTCTATTAGAACATGCACAGCACTGGGGAATCACCCTGTGTAGGATTCCCTCTATAATTAAGAGGCTGGTGCAATCCAAGTAGATTCCCTGGAGTGGTCTGTAAAATACTCTAATAGAATGTCTGGCAGCATGTGTAAAGATACTATGTTTTAACAACCAATAAAGCTGTTAGATTTAGATTTTTTTTTTTTTTTTTTTTTTTATTGAAAACGCTTTTTTCTTAATGCAAAATATCCACAGCTTGCCCTTTTGGTTTAATCTATTTCAAGGATAGGAATGTCTGCCATAAAACAATGAGCAGGAGGGATTGCACAATAATTGTATTAGCTATAAATCCTTTTTAAATGAAGATACCTCAACTGTTTGAGTATCACTTGGGTGCACCAGAAAAACAACCTCCTGGAGGTGCTTTGGGTTCCGTTTACTGCTGAACTTCAACACTTGTTCCATCATGACTGAGGCTACCAAAGGTTTTGGAAACCCCAAATTGCCTGTTCCAATGGCAGGGAAGGTGATTGAAGTTTGCTGCAGCGTTTCAGCTTCTTGTAGACAATGTTTAATGATTTCTTTCAAAATCTGGAAATATAAGATTTAAAATGCAAAATGCAGTAATTCACGTTGGCATTGGTAAAACTGAATTTGAAATTGCTATTTTATAAGTATATCTGAACAAGTTTATAAGCCATATACTTGACTAATTGTACGATGCAAGACGACATAGGAAACAAGGTATCATATAGCTGTTCTAACTGAATTGAAAGAAAAGGCTTGGAAAACATAGCTGGGGTTACCTGCTGTGCATTGCCTGTCCCTTGATCCCATGGTGGAGAAACAGCATTAAACACCAAATTACATTCCAAATTACACCCCTTTGTCCTCAGTACCATTCCATGGCCTGGTTTTAACCCCATTGCCTCTTCCTTAACAAAAGACTGGAGTTCCTGACCAGCAGCCTGTAGAATGGCTTTAGAAACAGCTCCTTTGCTGAGGTCCAAGTCTTCAGAGATGGTATTAACTACGATATTAGTCTGCAAGTTAAAAAGACAACAACAACAACATAAACTGTGGATTAAGAATTGGTTTGTTAAGGTTATGTTGTAACTTCTGCTGAAATGCACATAGTCCAACTAATTTACAATCATTCTAGTTGTTTATACTGGACATTCTAGGTTCCCCTAGTGTTTACAGGATAAAGAATGTTTTATTACATTTTCACCGTAAGGTTTTTATTTTTTTCAAACTGTACCTTATGGGGTGTATAAGCCCCCCACCCCCACCCCCCACTCTCAAAAAAACAAAGTTTCCCATGTTTCTGCCCATATTAATCCTGTACAAACTGCTCCATCCCTAGACATAATTGCAGATCACTTACAGTTGTATCTTGGATGTTTCCTTCCCTTAGGATGATGGTCAGTTTTTCTTTTGTTTGGATGGTCTCTAGTCCTTTAACCTGTTTTTTGAATCTCCTTTTTTCAGTAGCTGGTTTCACCGGAGCTGCTCTTACTTGTGGTTCACGGTCAGCAAATATTTTTTGGACAGCAAGAGTCATTGCATGGACTGTTTTGTCATCATTGTTAACCAGGTGTATCTTCTTCAGAGTTCCCCCTCCAAGGGCTTTTTCACAGTGATCCCGAACAGATTTTGCAATTGTTTCTGCACAGTGTGCTAAGGGAAATCCAAATATTCCTGAGCTGATAGCTGGAATGGCTATAGACGTGCAGTTGTTTGTTTCAGCCAGGTTCAGGCTTTCTTTCACAGCCCTCTTTAAATTAAACTCTGCTTTCTGAGCTTCTATAGCATTCCACCTGGGACCAACAGCATGAATCACGTACTTACACTGAAGATTCCCTGCCTTTGTTATAACTGCCTGACCAGGTTTCAATAGTCCATTTGCCTTTATATAGTGATCACACACTGTTTGTAGCTCTGGCCCTGCTGCTTTAAGGAGAGCTCCTGCAAGACCACCCAAGTGCTTCAGGTCTTCATTGGATGCATTGACTACAACATCTACAGGACATTGGCAGATGTCAGCTTTA
Organism: Polyodon spathula; assembly: GCF_017654505.1. Lineage (NCBI taxonomy): Eukaryota > Metazoa > Chordata > Actinopteri > Acipenseriformes > Polyodontidae > Polyodon > Polyodon spathula. Next base: position 6,720,890 of record NC_054544.1, on the reverse strand, counting down.
TAAACAGATATTCCCACCCCCCCAGACAGTTTCACCTGGAAAGCAGACTGATCCGACTCCTGATCATCTTCCCAAGAGTCATCGCCCTGAAGCACCACAATACAGTTATGTTCCCGCATGGCTAGGGAAATATACATGTTCCCCTGTTCTCGGAAAAACTTCTTTGCCCCAGGCTTATTGATTGTCAACACGTCAGCATGGAGAGATGCAACAATCTTTTCAAACAACTTCTTCATTTCCAAAACGTAAACCCTTGGACCATCCAGTTTGATTTTTGGTTTGCTTGTCTGAAAGTCAATTCTCACCTCCCCTATGTGTGTATTCCTCACCCATGAATCACTTTTTCTGTCTTTTATGAACTTGATAACTGCACTGGAATTAACTTTCACAATTTCTTCAATGTGCGAGTTTCTGTTGACAAAATCAGACAGTAGTTCACACACGTGCGTCACACGATCACAAAAGCCGGCAATGACAATTTGCTCATTTAAGATTTTTATTACCATGGCTTTTTTCGGGACGTTGTAGGCCTTGTCAAGAGAAACAATTAACTGCATGTACTCTTGTTTCTTGATCACGTTGCTGTCTTCTACATCAATGCACTGAAAACCTAGAACTTTCCGAATTTGCTTTTCTGCTTCAATAAAAGCCCTATCTGTATTTCCAATGATAAAAACAACACTTTCCTGAGTCTCGCACATTGCATTGATGCCATTTGCAGTAAAGATGCAGTATGATAGGTCTTCATTATCCACCTCATTAAGAAAGCTGACAATATGAGGGTTGAGCTCAACTTGCTTCCTTTTCATGTGCATTACAGCTTCCAGTACTTTGCTCTTGATACTGAACACCTCAGCCGCTAAACCAGAAAGGATCAGACTCTTCACATCTGGTTTGTAAGCTAGCTTGAGCTCTGGATGATCCTTCATGGTATTCTCCTGAAGACCATCGTGCTTCAGTATGTTATACATGGCTGGTACCACAGAAACCACCTCTGTCACGCTATTCTGTTCCCTTTCAATTTGTTTAGTGGCTTTGTCCACAATCTCAGTCAAAACCCACTGTAACTGGTCAACATCCTCTGCCATTCCCGCTATCATGACTTTCCCCAGGACCATGTCTGGTACAAGGATTACAGCATCTGTCACTGCACTGCGAATTTCCATTTCACTTATTTTCCAGACTGAAGAATTTACATGACATTCAGAGGACTTGTACTTAGACATAGCAGTTGAAAACACACTTAAAGCATCATCTTTCCAGGCATTGATATGCTTAGCAGTCAAGGACTTTTGCTTCAATAAGGCAGGGGATGGACTGATTTTTGCTACCGGACTTGTGCAGTCTAGTTCACAGAAACACTTTGCCATGGTTTCTGTTAGAATTGTAATGTGTTTGTTATTTGTGTGTAGAAACTTCCAAACACAGGAATCCATGATCTCAGTAAACGGGTCTGGCAGCTTCCACTGTGGTCTCTCTTTCCCATACAAAGCTGTACCCAAAGAATCATAATAGGGATACACCTTTACAGCTGCTTTATTGATTGTGTGGGCTTTCTTTCTTACAGTCTCTGACACTAGAAAAAATACAAATAAAATATAATGCAATATTTTTACTAATTTCCTAATTCACTTTTTATAAAGGTACTCAAAATCAACAGCCATTTCTAATTCCATAGCACTGCCTTTGAAATATCTGGATATACTTAATGAACATATAAAAACAAGCAAAGAACCAAACTGCAGATAAAAAGAAGATTATGCCAGTGATGATGTGTGATGTCATTACCTGTATGATCCTGAAAGGAGATAATCGCAGACTGTTCTTCAGGAAACAATTCAATGCTGTCAACTTCTCCACCTCCATTCTGTGTCCGTTCAAAGTATAAATGAAGCAGATCTTCACTGACATTCGGGGATAGGTTTTCCACTTTGACACTTCTTGTTACTTCAAGGGGTTTTGCAGCCAGTCTGTTTTGATAAAACCTCTTGTTTTTGTTGCATTTCTCAAGAAATACTGGTACATCTAGAAATTAAACAGACAATTAGGGATATACAGGAAAGCATATCTGTTTCTTAGGAGGGTCCCCAGTAAATGGTAGCGTTGTGTCGTTCTGCGCTCTCACATGGGTTTCAAGAGACAAATCAGCCTCAATGCGGTTCAGTGACCCCTACTGGTGTCCAGCTCCAACTGCAGCTCGGCAACATCCACTCTATAGGTTAAGTCGGTGAAAACAGCCGATTGGCTTGACAGCGGAAACTGATATTCTGTCCTCCTTATCAGTAAGTGGGTTGCAACATTGAGGCGACACTTGAATTTGGCATATTTAATAAAGATGTTTTTCTATTAATGAATATTCGTCGATAAAAGTACTTCAAAAAAGTATATGGATATCTAAACATTCTGCAAATTGTACCCAGTGTCATTATTTACGTGTCTTTATAAAAATGTGCATGTTAAAGAACAGAGATCAATTAGAAATCATCATCCTGCAGTTCAAGCCCTTACCCTGCATACTTCTTACCATTGCTGTTTTTGAAGGACACAACAGCTTTGTTTATTTCATAAATGATTTCCAAACTAAAATCCCCCTTTTCTTCTGATAAGCTAGAGATATTCTCCACCATCATTCCAATAACGTCCTTTGTTATACTCTCCTGGACATTTTCCAGCACGACTGAAGTGCTCTCTGCAATATCTTCACAGTCTCCAACTTCAGACTTTCCTTCATAGAGTGACACACCCTGTAATGCTATACTCGAGTGAGCCACAGCATCTTAAGAGAACACAGAGGTTATCTAAAATTACAAAACTTGAATTGCTGATGATTAAAAACATAACAATTAAAGTTCATTAAATATGTTATATACACTTTAATTGACAATAAATATCTACCTTTGGTTCACAAATCACAATAAACAGTCTGATTATAAGCTCTGGCACCTGCAGCATTTCTTTATTAACAATTATTTTGATCTCCACGCACAGGTTTTTAGTTCAAGTTTAGGGGAGAACTTTTGCTGCTTTTCTTAACAGATCTGTTCAACACTTGGCAACTGTCTTCCTTCCTCCTCCCTAGATCCAGCAACCCATGACTGGATTCAGAACTGGAGATGTTTCTCAATAGCTAATGGAGTTATACTTTTTGAGACTAAATGGAAGTATATTTTTACATCTATTAAGCATGGTATATCTCCATAATATTAAAAGGTATGCTATAAAAAGACAGTGTCTTATTGAACTCCCTGTACTTTCTATTTAATATCCCTTTTTAATTATTTACTTGAGAATAACACCTGTCTGCAAAAGACTGCAATTGAGTTGCATCTTTAAAATGTATTTTATATCATTAGTGAAAGGTCCAAGGTTGTGCTGGTCACACTGCATCCCCTGCAGGCTATATCGTAAAACTGGTATTTCTGTTTTTTTTTTTTCAGGCAAGGTGCGTAGTAAGACATTCAGATTTTAAAATATCTGAGCAACATAATGTTGTAAAACAAACAAACAAAAAAAAATACTCTCATGCGTAATCTGGGATTTGGGCATTGTACGTTTGTCCAGCAGCTTGTTTGGAGATGTGGGGCAAAGAACAGCATGGATTGTATTCTTATTAATAATCACAGGTACAGTTATGCCATTGGGTTTTACAGTTTTTAACATAATAAATAGTCCAATACCTTGTTCTTGTGGATCAATTGGTTCTTTTCCCTAGAAAACAAAATACAAATTAATATATATATATATATATATATATATATATATATATATATATATATATATATAATTACCTTTTTTTTACAGGAGAAAAAACAAAGTAGCCTTTTGTTGCTTGTTTAAAATATAATATATTATCAAATGCTAACTTCTTATTTGTTGGGTATAATAATTAAGAGGGCTGAGTTGCACTGAGATTTATACTTACAGGCTGTGGAGAAGTTCCTCCCTCTCCTGGGTCCTCCGGCACTCTGACTGTCATCTTCACTGTTTCTTTTTCTAAATTCAGCTCATGGCTTTGTTTCTCAAGGACACGTTTCCTTGCTAAGAAAAGTGGAGGGAGCATTAAATTCACTAACCTCATCTCCCATTTAAAATGATTAGGTATTTCACATGATTATACTATATATATATATATATAATATTATATTATAATATATATATATATATATTATAAACACACACACAAAACAGTTATTATTAATGATAATAATTTAAATGAAATAAAAGATGAAACCAAATGATGTGGTTGTATAAGCATGATTTCTGTACATTTTTTTTCCAGGATTCTGTTACATTATAAATATAATATGAACCCACAGTTATTTTCAGATTGATTTACTGTGCATATACTATGCTATAATATGACGCAGTGATTAGAACCACTATAAAACCTACTGGCAGTAGTACAAATTCTACTGACAGTAAGAAGCCCCCAAAAGACTGCTGGCAGTAGTTTATTATAAATATATTTTATTGACTTTAAGTTTAGAATAACGTGAAATGGGATGTTGCATTAAGAATGTGTTTTGTGCAGCTAGTACTGGCAACCGCGGGATCAGCTGTACAAACGCCCAGGTAGCCCAGTAACGTCATCTGCCATAAACATAACGCAAAGGTCTGAATGTTCAGGGTGCTGTTTCCGTGTTACGAAGAATTCTGGGCCCCCATGGAAATCACTTTTCCCGGCCAGTAATTTACCGCATTTCGTCTGGAACTATTATTATTATTATTACTACATTATATATATATATATATATATATATATATATATATATATATATATATATATATATATATATATATATATGTATTTTGTGTATTTGTCGGTAATCGGACGAATATAGACTAACCTCACCCTTAACTTAACCCTTAATGGTCACTTCGGGATTCGGCCAAAACAAACCTTGGCGAAAGTGTGTAAGACGAATCGCCAGACCACCTGACAGCAGGGAAACTGTATTCCTTCGGGCACAGAATTCTATGTAACGCTCTGCACTGAAATGCTTTTTATTTACTATCTATTCAACTCAAGTGTCCACAGGAGTACACAACGTTCAACAAAATGAGCGCAGCATCAAAAACAGAGTCTTTAATTAAACACATCGCAGTAAAATTAACACACACACACTATATATATATATATATATATATATATATATATATATATATATATATATATATATATATATATATATATATTGTTCACTCAAAGTTTCTATGCAACACTACTGAACATAAAAACGGTAAACAAATGATTACGTACTTTCCTCTGTTTTAAACCAGACTGTTGCTAGACTGCTGTCGAGATCCTCAAATTCCACCAGACATTCACCTCCGTTAGACCTCTTCTTACTCTGAAAGTAAATCTGAAGTTTGGTTTTTATTATTTTAGCAATGTTTGGGCCCCAATCCCCCTCAACTAGCAGGGGATAAGGATAGCACTCCGCCATCGTCTCTTTACAAACCTCAAATGCAATCCAGAACTCCTATTTCCAGTTACACTTCTAAGTTTCACTTTTGTTTTTTCTGAAATGTTCACGTCACGAACACGTCATTTACACAGATACATAAAGACAACTTGCAGGATGTTGGAGGGTATGTTATTATGTTGCCGATAAAGTTTTTTTTTTTTTTTTTGCCCTGCTTTTTTTTAAACTAGTATATATCATAAACCGGCATAACTTATTATTAGTTTAGTTTTAGCATAAGTTTAAAAGTTTCTAAGAAATAATTGTATTAACTAAATTAATAGAAGTTTAAATTGGGGTTATGGGCTAGCGTTTGGGAATAAAATTGAAATATTGGGCGCTACCCCCCCCCCTCCTCCCCCCAAAAGTCTGTTTTTGTATCAAGTTTGATGTTCCTGAAATTCTGTGACTATTGGTTGTTTCGTTAACAAAATGTGCATACATATCAAAGTCAATTGAGTTTCCAGGATCAGGTCCCAATCATATGCAAAGTGAGTGTTCTGTTTGAAACTCTATAAAGTGGCAAATAACAGCGTGTACCCCTTCGCCATAGCAATAATTCTATGCCCTTTCAAAGTGGTCTTGTGCAGCAAAAACTCCAGAATAAATCGGATGTAAAAAGATATAAAAAGAGCTGAAGCATTTCCAAATAGTGAGGCTAAAGATGTCCTGTCAATGGCTGTAGGATCTCTGAGGCTTGCTCAAGGCACGTGGTAGAACACTCATGTACTGTCAGACATTTATCAACATCAAAAGTAACCTGTCTTTTACCTGCCAGCATAATTTACTAAAGTTAATAAAAAGACTGTGTGTGCCTACAGCAGTAATTTACTAAATATACATGTTCCACCTTTCATAATAATTCCTTTCTAGAAACTTCAAAACACATACCAGCAGTTAAGAAATATATTTAAAAGGGAAATTCTCTTATACAGCAGGCCTAATATCATCTGTCTCTACATTTATTGCAAAACACTTTTTCTTCTCTGGGAAACCCTCTGTTTGCTATGATATATATATATATATATATATATATATATATATATATATATATATATATATATATATATATATATATATATATATATATATATATATATATATATATATATACACACAAAAGATCATTAAAGGGTAAACAGAAGTTATCCAGTACTATTTCATTAGTTTTATTGCAAAACAAACATTTCAAAATTTGAGACATTAAACCAGAATTACAACATTTAAGGCAGTGAATCATTATGGTTTTTTGGAATGGGACTTTCAAATTAGAGATGTTTGATTTCTCCATGAACTATCACCAATTGGTTACAAACTGTAATAGACCTTTTTGTGACCTCCACATACACAATACTGTGAGAGAGAGAACTAACAGAAGGTGACTAAATACTCGGGATAAGCTTGTACATCATGGAATATTACAAATATAGCTGGATTTGCAGGGTTGTCAGTTACACTGTCATACAAATCAGTGGGATCTGAAGCATTCTTGGCAGGAGGAACTTTCATGCCAGGTCTTCCATTGGTAAACACCCCAGTGAGGACTCTGGTGAGATACATGTACTTCTGTCCTTGTGGATCGGGTACAGAGTAAGTACCACTTGCAGAATAACTGGCATTAACTGCAAAATAGGTTCCATTCCCGTAGGCTGCAGCTTTAACCAAAAAAATACATAAAGGTAAATCAGAGGACAAAGATGATCTATGTGGGTGTCTGTCTATCCCTACATATGTCCATGTGTATATCACACCTTTTTGCATACATTATCTGGACAATAGCTTATCAAATTCTTATTAAATATTAATGTTTATAAATTCCATTGTACATTACCAAAATCATAGCCCTGATGTTTGAGAGTTGTTGCTAAAATATTACCTACTAATGGGTAAATACTTGTACTCAAATCTCCAGAACATAAAAAGAAAAATGTAAAATATGAAAAGATCTTACTGTACCATTCTTTCCAGAAAAGCTCCTATTGAATCCATTGGTGTTAATTATATCTACTGTCTGATATGATGTTCCATGGAATAACTGCTTTTCATTATTAGTGTTGCCATTCTTCTCATCAAAGGCTTGTTTTTTCAGTTGGTAAATCAGCCACAGGTTAGGATTCTGAATTCTTTCAATCTAAAAAAAAGTGAATTAACATGGTTGGAGTACTGTAGGTGCTTTTGAAGTGCAGAGGCAACACCTGTATGTGGTCTTCCAATCTGTTGGGTCAACATGTTAATGAGGCTGACCCATGGTGCTCCTGTAGATGGCAGGAGATTGCACCAATTTTTTTTTTTGTTAGGAAAAGTCTGTTTGCTCCAGTTTCATCTTACTTTCCAACCCCTAAATGCCATAAAAAAATCCTGCTCCCCTTTTCAAAATTTGGCCCGCAGTTTCTTTAACTGAAAAAACCACTCTATCCTGGAAGAGACAACCACAAGGGCTCCCATCTAATTTAACCTTGCAGGTGACGCACACTTAAGTTGCTTAGCTCAACAGAAGTACGTCAAGCAAACAAACAACTTAGTAGATGCTTATTGAAAAAAATAAAAGGACAGCAGTGAATGTAAATACCACCACTTTAGATAATTAAAGTAATGCCTTTTGAGTACCAAGTTTGACAATTAAACAGCTAACAGTGCCTGTATTTCCATCTGTAGATTCACAACCGTCTGGTGTTTAGATCACCTGAAACCCCATGTCTACAAGGAAGAACAGATCTTGACACTAGATTAGAAAAAAAACCCTGCTTTACTAATTACCTTGAGAATAGTCAAGTGACAAGTGCGTTTAAATGACCTCTCCACCTCCATGTACTCCTGTGAGGATGCCTTTAGGGGTATCTGCAGACATGAGGACCCCTTCATGTCATCCCAGTGCCTTGGAACACTGAACAAAGGACCTAAACATAAGAAAGGTTACAAATGAGAGAAGGCCATTCAGCCCATCTTGCTCGTTTGGTTGTTGGTAGCTTATTGATCCCAGAATCTCATCAAGCAGCTTCTTGAAGGATCCCAGGGTGTCGGCTTCAACAACAGGACTGATTGATATACAGTATACTAAGCTCAATATTTCTTTACTTCACTTGACCCTGCAATATTGCCCATTTAAAAATGTACCTATTGCTAGTCCTGTTTTTATTTTATATAATTATTTCATGCATTTTCCATACATCATACAACATTCTAGACCACAATGAATACATACAAATAACAATTACTTGTTATCCTAAGCTTTGTGTTTGGTCCCTTTGTATTTAACTTGGAAAATCTAATTGTTGTTAACTTTGGTTCTTGTAAAACTCTTCATAACAAATCGGGGGGTTGGGGGAGCAGTTTTGGAATATCCCAGCCAATGGCGTGCACATGCTTTGGAATGGAGATGCAGGTTTCTACAATGATAAGATGTCTGGTTTAAACTAGCAGAAATGGAGTTCCCTATGATACCCTTACCCACCCATTGAAGTTTCCCTCTGTAAAAAGACTAACTTACGCTTCTGGATTTCCTCGTCTCTTATTCTCCGGATCATATCCTGGATTTCAGTGCATGCTTTCAGCACATCTCTTGTGAGCCCTCCCACTTGGATGAAAGGCCCAGCTGGAAGGTATTTCACTTCCACTCTGATCTGGAGCCTCTTTTGAAGGCTTTCAATTGCCTTACTTTCCTTATCAGTGAATCGCTTGATGCACACATCCTCAATCTTCTCCTCAACATGTTCTTTATCAATTAAATCTGTTAGCCAGGACTTGACTCTTTCCACACTGCTTCTTGTTTCTGCACAGATGTGCAAAACTGCTGGATCAATTTTTCCTCCTTCCAAAACAAACTCTTCATTAGGGTTTTCTTCTTTACCAGGCTTTCCAAAAAGGAGTTCTGTTTTGAATAACAATGGGGAAGGGAAGTGATTAAGTCAAATATTAAACGACAAATTATGATTGTGTATTATTAAATTAATGAATCTAATAATGAAGGTCAACTTGGCGTTAACAGAACTACACTTGCACTCCACATGGCTAGACATAGGAAATAACTTTATATATGCATTTGAAAAGGCTTACCTGCTTTACCATTACTTTTCTGTACTCTGCCCATCAGTTCAGCAGTAAGTATCTTTTAGAAGAAGAAAAAAATGGATCATGTTTAGTAGGTTTGGATTGGTGTTCAGAAACACATTTTTTTTTCACTGCAAGTGCTTTATTTCAACTACTGCACAAAAAACATACTATTTTAAATAGGGGGATTATTCTCCTCCCTCTAATTGCTCCATTTCCAAACTTACTGATTTGTCTTGGATGATTCCATTTCCTAGGATGCTGGCAAGATCCGTTGCAGGTCTTCTGTTTCTAATTGTTCTCAACTCCACATTTTTAACAGGATTTTCATTAAACTGTTGTGTATTAGAAACTGTTGGCTGAGGGATTCTAAACCAGTTTTCCCTGTACAGAGCCAGGCTTCCATATGGTCTGTGTTTATTGTGATCTGAGGAGATTCCAGGGGGTTCTAGTGACCATGCACCGGAAAGTAATGGCTGTGGTCTCCCCATCCCAGCAAGGTCTTTGTGTTTTTGTAAATTACTTGGTGGGAAAGCTGTTAAGATACCCATGGCTTCAGTCTTCTCATCACCTTCCTGAGAGTCAAGCACCACAACACAGTTATGTTCCCGCATGGCTAGGGAAATATACATGTTCCCCTGTTCTCGGAAAAACTTCTTTGCCCCAGGCTTATTGATTTTCAACACGTCAGCATGGAGAGATGCAACAATCTTTTCAAACAACTTCTTCATTTCCAAAACATAAACCCTTGGACCGTTCAGTTTGATTTTTGGTTTGCTTGTCTGAAAGTCAATTCTCACCTCCCCTATGTGTGTATTCCTCGCCCATGAATCATTTTTTCTGTCTTTTATGAACTTGATAACTGCGCTGGAATTAACGTTAACAATTTCTTCGATGTGCGAGTTTCTGTTGACAAAATCAGACACTTGTTTATACACGTGCTTCACATGATCACAGTAGCCAGAAATTACTATTTGTATTTTGGAGTTCTTCTGGAATATTTTTATTGCCATGGTTTTCTTTGGGCTGTTGTACGTCTTGTCAAGACATTTTTTTAACTGTACCCACTCTTGTTTTTTGATCACCTTGCTATCTTCTACTTCAATGCACTGAAAGACTAGAAATGTATTAATCTGTTTTTCGGCTTCATTTAAAGCTCTATCTGTGTTTCCAATGATAAAAACAACACTTTCCTGAGTCTCGCACATTGCGTTGATGCCATTTGCAGTAAAGATGCAGTATGATAGTTCCTCGTTATCCACCTCACTAAGAAAGCTGACAATATGAGGGTTGAGCTCAACTTGTTTCCTCTTCATGTGCATTACTGCTTCCAGTACTTTGCTCTTGATACTGAACACCTCGACCGCTAAACCAGAAAGGATCAGACTCTTCACATCTGGTTTGTAAACTAGCTTGAGCTCTGGATGATCCTTCATGGTATTCTCCACAAGTCCATCGTGCTTCAGTATGTTATACATGGCTGGTACCACAGGAACCTTCTCTGTCAGGCTATTCTGTTCCCTTTCAATCCGTTTAGTGGCTTTGTCCACAATCTCAGTCAGAACCCACTCTAGTCTGTCAACATCCTCTGCCAATCCCACCAACATGACTTTCCCCAGGAACATGTCTGGTACAAGGATTACAGCATCTGTCAATGCACTGCGAATGTCTTCCTCAGCTACTTTCCAGACTAAAGAATTTACAGGACAGTCAATGTACTTGTACTTGGACAGGACATTCCAAAATGCTTTTGAAGCATCATACTGCCAGGCATTGATATGCTTAGCAGTCATGGACTTTTGCTTCAATAAGGCAGGGGATGGACTGATTTTTGCTACCGGACTTGTGCAGTCTAGTTCACAGAAACACTTTGCCATGGTTTCTGTTAGAATTGTAATGTGTTTGTTATTTGTGTGTAGAAACTTCCAAACACAGGAATCCATGATCTCAGTAAACGGGTCTGGCAGCTTCCACAGTGGTCTCTCTTTCCCATACAAAGCTGTACCCAAAGAATCATAATAGGGATACACCTTTACAGCTGCTTTATTGATTGTGTGGGCTTTCTTTCTTACAGCCTCAGGCACTAAAAAAAAAATATATATATGTTTTAACATTAATTTGTACTATTTTAAATTATGACTCAGGATTATTATTTTCTTTTAAACACCATGCAATATTACCTTTGTCGTCCAGAAAGGTGATAATAGCTGCCTTTTCTTCAAGTAACATTGTAATGCTTTCAACTTTACCACCTCCACAGTTTGGCTGTTCAAAGTACAAATGAAGCAGACCTTCACTGACATTAGGTGGTAGGTTTTCCACTTTGACACTTCTTGTTAGTTCAACACATTCTGGTACATCTAGAAATTAAAACAGACAATTAGGGATATGTAATAAAATATACCTGTTTCATTGAAGAGGGTCCCCAGCAAGGGGAGCATGTCTTTACATGCAATTGCTTGCAGCAGCTCCACTTTGAGGAGTTTTGGAGCAAATTGTGTGTCATTGGAATCTCTTGTTTCTGGTCCATTCTGCAACATGTACTGGTACAGAACAGCATCAGAACAGAGGGTTAGGCATATTACAGTACATGGGAACTTATCTAAATAAGGGGTAGGCAACTGTTCATAAACCCTCAAATCTGCTCTGTGCTGTTCAAAGATTCCTCTATGATAAACCAGGCAACGTCGACTGTAAAAACTTGAAAGAAATGTATATAATAAAACATTCACATTGATAAAGCCCAAAATGTCAGTCTTTTACAGTAAAACTGAGTTTTAAAATAATGAGCATCACAATTCTATGACTCACTGGAGTAATGGCAGTACCAAAAGGTTCTTTTTATTTTTTTAAAGTGTATCGAATTATACAGTAAAGACACTAATTACAAAAGGTGTTAGTCTCTTCCTACACCCTTTATATTTAGTAATCATACATGTATATACTGTGTAATTGTAAAGTGTTATCCAGTTTTGTTACCCAATTAGCCCCTTTCACACTAGCATGCCTACCCGGGTCAACACGGGTCTCAGTGACCCACCACAGGATTTGGGTTGACATGCTTTGACCCAGGCTGAGAGAGACAAAATGTTTGACAGCCGTTTGTGAAACGACGCAAAAACAAACAGCCACACCTGCGTGCAGGTTTCACTTCCGCAAGGAACATTTCTGTTTAGCCATATTTTTGTTGCTTGAGACACACCATGAGCCAGTCTGCAGCAGGGATGAAGAAACATTTGCTCTAATCAACATTTGGGCCGACAGTTAAATCCAGAGAAGCTGGGATGGAAGCACCTGTAACAAGCTGCTTCTGGGGCATTGATCCGCACATTGTTTACTTGCATCTGTCACCCAGGTCAAGCCTGCTTTATCAAAAGCAGTGTGAAATCGCGTACCCGACCTGCATGACATCTGGTCCTGCCTGGGCAGGTTCTGACCCGGGTAGATCATGCCAGTGTAAAGGGGCTTTAGATCGCACCAATTATAGGTTTTAAATCAACACTTGTGTAAAAAGCAAAACAAAAATCACAAAAACCTGGCCCAAAAAAAGTGAAAATCACAGAACTCTTGGGGGTCTGAAGCTGGGCTGTATAAAGCTGGGTACATTCAGATTGACCATTTTGAAGAAACAAAAAAAACCCTGTTGCAACTCGTCCCAGTATTCCCTATTCATAAGTATTGGCAGCCAAATGCAATAGTGACTTTCACTGTTTACTGTAAATGAATAGTCCAGTACCTTGTTCTGGTGGAATACTTGCTTCTTTTTCCTAAAAAATAAATACAAAAAAAATGATTACACAATTAAAGCAAAACATCCTAATTTCTACTATTTACATTGTTTATTAATGTACTGCTTTTATTACACCAACACCATTTCTTTTTTTTTCATATTATCACATCTGTTATCCATAGACTTTCGTTCTGCCAATTTGTTTACTTACAGGTACAGTAGGATTCCAGCCTCCTGCTTTATCTTGATGTACTCTGACAGTCAGCCTCACCGTTTCTCTTTCTAAATTCAACTCATGATTACTTTTGTCGAGTATTTGTTGCCTTGCTAATAAATTGGAAAAAACAAAGTTACTGTTTTTGTTAATTGTTCTTAGATAGTAGCTTTAAGTATTCTGAGGAATCAGGATCAAACATTTGTCATGATTTTCAGGAAGCAAAAAAACATTAAGCAAATAGCAATGAATAACACAGCACCATTTTCATCCAACATTTGAAATTCTGAAACTGTGTCAACTGAAATTCTGTCCCATCTACATATAGATGTACAGACACTTAAAATGACAACTAGGTGTGTATTCAGCTATAATTTCAGCTCCCATTCTTTTAGCAACTGTGAGTTAGTAAAATATAAAATCTCTTAGTTAATTTTTTTTTTTTCCCTGGAATAGTCAGTAAGCATGGTAACTAATGATTGGACCAAAAAGAAAAAGAAACCATGATTTTATATTAGGATACAGACAATAGGATACCAAACAGGTAAAACCATATACATACATATAGTTATAGTGAAAAAGTCATTCATGCACAGCCCAAGTTCACACATTTTTCATATAGGTGTTTACCCAAAACAACATAGAAAACAGTCTCTATTTAGTCATTAACCATGTTGAGTAAAAGGCAAACCAAAGTCCACTTGTTTGTTGTTTGCAGAGGCTGGGTGGGGCGCACCCTCAGGATGGCTCAGTTGTATCATTAATTCATTTTAGACTTGCTGTTGAATAGACTAAAAAGACAGCAATGTTTTACATCTAAAAAAACATCAGGTGTTAGAGATTTAAAAAAACAGCATCAGGTGAATCCAATATATAAGTCAGTAGATAGAACCAATTAAATCAAACAGTAATTGACTCATTATTAAAGATTGTCAATTCAAGATAATAGATCCTGACATACTTAAATAAACATTGAAAGAGCCCAAATATAGGTCATCAATACATTCTCAAAGAGGACTTAGAGTAAGAAGATCACTGACATTACATATAGTTTATGTTTCAAATTCAATAAGTGAAAAGTAACAATTCAAGAGCATTAACACAAATTATTACAATAATGTTGCAATTATTATTACAGGCTAAAAATAACATTTTATCAGGTCATGTACAAAGATGTTCCAATTTACAGAAAAGAGTTCAGTTCGAGTGTCTGGTTTAAATCATAAGGTTCCATGTATAGATCCAATAGGCTTCTCTTTGTAATAATTCATTAACAACTTTGCCACCTCTCTCTGAAGGGCATACTTTTTCAATTCCAATAAATCTAAGGCTAGAAACAGAACCCTTGGTATTGATGACCTATTACGAATTTTTCCATTTGTTGCTTTTTGAATAACTAATGATTTTACACTATCATGTTTAATTAACTATATCAGGGCCTATTACCTTGAATTGAGAGATTGGAACATCTTTGTACATGACCTGATAAAATGTTATTTTTAGCCTGTATAATAATTGCAACATTATTGTAATAATTTGTGTTAATGCTCTTGAATTGTTACTTTTCACTTATTGAATTTGAAACATAAACTATATGTAATGTCAGTGATCTTCTTACTCTAAGTCCTCTTTGAGAATGTATTGATGACCTATATTTGGGCTCTTTCAATGTTTATTTAAGTATATCAGGACCTATTATCTTGAATTGACAATCTTTAATAATGAGTCAATTACTTACTATTCGATTTAATTGTTTTTATCTACTGATTTATATATTGGATTCACCTGATGTTTTTTTTTTTTTTTTTTTTTTATCTGTAACAGCTGATGAAGGCATGTATTGTCGAAACGCGTTGTGTCTAAAATGAATTAATGATACAACTGAGCCAACCTGAGGGTGCGCCCCACCCAGTCTGCAAACAACAAACAAGTGGGCTTTGGTTTGCCTTTTAATCAACACGGTTGATGACTAAACAGACTATTTTCTTTCTTTCTTTCTATATATATATATATATATATATATATATATATATATATATATATATGATAAATGTTTTTATGGGAAATTAACCATAATACAAATATATTCAGGCCACTGATGTAGGCAATTTGTTTTGCACTGTTGGTCTCGTCTAACTTCATAAGTGTAACTTCAAAAGTACAACCTTTCCACCTTTTTGCTATTCAGTACCATTATACTAAAATTAATTTTCAGAGGGGATTCTGTATACTGTAAAACTGATTTATTTTAGTGTAGTTTTAAAGTTATAAATTGACACTATTTTTTTTTTTTTACTTTTGTGACATTTAATATTTTGCCCAATGATCCCTTTTCACTTGTTAATAATAATAATAATAATAATAATAATAATAATAATAATAATAATAATAACGTACTTTCGTCTGTTTTAAACCAGACTGTTGCTTGACTGCTGTTGAGATCCTCATATTCCACCAGACATTCACCTCCGTTAGACCTCTTCTTACTCTGGAAGTAAATCTGAAGTTTGTTTTTACATTGTTTTGCAACATTTGGGCCCCAATCCCCCTCAACTGTCACGGGATATGGATAACACTCCGCCATCTCATCTGCCGGCGTTTAAAATACCGTAACACACCCATTTGCGGCTCTGCCTCGAGTTTCACTTTCGTTTCACAGAAACGTTCGTGTTCCCGAAAGAATCATAATCCTTATAAAAACTGAAAGGAGATATCTTTTATACTGAAATAATATTCATATACACTACACAACTGACTCTATAATCTAAAAAAAAGCAGCTCCGTGGTAAGACATCAGTATTAAACTCTTAAATATGTGTTTTATGCAAAGGGAGCGACTAGAAAGCGTTAATGCCTTGAACAGGTATCAGGGGGTGTCAGTCACCTGTGGCAGCAGATGGAAAGGCTGGGTGCGTTATCGTATCCCAAGGCAAGCTAGCTTGCTGCCCGTCGCTGCTCTCTGTTTGACGTCACGTTGCTACTAGTAACGCCTTCCCAAAGCCTTTGGGAAACTTACCAGCAACATCACCTATTTATACTCTAGTTACATAGTTAGTGATTTATCCTATTTGTTTGATGTATATCATGAAACGTAATTACATTTAGTTATGTAATGTATCACAATGTGGGAGCGCTCTGGGTGGAGTGCAGGACGCGCCCCATAGCCTGGAGGTAGCCGACAGTGGACAAGAGTTCCAAGGGGCAGCACACAATCGGCCAAACTTAGCGACTGTATGTATAGCGAAAAAAAGAGGTACAATAGAGTAGTAATAAAAAAAATATACTCAGGCTCTCTGTTGCGAGTTTACTACGTTATGTGTTGATAATTTATTAATCAAACTGTAATTACACACAAAAAAAAAAAATGTTGCACCTTGCATTCAGCTATCATTATGAACGGTTTAACAACTCTCAGCAGCCAATCAGTGTGCAGCATCCGAACATTCCATTTTATAACTTACAGTAAACAAGTTTACTTTGGCCCACGGGTCATTTTTCATTTTCATTTTTTCATTTTTTTTTTTTTTTTTTTTTTTACTAAAATAGATATTTTTGGTCTTATGTTTTATGCAAAAACTGGTTAACTGGTTGTTTTTCTTGAGTGTGACCAACTTCTTATCTATACTTAAGATAAGCCACTTACCCAGATTCTGGTCAATCAACATTACCTTTGGCGCTTGGACAAGTATTTCCCATGACAGTGTTAAATTTACCTTGTATGGGAAAATAATCAATGGGAATACAGTTTGTCTGCTTAGGTCTGTTTTCTGATTTATCACGGAGAAATGCACAGAAATCAAAGAATGACTATATAAGCAGACAGTTACAACGGCAACTCCTACAGACAAGAAGAAATGTTTCTTGCTTCTCTTCATGTTGAAGGTCTTAGCAAAATACAGTACCCACAAAGAAATCAAGTTAAACATCAACTATTTTACACAGCTGATCTTCCACTTATTATACTTCCCCAAAACAGTTCAGTTCATTAAAATAAAAAGATTGTCACATTTAAATGTAATGTCTGTTGCAATGTGTACTAAGAAGTTTTTTTGTATCCCAATCATGTATTTGCCATGGGTGGCGTTTGTTTGTAGCAGCTGAACTTCTTGCAGTTTTGAAGGGAGGGAAGCTTAATACCATTGGTTATAGTGGTGTAGAGAAGCATGCAGCTGTTCATGTTTCCAATGTAAT
Source organism: Polyodon spathula (assembly GCF_017654505.1). Lineage (NCBI taxonomy): Eukaryota > Metazoa > Chordata > Actinopteri > Acipenseriformes > Polyodontidae > Polyodon > Polyodon spathula. The sequence goes on along the minus strand of NC_054544.1, from coordinate 6,703,243 downwards.
AGATATAAAAGGGCGTGTTGTATGTTGAAGTCGAAGATTAGTCCTGTATATATATTGTGAAGGATAAACACTCCATTCACTTGCCAATACAGTTTAAAAGGTTTGTTGCCCCTTTAAAACACTGACCCGACACAAGAAATGAAAGTTCAGCGCTGTCACGCACTTTTATTCGAGCACTAACTAAAACACACAGGAACCCCCTTCCTAGCATGGGACGGATACGCCATTTAACCATTAGAAACAAAACACACGGTTCACAAAAACAAACACAGCACAGTATTTATAAATACGACTGCTCGGACACAGAGCGCCCTAGGACGTTTTCAGTTTGTTGTTTTACAACCTGAAATCTTGATGCATTTTAATGGGATTCACAAAATAAGTTAAATGGAGTCCATCTGTGTGCAATAAAAGTGGTTCACATGATTATAGATTAAATACACCTGTCTCTAAGGTCCCACAGTTGGGTAGTGCATTCAAAGCAAAGATACTACCATGAAGACCAAGGACCTTTCAAAACAACTCTAGGATAAAGTTATAAAAAGGCACAGATCAGGGAAGGGGTATAAAAAGATTTCAAAGGCATTGAATATCCCTTGGAGCACAGTCAAGTCGATCATTATGAAGTGGACGGTATATGGCACCACCCAGGATCTACTTAGAGCAGGCTGTCCTCCCAAACGGAGCAGCCGGGTAAGAAGGGCATTGGTCAGAGAAGCCACTAAGAGGCCAATGACAACTCTGAAAGACCTACAGCATTCCATGGCTGAGATGGGAGAAACTGTATATGTGTCAACAATAGCTGAGGTACTCCACAAATCATGTTTTATACTGAAATCTTATGATTGTTTGATCCGTATTTTTGTTCCCATTTTCTGTGATTTTGTTTGATATCTATGTCAAATATTTGATTAAATCCATTAGACGGGAGTGTTGTTTCTTTTGTGCATCAGTATATATAAAACACAACAAATGTTTTGGTCTATGAGTCTGAATGCCTTCCACATTATGTGAATCACAGAAACATGAGGGGAGAACCAAAATAATAGGGTTATTATATTTTTTAATTAATTACATATACAGAGAACATTATAAACAGGTCAGTGGCAATAATATATGACATTACAGTCATTTTAGAGAGACCTCTCTATGGACCTGTAATACATATACTCTTTTCCTAACCTAAAAACAATGCAACATTGTTAAATTGAAAAAAAAAAAAAATCTAAATCTTTACCTGTATGAATTTTTTTGAATGGTTGATTTACAAAGCTGAATGTCCTTTTCATACAGTACATGTATTAACGGAAAGTAAGTAAGTACTCAGGGTAAGCTTGTACATCATTGAATACGACAAATATGGTTGGATTTGCAGGGTTGTCTGTTACACTGTCATACAAATCAGTGGGATCTGCAGCATTCTTGGCAGGAGGAACGATCATTCCAGGTCTTCCATTGGTAAACACCCCGGTGAGGACTCTGGTGAGATACATATACTTCTGTCCTTGTGGATCGGGTACAGAGTAAGTACCACTTGCAGAATAACTGGCATTAACTGCAAAATAGGTTCCATTCCCATAGGCTACAGCTGTAATAAAATGTATATTTTAGATAAACAATAGAAGTACAATACTGTTATAATACATTTATCATAAAATTGGTCTAATAAGCCACACCCCTTGTTAGGTTATAAAATAAAGATATATTCTATATATATTCTTTTTTGTTATAAATCCCTATTTTTTCTTTATTCACACTTAAGTACACTACTTAAGAAATAAACAAACAATAAGCCACTCAGATTCTAGCAGCGTTCACTTAAAAATTAAATGGAAATGTCATAATTGTACTGGAACTTGCTGTCTTTAAAGAATGTACTAGCCTATGTCTTGAACTATACATCATATCAGAATAGAAGATGCGCTACTATATAACTTACATTCATGCACAACACCCCCCCTCCCCCTTTATCCAAGACACCAAAAACTGACCAAAAGTTACTGTGACATTTTACAGTATTAACATTAAGAAAGCAAAAGCATCCCAACATATGGGGAAAGGGAAATACTTGTATTATGGCTCCATGTACTTCTATGAACTGTAGGCAACATAAAACAGAAACACAGGAAACATTGTTGCTATAATGAGACCTTATGGCATAAACACTTCTACTCAAATCTCGAAAAATACCTAAGATAAATGCAAAGACAATCCTACTGTACCATTCTTTCCACAAAAACTCCGGTTGAATCCATTGGAGTTAATTGTTTTTATCGTGTCACAAGCCGTGCCATGGAATAACTGCTTTTCGTTATTGCCCTTGCCATTTTTGTCATCAAAAGCTTGCTTTTTTATTTGGTAGTTCTTCCAAAGAAAGGGATTCTGAATTCTTTGAATCTGGTTAAAAAACAAAAAGGAGATTACATTATGTTAATTTAATAAGAACATGTCCTGATTAAAAACACTATTATTGTTTCCATTTTACCATAACCTGACGCTTTACCAAATGGGACCTATACTGCACATGCAGAACTTTAATGTTAACAAAGTATTCCAAAATGCTTTTGGATCATTCCATGATTATCTCAACCTTACTTTCTATGATTATCTCAACCTTACCTGCAGCATTAAATAAATCCTGTATGATACTGGTTGTTTGAATAACCCTGTCGAAACATCGCTCAATCTGCTGAACGTTAATCAGAAACACTCGTATCAGCAACAACATAAGTGATTGGCATTTCTGCCGCTCACGGCCTTGCGCGTCAGTAGGTTTATGAATGCATGACAGTTCATGAGGGCATGCCTTCCCGACAACGGCAATTGCGAACAGTATATATAGAAGAATTTTTTTTATTATATAAAATACAATCAAAAGTATTTTTGTGTGATAGACTAGCAAATACTACAAAATGGGTCAAACGACAGGAAACCTGTTAAATAAAGCAGTTAGGCAAGAACATTAATGTTGTCATGCATGCTGTATTCATGAACCAGATAATGGCCCTAATCAGAACACTGAACTTGCTGGAATGTTTCTGATTAAAATGTTGATGAGCCAGCATATTCAGTAATGATTAGACAGATAGGGTTATGCATACACCTCATACTTTATGGTAATAAGTGGTCAACACCGATGTGTAACCAAGGATTTGTGAATACAAATATTAAAACAATCGTGATTGTGATGAAAAAGACATTGCAGGCAGCAAGGGCAAGTAACGTGCTTTGTTATAAACAACTTTAGCATGTTCAAGAATACTTTAAATACCATACAACGCCAGGGGCAGTATTTAGAAACTGGTAGCCAAAAATAAATATTTACAAAACCAGAAAGTTCCAGATAGAAAGATCTTTTTACAGTTACTGATGTATCTGTACCATTACAATGGTATGGTTTCCACAGGTTTTTTTAAATAAAGCTTCCACTTCTTGATATTCCTTTGTTGTTGGTTGTAATTGTACCGAAAAACATCCTTTTGATCCTTTCATATCATCCCAGTGGCTTGGAATTGTTTCCAAGTGTTGAGCTGCAAGTGAGATAATAATGTCAACAAAATACTGATAGTTAAAGTCACAAAAACCTAGCCTACTACACATACTGTGTATGTTAACTGACCAAATCTGGAAGCTAATAGAAGGTCATTAAGTATGATATTTTATGTTATAAGTGAGGTTTGCAAAAATACCTTACGTAATACCTAATTATCTGCAATCAGTAATATCATTAATAACAATAATAACTGTATAACTTTGAAACATACCTTCTGTCTTGTTGACTCTTTTTATTTTTATATGAGTGTCTTTGTCATCTACTGCAGGACCCTCTGGCAAGAATACTTTAAAGTTTTTATTTTGAATCTTTACTGTGAGTTCCGTTTCCTCGCTTGTCACAGCCTGTTCTAATCTCAGGTTAGTGAAGATGTCGAATGGCTCATATTTGGTTCCCTGCTCATACTGCCATTCTACTAAATTGCTTGCCAGCTCCGTCTCCCGTTTCAGGTTTTCGTCATCTTGGATCTTCTTGAGCATATCCTGGATTTCCGTTACTGCAGTCAGCACATCTCTTGTGAGCCCTGCTACTTGGATGAAAGCCTCAGCTTTAGTACACTTAACCTTCACACTGATCTGGAGCTTCTTCTGGAGTCTTTTTATTTTCTCACATTCCTCTTCACTGAAATAACAGATCCACTCATTCCTGATTGTCCTCTCATCCTGTTCTTTAACAATCAAGTCTGTTACCCAGGACCGAGCTTTTTTCACATCTTCTTCCGTTTCTCCACATATCTGAAAAACGGTTGGGTCAATGTTTTCTTCCACAAACACAAACTGTTCTGCGCCTTTTTCCTCTACATCAGAATTTCCAAAGAACATTTTTTTCCCGAATGCTGTGTTGTGTTAAAAAGAAAATGAAAATCTTGGAATGAATAGTAAAGACACTTGAGCATTCCATAGAGTTCACATATACATCTGGTGTAGACAAGACAAGTTTATTTTACAAATTATGAATGCTTTTAAACAAAACATATGCAGGATACATAGTATTTTGAAGAGTTGCCATAGCTGCACACCAACATGTAAAGTACTATGAACCAACAAACTGGACAGGTAAATTGAATAGAAGTTAAAATAAACTTACACTTAACCTTGGTCCAGATAGTGTCCTGTTCCACCAAGGCTGTGCCCTCTCTCGCTTGCATGCTTTTAAAAAACTCAGTTAGCATCTGAGGCTGGAAGACGATGATTCTAACTTTTTTCAGAGACTGTGCCATTTTCTGGCTTGTAAAGTCAACCACAGAATCCAGCATTGCATCAGCGACTGTTGAAGGATTTACACCCCCTTGCCCTGAGAAGAGAAAAGTAAAAAGAGAAGCACCGTTTTAAACAGCTACTTAAAGTTCAAGCTGCCTAAAGTGATCCAGTCTAAAATAATACAACCTTAATTCACAAAATGCATTTATAATACAAGGTGCTGTGTCTGACATTAACTCTTATATTGTCCATATCAGCATACCTGTTCCAAGAGCAGGAAAAGCTACCGATGTGAATTTGTTTTGTTCACACAGCTGCAGAACTTTTCCTACAGAATCCTTTATTTTAATGGGGTTGGTTTGTCCGGGAATGTGAATGATCTTCTTGCACTGCAAATTTCCATTTTTTGTAATTATTATCTCATTATTAGGCTGTGCACCTAGAACAACAAAAGCAATGCACATGAGAATGTGGATTGAATGCAAAAAACTGCAAAGGAATACATTTATTACTACTGTCTTGAGTGATGACATATAGACAGCAAGGCCTGCCGAGTACAACAGTTACAAATTCAATAAAAAATATTTTTTTGTCATCAACATTAGAATGAAATTCCTACCTAACTGTGTGCACTCCATTTCAACTTCTTGGCCAGCCGCCTCTAAAATTGCCTTGGATACACCTGAAAGAGATTTTAAAAGATTCTGGATACACTATTCAGATTATATTAGTAATGAACCAGTGTTAAGTAGCTGCTAAGCCTTAAAGCATGCCAATTACAAACACCTAAAAGGGAACAATTCTGTTTGTAAAATAGAATAGTTTGGCTTATAGAACTATTACTGTAAAACTGTTAAAGGTCCCTTTCATAAAATGGTTGTATATTGGATAAACAAGACATGATTATGAATCTGAATAACATATGACCTGTTTTAAGGGTAAAGTTATTGTTGGATGAGTTCACAATAACATCAGTCGTCTCCTTTGTAATGTCCCCTGTTACCACTTGCAACTGAAGGGTTCCCATTAACATCTCATGTACACCTAGACTGGGATTTGAGACTTGATTTACGAAATCTAGTAGGAAACAAAGAAAGTATTGTTAATATAATTGTACTGTATTTTCACCCAATAATATATTCCACTAACGCAATAAGTAACAAAACCAGTTTGATAGCAACATTTTTACAGTCTAAGTTGAGGTAATTCTTAATTGTTTTGAAGTGCTTGTACTGTTTATCACTACTTAATATTTTACTTAATACTTAAAATTATAAATAAAAACTGTAATTGTGACAGTGATTTTAGATATTTGTTTCTTTGTTTTGACTCTGGGAAGGCAATACTGTACCAGTGTCTGTACCAGGGACTGCATCCCACCACAGTTTCTTTGGTTTTAGTTTAGAGTTTTGTAAATAAAATTAGATGAAAATTATACATTTTGTTAATTTGGCAGGAATGTGATAAATTGACAAATGTATTGCCAATTTGAGCTTGGACGAATGTATAAAAGAGAGCCAGCTTATTTGTTCTCCAGCCAGAATAAGTAGGTTTTGTAAATGGACTAAAATTAAATTAAACTGAATAAGGTAAAAGAAAGATGAATACAGGGAATACAGAAATAGAAAGTAGGAATGCAGTTTAGAGAGTTTTGTCAGGGCAGCAGGTTCTAGAGTAGGCACTTATTTTAAAAGGGAAGTAGGGTAGAGCCACACAGTCACGTTTTACTTACTAGTTTTGTTTGAGCAGTTTTGCATTTGTATATAACTTCCTGTGTGTTCCTGTTTTACTGGGGTTAGCTGATGAAGCTAGACCATGATGACTAATACCATTGCTCCTCACTCAGTGGTGGTGCACGGTATTGCACAATTACAGGTTTTCAAATCCGACTTTGTCTGAAGGGAAATTAAAAAATAAAAAAGCTTACCTGCCCCGTGTTGAGCAGAAGACCTGCCTGATTGTTTAACTTTTTCAGTTTGGCCCTGGAACTTGTTCTTGAATTCATCCCTAAATGCCTGGTGGAACAAAAAAGCAACATTAAATGGTATTAGGAGATGGGGGGTTTCACATGTTATTTCTGATTATAACCGCATATGCACAAAAAAACCTGTAAGAAACATGCATATTGCTTAAGATAGTGAGAGAGCTTCAATTGTATGAACAACAATAATATACTTTATTTATGTATATATTTTTAATGTACTTTTGGCAATAATTAATACAGCTACCTGTACCGCTTGAGTATCACTGGAGTGCACCAGAAAAACAACCTCCTGGAGGTGCTTTGGGTTCTGTTTACTGCTGAACTTCAACACTTGTTCCATCATGACTGAGGCTACCAAGGGTTTTGGAAACCCCAAATTGCCTGTTCCAATGGCAGGGAAGGTTATTGAAGTTTGCTGCAGCTTTTCAGCTTCTTGTAGACACTCTTTAATGATTCCTTTCAAAATCTGTGGATAAAAATGGTTAAACTAAATTTTCTTACTTGAATACCTAAGATTACCTAAGACAAAGATCATGCCCTTGCTTTAGTGACTTGGGATAATTTTATTACAGTCCAGATCTCTGGTAACATAAAAATGATAAAGGACTTGTATGAAAGTTGTTATGCTAATTCTTAATTATTATAATTTTTTTTTTTTTTTGGGGGGGGGGGGGTTATTCCCTCTTTATGCAATTAAAAATTTAATTATACAAGTAAAAGGATGCTACAATTAAGTTTAAGATTAAAGTAAAAAGACATGAATGCACCTTTTCTGCATCGCCTGTCCCTGAATCCCACCTGGGACCAATCACATGAAAGACAAAATCGCTTTTCAATTTACACCCTTCCGTTTTCAGAACCTTTCCTTTAGCAGGGGTGGATTTCTGGGCTGCCTTATCCAACAGGGTTTGGAGTTTTGGACCAGCTGCATGAAAAATGGCCTTTGAAACAGCACCACTGTTAAGGCTTAGGTCAGCAGCAATGGTATTAACAATGACATCGGTCTGCAAATAAAAAAATCAAATCAAATCAGTTTGACAATGCTTTCCAGACTTCCCCAAAAACATACTTAAACTTCCTAATTAATTTTTATTGATTGCTTTTATATAAGATAATGTAATTGTAAATGAAGGTACAGCTGACAGTGATACAGGTCATCTACTTACAGATGCATCTTGGATGTTTCCTTCTCTTAGGATGATGGTCAGACCTTCTTTCGTTTGGATCTCCTGGAGTCCATCTCTGCTTTCCACCTTCTTCAAGGGTCTCCTTTCTTGAGGAGCAGGTTTAACAGTCTTTGCTCTCACTTGTGGTACATAGTCAGCAAATATTTTTTGGGCAGCAGCAGTCATGGCCTGAACTGTTTTGTCATCATTGTCAACCAGGTGTATCTTCTTCAAAGTGCTATCTCTGTAGATATCTTCACAGTGCTCATGAACACATTTTACAATCGTTTCAGCACACAGCTCCAAGGGAAACCCAAAGATTCCTGAGCTGATAGCTGGAATAGCTATAGACGTACAGTTGTACGTTTCTGCCATGTTCAAGCTTTCCCTCACAGCCTTCTCTAAATGATACACCGCTTTCTTAGCTTCTGCTGCATTCCACCTGGGCCCTAAAGTGTGAATCACATACTTACAAGGAAGATTGCCAGCCTCTGTTAAAACTGCCTGACCAGGTTTCAATTTTCCTTTTTTGCTGATATAGCGATTACACTCTGTTTGTAGCTCTGGCCCTGCTGCTTTAAGCAGCGCTCCTGCAAGACCTCCAATATGCTGCAGGTCTTCATTAGTTGCATTGACTACAGCATCTACATTACATCTGCAGATATCACCTTGATACACAGAAACGACCAACCCATCAGACAGCTGCACCACGAAGTGAGATGAGTCAATTTCCTCTGCTGTTTTCATGAAATCGCCATCATCAAGGATCACCACACATTTAGACTGATGCATGGCTGCATTAACATACATTTCTTCCTTGTCTTTAAAAAACTTCTTTGCCCCAGGCTTCTTGATCTGCAACACATCAGAATGAAGGGATCGAACTATTGTTTCAAACACCCTCTTCACTTCCAAAACAGAAGACCTTGGACCTTCTAAGTTGATCTTTGGTTGGTTAGTCTGAACAGCAAAGTCGATTTTGACATCCTTGGCATTGACAACCTCCCACCACAAATCAGTTTTCTTATCTTGGATTAACTTGATGACTGCCTTGGACTTCACACTCACAGATTCCTTCATGTGTGTGTTTTTGTCGACAAAATCAGACAGATGTTGGCACACTTGCATCACAGAATCACAATAGCCTGCAATCACAACTTGTTCTTTTAAGATTTTTATCACCACTCTTTTCTTTGGGCTGTTGTATTCCTTGTCTAGATGAATATTTAAATGCACCCACTCTTGTTTCTTGATCACTTTGCTGTCTTCTACATCAATGCACTGAAAATCTAGAAAGTTCTTAATTTGCTTTTCGGCTTCATTTAAAGCTCTATCTGTGTTTCCAATGATAAAAACAACACTTTCCTGAGTCTCGCACATTGCGTTGATGCCATTTGCAGTAAAGATGCAGTATGATAGTTCCTCGTTATCCACCTCACTAAGAAAGCTGACAATATGAGGGTTGAGCTCAACTTGCTTCCTCTTCATTTGCATTACTGCTTCCAGTACTTTGCTCTTGATACTGAACACCTCGACCGCTAAACCAGAAAGGATCAGACTCTTCACATCTGGTTTGTAAACTAGCTTGAGCTCTGGATGATCCTTCATGATATTCTCCACAAGTCCATTGTGCTTCAGTATGTTATACATGGCTGGTACCACAGGAACCTTCTCTGTCACGCTATTCTGTTCCCTTTCAATTCGTTTAGTGGCTTTGTCCACAATCTCAGTCAGAACCCTCTGTAACTGGTCAACATCCTCTGCCATTCCCGCTATCATGACTTTCCCCAGGACCATGTCTGGTACAAGGATTACAGCATCTGTCACTGCACTGCGAATTTCCATTTCACTTATTTTCCAGACTGAAGAATTTACATGACATTCAAAGGACTTGTACTTAGACATAGCATTTAAAAACACACTTAAAGCATCACCTTTCCAGGCACTGATATGCTTAGCAGTCAAGGACTTTTGCTTCAAAATGGCAGGAGATGGGCTGATATTTACCAATGGCTTGCCAGACTGTTGCCAGTTCAGTTCACAGAAATGTTCAGCCATCGTTTCATTTATATCTGTAACATGTTTCTTCTTTGTGATAAGAAACTTCCAAATGCAGAGATCAATATTCTCAGTAAACGGGTCTGGCAGCTTCCACTGTGGTCTCTCTTTCCCGTACAAAGCTGTGCCCAAAGATTCATAATAGGGATACGCCTTTACAGCTGCTTTACTGATTGTTTGTGTTTTTCCTCTGATAGTCTCTAGAACTGAAAATGAAAAACAGAACATCAATTAAATGTTTTATTTTTGTTTCATAAGCATATCACAGAATCATTATAAAATACTCTCCACACTGACCCCTGGTTAATTGTGTTAATTACCTCTTTCAAAATTAACATTTAATTTAACTATATGATAATGTTTTCTATATATGAACGCATTTTTCTGTGGAATACTGAACAATGGCAGAAAAACATTCTGTTATTATTTCTTATTCACAAGCCAAGTTTCAGTTCAAAAATCCCACTGATGTTAAATAAACAATCCAAGGGCTTCTAGGTATTCTGATGTTGTATACTTCTGCAATTGTGACATTAGCAAATGATTTTGTCTTTTAAATGGTGCCAAAGATTAAATTGTGTCAACCACTATTAAGAGAGTTAATTTCGACAATTAACTGTGACCTTTGGTCTTGCTAACTATGATGTCTCCAAAATCCTTTGCTTTATATCATTCTTTTTTTTAAATTGGTTTCAATCTATTATCTTACATATAAATTAAATGTAACCAGTACATTACCCCTGAGATAATACATAAAACATACAGTGCAAGGTTAATACAAAGCTCTGGTATAAAACAATCGGTGATCCAGCGTTTTGTGGTCTACCTTTATGGTCCTTAAATGAGATAACGGCTGACATGTCTTCTGGCATCATTGTGATGTTGTCCACTGCTCCTGATTGTTCGAAGTACAGCCATAGCAGCTCTTCACTGGTATTAGGAGACAGGTTTTCCACTTTAACACTCCGGGTTACTTCAAGGGGTTTCGCAACTATTTTGTTTTGTTTAAACCTCTTGTTTTCGACACAGTATGTAAGAAACTGTGGTGCATCTATAAAGAATATTTAAAAAAAAAAAAATATATATATATATATATAAAAAGCAGAATTACAGCTGACAGTCTCCGCTACACCCATCTATCTTCAATATTGATTCAATGCATGCTGGCAGAGACAAAACAGTGTACACAAACACAGAAAGGCTCTGACAAAGGTTGGAGAATAGATGTGATCATTCAAGGCTGTTATCGTGTTCACCATGATAGACAGACTGACCACTGGACACGATCAGTCCACGTTTTGAGTGACAGCCCTATAAACTGCTGTAGATAACTTTGTGTTGGTTTCGGTCTCAGGGATGCTAACCAATGATCTCTTTATTATTTTTTAGTGTACTTCTGTTTTCTCCCCAATTTCAATGTCACCTCAGTACTGCTTCCCACATACTGTTCCATCTCAGGAGGATCGAGGATCGACAGGGGACCTCTATTCCCACTCTCTAGCCAATCACCCTTTTTTATACAAAGAACCCATGCAGCTGCTGTTGCCAAGCTACCCTAGAGACGAGGCCCAGCAAGACTTATCAGTAGAGTTGCTTTTGCACAGTGAGGAGAACTTGCACCCTGGCCTCTGGAAGTGAAAGGCAAATGCACACACCAACTAAAATGATTTTAATAAACCATTTATATAGCTTGCCCACCACCCCTGAACCCCTGCTTATTCTTACCACTGCTGGTTTTGAAGGACACAACAGCTTTGTTTATGTGATGAATGATTTCCAAACTGAAATCCCCATTTTCTTCTGATAAATTGGAGATATTCTCCACCATCATTGCAAGAATTTCTTGTGTTATCTTCTCCGAAACATTTTCCAGTAAAACTGCAGTAAACTCTGGAATCTCTTCACAGACGACTTCTTCAAACGTTGTGTTACAATGTGAAGCTGTGTGGCTCGCTCTACTCAATATTTCAACAGCATCTTCAACTGAAAAAGAGGATACATATATTTAACTCTGCTGCTTCTGCTTATTAACCAACTGACAAATAAATAGATATAAACCATGAAAACTGAATTTCGTAGCGGATTGGTGTATATGTTTAACCACACACAAACAAAATCTAGGTTCACATTAACATAATCACATAATGTGCTTTTAAATAATGAATTTGAAGTAAATATATTTAATTATCAAAGGGAATAAATGTGAAAATGATCAGTTCATCTGGGAAAACATTTAAAGGCTTGAGAGTTTTAAACAAAAATGTTGATTAAAATGAAGTTAGTTACCTTCTTCTGGTTTGCATGGAGTTTCCTTTTCCTGAAACAAAATATACGAATACATTTTTCTAAACACAACCAAATACACTTATCAACACTAACTGAAATTCAAATGCTATAAAGATATTTTTTATAACATTAACACAGTGTTTTTCTTCTTGAAGAAGAACAAAAGAGATTTGTAAAGATGTGAACAGAAATTAAACTGTACCTTGTATTAATTGGGCCCCATTTTAGCTGGGCCTATGTCTTATTTAATAAATATGTAAGGAAAGGAAAATGATTTCTGCAGGCTTGATATCTAAAAATGATTAAACTGCATATAATTATCCCCGTTATTGAGACCAAGCTGTCTGCTTACTGGCTCAGGTGTTGGGTTCTCTTCCGGTTCCTCCTGCAGTCTCACAGTCAGCCTCACGTTTTCTTTTCCAACATTCAGTTTATGATTTTGTTTCTCAAGAACTCTTTTCCTTGCTAAAAGGGATGATAATGGTTATTAGTATTTTTTTTTTCTAATACAGATTATATATTATTGTATCTGTCCTGTGAAAAGAAATAAAACATCTTCTAGATGGGCATACATAATTACAAAATAGATTAGATGTATTTTTTTATATAGCAATACTTTTGCACTGAACCCAGAACTGCCTGCAATTGTGTTTTTTTTAGAAAAAAAATGAGCACTGAATCCTAAGCTGTTCCACAATATTAGACCTTGAATCTATATATGTGGACATCACATGCTGCCACGTAACATTCCAACATCTGTCTTCAAATCATTGAACATTTTGAACAAAAATCCTAGCAAGTAGACAATAAGGTATTGTTATATGCTGTTTTGTTGTCAGGCAACGACTGTCCAATTGCAAATCAAAACAGTAAACGTATCAGCCCTCGTTATCATTAAATGCCATTACTCATCAGTAAACATTTAGCAAATCTTCAAAATTAGGGTAGTTATTATTTCACATATATTTGAAAAACTGTTCAAAAACAGGGGGAAACTTCCCTCGATAAGACAAGGCAGTTTACTTACGTTGATAAAAGCACTTAATGAATTCAACCACACTGACAGAAAACAGACTGGACAAATTATATAAAGGAAGGAACAGTCACAGTGCATAAGGAAGTAGAACTTTTCACTTCAAAAGAAGCTTCAAACAAAAAGATATATGGTATCGAATTTAAACCAATGAGAACAAATAAATATAAAATAAACGAAACAGAATTTGCTTATTTTCTTTGGAGCCAAATTGATTTAAACAAACAAGAACTCTGTCGGTAATTCACAAAAAACCTAGTTAAATACCTCTTTGTTGTTACTGTAAAGTAAGTACAAAAACAGTAGGCCTCATTGTCCTTCACATAGTGTACATGTAGACATATCACCACATGAGGGCACTGCTTGCATTCTATTAAAACAAACAGACTCTTAGCAGGGGGCTTTCCATTGCACTGCTATCCTGATACACCGTTTTAAATAAATTATGTCATTGAACCAAATAAACCCACACTCAGCTTCTCAAGTAATAATTATCTGATTAATGCCTGTTATTAACCTTGTGGTGGTATTGGGCCTTGAGAACTGGAGTGCCCCACATCTGAATCTAATAGGTTTGCTTCCCCACTGAAATATGTATTAATATATTTATAATAAAATATACAAAAGTTAACACTTGAGGTCTAGAGCTACACTGCCCTCCTTTTAAGGAATGTTTTGTTGAAGAAGGAAAGAAGAAAAAATGAGAATGTTTATGAACCATCCTCTAAAAACAGTCCTTAAATAAATAGGGCTAATAGTTTTAAGATTAGACTTATTATAATAATTAACTGTAACACTTCTGTATTAAAGAAAAAACAGACTATCCTAATGCACTGAATTACTTGCAAGCCTGCAAGCATATTGAAGTAATACTATTAACAATAACCCTAATACGACTATTACTAATGATGATGATGATGTGTCTGCTATACAGCACTGTCCTAGCTTATCTAATATTGCTTTATATGTTTTAACAAACATGCAATAACAAAAAATGAACAGCTGGTATATATGAATGCAACTTACAATACCACTGAAAATATTGATATGTTACATAAGTTCTATGCTTGACTGAATTTTTCCCCTATGATTTAACTGTAAATTACATTTTACATCTCAATTGTTATTTCTGCGATTTATAAAAAGCTAGTAAAAGTTCATGAAGTTATGCAATAACAGAATAATGCATGAATACAACCACTCCAACGGAATGCACGATGACAACATGCTGAGTGATAATGGCAACTAGGCTATTCAAATACAGAGATTAAGCGTCACAAGCAATCCCTTCAACCTATTTTAAATCCAGAATCCTACATTCTCAATTTCTCAATAGGAGAATTTCACACCAACTCCAGCAGAAAGGGGACATTTTGTTGCCCGATCGTCTCGGATTTTGCTAGAAAAATTCACCTGGGGGTTTTCGGGCCAGCTGAGTTCATGCCTTTTTTTGTTTGTTTTAATTTCCCCTTAGAGCTGTGACCTGGCAAAGACCAACCTAAAATGGAAAAGTGACCCTGACCAAAAAAAAAAAAAATCACTCTAGGCTCAACTTAGAAGCTACCATCATATGTAGCACCTAGTCCGACTCGCTTTCGAGAAAACGACACCAGGAGCACCTAACTCACTTTCGGCAAGTTGCCAGACAATTCGTTAGCCCAACTCTTTACCCTGTAGGGGATGTGGGTCCTAAAATGTTAGTATTGCTGTAAAAACCTTAGGGACCAATCTTCCAAATTTTGTGAAACACTTTTGGTATCCAAGGAGTTTGGATTTTGAAGTTGCATTTGTCATGCATTCGAGCAATGCTTACAGCCACTTTGGTGAGGCTAAAGTACCACACAGTCCTAACGAACTGACATTATTCTTCAATTTTACATTGTCTTGGGTTAGATCTAGAGTGCAGAGTGACAGGGTGTGCTTCCAGTGGCACTAGCTTGGAGCCGAGGGGTTATGAACGTGTGTGTGTGGAACTTAGATTTCTTTGTTAAAGTGACACATTTGAAACTACCAAAACCTCAGTTAGGTGCATTTTAAAAACTACAAACTGACTGAAAAAATAAATAAATAAATAAATAACAGATTACCATGTTAAATTTAAGAAACCTTTTTTTTAGGGTGTGATGTCCCCGTAGGGCAGTGGTTCTCAGACCCGGTCCTGTGGACCCCCTGTGTCTGCTGGTTTTCATTCCAACCAAGCTCAAAGTTACTTAATACAGCCCTTAAGCTAACGATTTGCTTAAATAAACCTTTTTAATTGTTTTCAGATCTTAAACAGCTGCAGAGTTCAACTTATAAAATGTTACAGATAACTTGAAATATGTAACTGTTTAAGAGATTAAAACAAGTAAAAAGGTCTAATTAAGCAAATTATCAGTTCAATCATGGGTCTAGTTGTCATTGAGAGCTCAATTAGAATGAACCCCCCCTTTCAACAGAACTAATTGTCCTTTAGTAAGTCGATGTAATTAGTAACATTTGTGGATTATAAAGACATTCCTAAACATAATTACAAAATATAGCGATAAAAGAGAAAGCTGTACCGTTGCTCTATTCATTTTTGATGACCATTTGCGCATCTTTTGGCAAACTGAGTTAATAAATAACAACTCTTTTGTTGCGTGTGACGTCAGTAGCACGTCCAGGCTCCCATCAAACCGCACTGTGACGGCTCCGTTGTACCCATAAGCGATTTATGTTTGTATAAACAACATTAAAGTGTTTTTTTTTTTTTTTTTACAGTGTACAAAAGCAAACCAACCGTTTAGATGGCATTTCAGAAAGCAAAAATAAGCATAACAAACACTTTTACATACTCTCTTCGTTTTTAAACCAAACAACAGCGTGTTTTCGGCTGGTGTCTTCATACTCCACGCGACAGTCGCCTCCATTCGATTTCTTCTTACTCTGGAAGTAAATCTGAAGTTTGTTTTTAACAGTTTTAGAAATATCAGCGCTCCAATCGCCTTCTATAAAGAGCGCGTATGGACACGGCTCCGCCATCGCAAGCAGTGGTAAAGACTGCAGTAATTCCTTGCTGTTCACTTCATTTCACTTTCATTTCTCGGGAAGTCCCCAACCAAAACAACCTTGTGGATACATAACGCAGATTGTAGCCAAGGAGTTAACCGCCACACCATATTGAATGCAGCCGACTACCGGTAAGACAGTTGTTTAACAAAATGTTTGCTTAAACTTTTTGCATAACATTTCTCCTTTAATTAATTAATTAATAATTTGCACGGGGATTCTGGTATCTGCGCCACACTGTCCACATCGTGCGGTAGGCGCCCCACCTGAGCCTCACTCACTTTGTTGCAAAGGTGGCTATAGTGGGGTCAGGACATGATACACAGGACGCTACTTTATAGAGTGGCACAAAATATCCTTCTCTTGAGTCAAAGTGAAAACAAAGTCTGTAAAACTAAATAATAATAATAATAATAATAATAATAATAATAAATAATAAATGCATTGGACTTGTGACGTAGCTGTGCTAGTAATTAGTTTTTTTTATAAAATGCTTTGTTGTTACCCCGTTTAAAATTATGTAGTAATGAATCAGCTGAATAATGGTAATACAAAGCCAGGGAACTGTGAAGTGTATTTATCAAAGCTAAGACGATTTTAAACTTAAAGTAGGGGGGAGGAAATGTTCAGACTTTTAAACCATTAAAAGTTATTTGATTGGAGTGTTTTTTTTTTTTTTTTTTTTTTGTTAATAAACTGTTAGCCACTTTTATTTAATTAATCCTGTAACTTAAAGCGCTGAGTAATTATATGAAGATGGTCGTTTTGTAAACTAGACGTTGACAATAGTTTTGAAACGCCTGCGTACAAAGGTCAAGAGCAGTTGGTTACAGTCAAAGTTTCACTTTCGATTTCTTGTAAATGGGTTGTTTTTTTTCGTGTAAATGAAATCTTAGACTCTAATTCGGGATCCTGGAAAGAAGGTTAATTTAATTTCCAGTAAGTAAATACATTACGTGATTTTAATAATGTATTTCTAAAAGAATGTGTTTGGATTTATCAACATTCGTTTTCATTTTGCATTCTTCGTGAAGTGCAAAGTCTTGTTCTGCGGTTGGTAAGTTTCCTCGATAAGAGCCTGCTCTAGGGTTTATTTTCATTGCGTCTGTGTGAAAAACAACAGCTTTTTCTTGTTTTGGTTTCTTTAGTTTTTGGATTGTTTACGAATTTACTTTCAAAATCGACGACTGGGTTACAACTAGCACGTACTTGAGTTATCAACAGAAGACGGACAGGTAAATTATATATTAAAACGTTTTAATTATTTATTGTATACTGTTTTTTTTTTTTTTTTTTTTTCCTGATGTTGCTTACATAAAAAATTGACAAACACGTTTGTACAGGGTAAGCAATTGCATCGCGCTTTGTTCGACTTGAAACTTTAGGCTGTTGCTGGTAGTGCAGAATTATAATAATTCCTTAACTTTTGAGGAAAAAAGATTAAGCAGTGAGGCTTGCTATCTAAAATAAGGAACACAATGGCAAACGGATAACATCAGTGGGATAATATATGTGCCCTTTATTAAATGGGAGAGCCAGGGTCCAAATTGGCAACTTCAGTCAGGTGGCAAAATTCTGGGCTATTAATTACATTTGTCAAAGGTCAATACAAATTTAGAAAGGGCTGTTCCTTCCTTCCTGCCTGTCTGACAAACAAGGCCAGCAAGATCCGAGAACACAGACACAATTAAGTTGATAATGAGCAGTATAATAAGATAAATAGCACACAAAAAAGGGCCGTTGCATGAAGTCTTAGATTTACTATAGAGGACTTTTAATGATATCCAGAAGTATGTCATGTTAGTGCTGTATTATATTTGACCTCTCTCTCTTTTTTTCACCTACAGCTTTTTCAAAGAATAGTTTTTAAGGAGCGCATGATGAATATGAATGAAACCAGCATACAACTTCCAGTTGATGGTGAAATTGCACAAACTCTAAGTGAATCTGTGATCTTAAGCTATATTGTGAGGAGCAAATTTGGATGCGATGCTGTTCTTAAGAATGTCGAAGCTGTTGGATCTCACCTTGGAGCAAGATCTTTCAAACCTGAAATAAGGTACTCGAAGACACTGGACCAGGGAGTGAAGATCTCCGTCTGGAAAGATGATTTGACCACACACAAGGCTGACGCTGTGGTCAATGCAGCCAATGCTGGATTACAGCATTATGGTGGCCTTGCTGCCGCCTTGTCAATGGCAGGCGGGCCAACAATACAAGCGATGAGTGATGAAGTGATAAGAAGGAGAGGGAGTGTCTGTACTGGTGAAGCAGTGGTTACTAGCGCAGGGAACCTTCCCTGTAAGATAATTATTCATGCTGTTGGCCCTCAGTGCAATCCATCGCTCAGTAAAAGAGAACTGGATCATGCATCAGCTCTACTCAAAAAAGCTATATTTAGTGTGATGACAGAAGCAGAGAGAGAAGGTATTAATTCAGTTGCCATTCCTGCTTTGAGCTCAGGTTTATTTGGCTTCCCCCTGCCTGTCTGCGCAGACGTCATTGTAACTTCATTAAAACAATATAACATGTATAGCTCTTCAAAGAAGAGTAGTGTAAATGATATCCGCTTGGTGAATCACGATGATAAAACAGTTGCTGAAATGGAAAATGCCTGCAGAACATGGCTTGGCCCTGCAGATAACAAAACACCATCCTACAGCGGCGCTCTAACAGATCACACACCTACCCAATCAGCAAGTTCAGTCCGAATAGGAAATGTCACCATACATATAAAAAAGGGGAATATTGAAGATGAGAAGGTAAGATCTCAATTCATGTACATCTTATTTTTTTCATATAGATATATTCACAACATCTATATCTTGCATCTTGTTAACGCTAAACATCCACACGATAACAACCATGAAACAATAAACAACATTATTAGAGCAGAATTTAATATATTCATGCAAGGCTGCTGCCACTTTTAACATTTCTCAGAAACAGTTTTAGATACAAGCTTGTTATGAAAATTCCTTCTCTTTCACCTGTGACCTAATGAGTTTTT
This sequence comes from Polyodon spathula, assembly GCF_017654505.1. Taxonomy (NCBI): domain Eukaryota; kingdom Metazoa; phylum Chordata; class Actinopteri; order Acipenseriformes; family Polyodontidae; genus Polyodon; species Polyodon spathula. Next base: position 6,683,924 of record NC_054544.1, on the reverse strand, counting down.
GATTTCCTGATTTAAAAAAAAAATAAAAATACTGGCTTTACATTCTGTACACAACTTTATTGTATGACAGTAATTTAACAAAGGTACCACGGCCACAGCTACAGTTAGGACCCAGTAAGACCAAATTGTAATGAATCAGTCCCTGTGAGGACCTAAGGGGCTGCTTAAACGAATGGGTGGGTTTTTACAGTTTTATTTCTGTTTTTACAGTTGGTTCACAGCATTAATGGTACAGCTCTTTTCGCATACATATATAACATGCTGTTTCCAATCTGTTGCACCAGAGCTGACGGTCCCCTTACCTTAAGCTGGGGTTTGAATTGTTTTTGAACAGTAATGTTCCTTTGTTTTTGCAGGCTGATGTGGTTGTGAATACAGTGGCAATAGATCTTGATTTAAGCAAAGGGACGGTTTCTCGTGCAATTCTGAGAAAAGCTGGGAGCCAGCTTCAGCATGAAATTAGAAAAAAAATATCACATACACAGTATGGTGATGTGATAACAACTAAAGGATTCCAAATGGGCTGCTGTTTCCTATATCACACTGTATGCCAGTCCTGGACAGATTACAGGTCATCAGAGGTACGTACTGTATATTAATTTAGAAATAGAAGCAGCACTTTGTATAACAGATTTCCAGTGTTTTAGTGTGTTATTTGGTAATATGTTTGTCTCATTCCAAAGAAGTGTGTTTATTGCCAATATGACAGACTGGGATAAGTGCAAACTGGCAATCTTTCTGTTTCCTAATAGGCACCTTTACCTCATTTCACTTGTAGGGGTCAGCATTACTCCTGACAGCAAGGCGTGTTTGTTACCGGTTCAGAAATCTGAACCCATTTAAAGATATCTATCTGTTTTAATTTTTGGAATGTTAAGAAACCATGTTGTTGTGAATAGATGTTAAATTGATAGTTGCTGCTTTACTTGTTATGTCGGCTTGCTTGTATTACACATACTGTTGTATTTGTTTTATTGTATTGGTGTTTGTTTCTACTCTAATGTGCGTACCATATATGAATGATGTAGTGGAGCATCATATTTTTCTTTTTTTATATATAGATACTTTCACGTATTGTGATGCGGTCTTTACGTAGGGCTGCTGAAACAGACTCGGTGAAATCCATAGCATTCCCTGCCATTGGCACTGGGAATCTGGAATTTCCTAAAGATGAAGTGGCAAAAATCATGATGGGACAGGTTTTACGGTTTGCTGAAAACCTGTATAAGAGCAGGAAACTTGATGTCTTCTTTGTTCTGTATCCACCTGATGAGGACACTGTCAAGGTAATGTGTTTATGTGGCTTGTGTTAGAAATATTTTATCTGTAGTTATTTAAATGCCATACTGGAACAGGAAGCAAATAATGCTACCCATCCTCCATAAAAAATAAGTTGTTACAAAGAATCTTTAATATACAAAAAAATAAAATCAGGACAGACTTCATCACACAGAGTTGTGAGGGTAAGGAATTAAGTTACCTAGGAAACGGGACATTTTTAGGAGTCACAGAGAACTGTGTTAGTGTAGTGAAGCAGATGAACACATTTTGTTTGTATAAATGGACAAATGCAGTTGTCATCAGTTGCTCGGAAGTATAGCTGTTTCTAAAACAGCAGAGAGAATTTGGCTTGATGGTGTTGGTCAATAACAGGTTTGTATATATTTATTAGGATGAATGTCTGTCCTGTATGTAACTTTACCTTTTTTTATAGGCCTTTGAGAAGGAATTAAAAGCCATTAAAGGAAAAGTAAAAAGTACTGATAGCAAAGATTTTGACAGCTTGACAGATGGTAAGCATACAGATTTCATCCTCCCAATTTCTAGTGCTGTCAATAAACATGCCTGGACCAAATAGTTCAGCTCCTGGGTAGCACTTCCTTATAAGCGGAGGTATTTCAAAAGTAATTATTCCGTCCTGGTATTTTAATTAGATATCAAAACAATTCTGCACTGTCATTATTCACAACCTATTTGTATTAACTGTTATCTATTGGTTTAGCCATTTTTGACATGACTGTCTCTCCAGAACAAAAGTGTTCTATATTTGTGTTTAGAGTACACTTTCTACTTTTTACTACTGGTTATGCAAAGAGAGAATTGTGTAAAACATTTGCCTTTTTGATAGTCTTGTCTTATCATGACAGCACATTGTAGTTCACAAAAGCAACACGAAAATGTTCTGCATTTACTTTAACTTATAGGGGTAATTCAGGTATTACATTATCACAAGGAGGGTGTCAAGGCTCTGATGTGATCAAACATTCATTACAATCGGCATTTAAAAAAAAAATAAAAAAAAAAAAAAAAAAAAATCATACTTGAAAAAAATTCTGTGTGTCATAGTAGTGGCGTGCTTTTGTATTTGAAATTATTTTCTGTTGTCTGTTAAATCTTTTTCTTTTGCCTTACAATATTTTAGAAAGCAACATATTGAAGGATCACATGTCCAGCTCACAGAGTACTAATAAGCAAGGACCATATGTTGAAATTTGGGGGAAAGATAAGGAAGCAGTAATGGAAGCAAAGAAATGGATTGGATGCACCCTGTTTTGTTCTCCGAAATGTCTCACTATTCAGAACAACCACATTTATTACTTTGGCCAGGAGCAGCATGATGAGCTGTCTTGTGTTCAATATATTTACAAAGTGTCCATAAAAGAGATGGTAAAGGATGGAAAAGCAAGTTTAGAGATTACAGGCACACCCCAGAGTGTCATAAAAACAGTGCTGGCAGTTGAGAAGCTGTGCTGTGAGGTGCAGGAAGAGTATGCCATGGCAGAAGAGAATGAGATGTTGCAATTCTTGGTCCAGTGGCGATGTGCTGACATGCCTGCACTGACAGAAACAGAGATCACTGGCAGTATAGAGAGAGCATACTTGTCAGTTAAGGCATCACTAGGCATTGCCATTAACGGACAGATGGTCTCTCTTAATTTCCGACAGCAAAGGGAGACAGCAGTGACAGACTGTGGAAAAGTTTTTGTAAGGAAATGTAAGTACAGGTGCTGGGTTTGTAAAAACCTTGTTTACTATTATTCCATGCAAATAACTGTTCTAACTGTAAAGTATGTTCTGAACTTCATGATGCAGACGCTTCTGTCATATTCCTAGAAAGGTTACGTTCATTTTATGTTTCTTATGTCTGTCTAGGCCTGTTGGATACAGATTACGCCAAGATATACACTATCCCAAAAGAATCGTTTTATCAGAGGATAGTTGAAGATTCTTCCAAAAATCAGCATAAAGAGAGAGTCCAATTGTATAAAAGAACTGGTCTTGAAGTTGTTAAGGTACATTAAGCCGTAAAATAAGTTGGTAATGTATACCGCCATGTAAAATCTTTACACAATAGGCTTATCTACTGACAGCACAGAAGAGCGACAAGAAATTAATAAGTGTGTGAACAAACTTAATGTTTTCCGATCTGTATGCTCAGCAGGCAAAACCAAATTCCTGTATCATTCAGTTAATCTAATGCGGTTTAGTGAGATTTCAGTGCCGACCAGTTAAATTTTAAGTATGTGTTTCATTTCTTTAGATTGAAAGCATAAACAACCCACTTCTGAGGATTCATTTTGAATTGAAAAAGAATGCTCTGGGAGGAAAAGCACAGACTCTGTACCACCGGGTCCCAGCACAGTTCTGCATTCCAGTGTGCAGGGCAGGATTTCAGAGGGTATATTCCCAGCCAGAAAGTATGTTTTTTGTATTCTTATTAAAACCTACCAGGTACATTTATATCTATTATATCTGTTAACAGTGCTCACTTCTGCACAAATAGTACCTTTCTAAACATACCATTCCTCCCCAAACTGGTGACATAACTTTGGTTTTTAAACCATAAGTATATTGATTATTGTTCTAACGACTGTCAAGAAAATATATACTAGTCTGTATCTGAAACAGATTAAGCCAAAAGTTAAATGGACTTGTTATTTATGTAAGATACACAAGCAAAAAATGTATTTTTGTTAAAACAATACAAAGGTAATGTAGGTGGATGGCATACAGAATCAGATAGAAACGTTTGTAAACATGAAGCTTTAATATTCCAATTTTCTTTTTCAGAACAAAGTTTGGGAGCTGGCCTATATTTCAGTGAAAAGCTTGACTTGTTGATGAGAGACCAGAGTAATGGTTTTGAGAGGGATGCAATGATTTACATCTTTGAAGCTCAGGTTGTGACTGGGAAAACCGGAGATGGCTCACAGGACATGATTGCACCCCCTGGTCAGAGTAAAGACCATCTGACACGGTATGATAGTGTTTCCGATGGAACGTCCACACGTGTGATTTTTAACAGTCGGCAAGCTTATCCTGAATATTTGATTACTTGCAGACAGTCACCTGCCTCTCCAAGATGAAGTGTTAAATGCCTTGCCTGATTTGAGATGTTCATTATCACATAGTTGTCCCTTAATATGTAACACTTACAGCCTTATTCAAATGATATTGGTCTTGGTAGATGTATGGTCAGAGAATCACTATTATTGAACTAAAGAAAAAAAATACTGCTTAATCATTAGATGCTTGAGAGATGTGTTGTGTGATTATTTTCTTGTTTTTCTTGGTTTGTTTTGTTTTTCCTTATGATTGTGTTAAGTGACAGTTCTTTCAAATGTAGAAGTTATTTTGTTAAGGTGGAAGTGATGTATTGACGACTATATGGTTCAAGATCACTGTTGGAACCACTTTTATAAGCAGTTGACAATAATAAAAACAGTAGCTTTGTAAGCCTTTCATACTATTTAGTGGTGGAATGTTATTTTGAATATACTTTTAACAAATAGGGGAAAATTGTAAAATGATATGCTCTTCAAACAAAAAAAAATAAAGTAAAATTACAATTCATTCTGTATGGTTTTACTATTGTGATATTTAATGTTGGTTTGTTTATACTAACAAACAGCAGCTCTTAAATTAGGGAACATATGTAACGTAATAACTGAGTAACTGTCAATGGTTCATTCTCTGGTGCAATATATATATATATATAGCCAAAAGTTAAATGGACTTGTTATTTATGTAAGATACACAAGCAAAAAATGTATTTTTGTTAAAACAATACAAAGGTAATGTAGGTGGATGGCATACATATATATATATATAATCATTGAGGAAATGACCTGTGTCATGGTGTTAATATGTAATTACATCAGTTATCAAGATGTTTTTCACAGGGCCATTTCTTTGTCGACAGCAGTTGCTATGTAAGAGCAGGGGCCATGGTTACCGAATTATTACAATAAAATTACTGTTTTCTCTTGTGATCTGAGAAACCAAGTCAGCCAGACAAAAGTGTACACTTTTAAAGTTTTAGTAATTTATAAAAGGTGCCTTTTGCGAGGATGTTTATAAACATAGGCTAGGAAGCACCCTTAAAAAACAATGTTTGCAAATCATCTGACAAGTCATGTATATTTGAATATAAAATATTATATAATGGCTGACTGTTAAATCAGCCAACTTATTACAAAGGCAGGACCAAGGAGCCGGATGGGTAGCACTGGTGTTAAATCAGGAAGAAAAAAACCCAACGCAGAATCAATATGGGTCAGAATAATGGGCATTATAATAGGGGCATGCTATAGCCTGCTAAATTCAGACACCAAGCAGAATAATCTGTTATACAATGACATTAGAAATGCGTGTAGCAAAGGAGAAGCCATACTAATGGGGCATTTCAACTTCCCCCATATGAAGAGCTCTTAAAATAAATAAATCCCTTGGGGTGGAAGAGATCTTTCCAGTAGTACTCAAAGAAATGAAAGGACTTAGTTATGTACCACTAACCGTCCACTACAACAGTCTCTTGAGACAGGGATTTTACCAACAGACTGGAGAATTGCAAATGTAATACCGATCCACAAAAAGGGATACAAAACTGAACCAGGTAACTACAGACCAATATCCCTGACTTCTATTATATGTGAACTTATGGAAACTATACTAAGATCCAAACTGGAAAATTACCTATATGGTAACAATATTCAGGGAGACGGCTTGATTTTTTTTGAGGATGCAACGTCAACAATGGATAATTGCAAAGCATATGACTTGGTTTATTTAGATTTCCAGAATGCTTTTGACCAAGTCCTGGATTAATGACTTGGATTCTGGTACAACAAAATGATCTAGACAACATTCAGAATTGAAATTGAAGAAAGAATCTACGAAAGACCTAGTAGTTTATGTTGACTCAGAACTTGACACATCTAAATAATGTGGGGAGGCTAGAAAAAAGCCCAACAAAATGCTTGGATATATAGTGAAAAGTGTTAAATTTAAATCGGGAAGTAATGTTAAAACTGTACAATGCATTAGTAAGACCTCATCTAGAATATTGTGTTCAGTTCTGGTCACCTCGCTACAAAAAGGATATTGCTGCTCTAGAAAGAGTGCAAAGAACAGCGACCAGAATTAGTGTGGGTTTAAAAGGCATGTCATGCCAACAGGCTAAAAGAATTGAATCTGTTCAGTCTTGAACAAAGAAGACTATGCAACAATCTGATTCAAGCATTTAAAATTCTAAAAGGTATTGACAATGTTTACCAAAGGGCTTTTTCAACCTGAAAAATGAAACAAGGACCAGGGGTCACGAATGGAGATTAGGAAAAGAGGCATTCAGAACAGAAAATACGAGGCACTTTTTTACAGAGAATTTGGGGAGTCTGGAACCAATTCCCCAGTAATGTTGTTGAAGCTGACACCCTGGGATCCTTCAAGAAGCTGCTTGATGAGATTCTGGGATCAATAAGCTACTAACAACCATGAGCAAGATGGGCTGAATGGCGTTCTCTTGTTTGTAAACTTTCTATATTTTAATTAATTTCACTTGTAAAACTAAAATTAGTTAAAATACTACAGAGCATTTCTGTTGTTGACTTAAATTATTTTAAAATGTGCATGCATGGTAAGCTGATACAAATGCACAATGCATGGTAATATAATTTACATTTCCAAAGACAACACACGTACAATGCTACAGAACATCCAATTTTTATTTTGCTATAGACTATTAATGCAATAATATTTCATTATCTCTACAAATATTCAACAAAAAAATGGTTAACACCTATTAATCTTTTCTACAAAATGTACAGTATTTAATTTGATAATGATTTTAAAAAGCCTGATGTGTGAGCCTAGTGCACCCCTGTGTAAATCCTATACTGAAAGTACAGTGCTCCCCCTTTATACTGCAGAACAGGTTCTAAGGCAGTACAGTCATGGCTCCCTTTGCCCCTTAATGCTATTACACTAGCACTAGTATTCTCGTTACAAGGCAGAACACAAACAGGCTCAACTATGGCTCCTGACCACAACGTTATAAAGGGCAGCACTATTTAGATCATTCTTGATACTTTAGGGAAACAACTAAGTACAATGTCATGGAACGTATAAACAGATTTAGCAAAGAATACACTTACTGCATTCATCTGCAACATTACCTGTCATTTTCTGATTTTAAACATAAAAAATAAGAGTTTCAGTGACTATTATTGTTCACAAATCAAGCTTCTTATTTTTTATTTATTTTTTGTAGGTTTCATGGCGTTAACTCCCAACAGTTTAACCCAAGGAATTCTGTCATAGTTCTGAGAACATTACATTTTAAAATTGTAATTCAGACACTGAAAGGGAGAGATAATAATATCCATTTTATCACATGGCAATACAATGGTTTAATAAAAAAAAAACGCCTTTCATATATATATATATATATATATATATATATATATATATATATATATAATTGCACACAGACACACACACACATTTTAACCAACTATAGAAGACAGTGTGTGCAGGTACAGTAAATACATACATGACAAGTAATTGAATTCGATGTTCTTAGCAGGGTTTACTTTATATCTGGAAAGACAGTATGTCATTATAAAAAAAACAGAAAAAGACTTTGTACAATCCATTAAACCTCAGGTATTCTTCTTATAAAGACAATTTGTACTGCAGTGAGGTATAATAATAAAATAAAAAAGAAATGTATATGAATTGTTGTCTAATTCAAGGCAAAATTAAAAGCTGCTGCCATCATTTCTTTCAAGGTATTTCGTAAAGTACAAGAACAATAAAACTGCCACATTATATCCTTCAGAAATATAACCTGTTACGCAACACAGTTAAAATGAATGGCTTATTGTAGCTTCTTTTTCACATTCAATTGTATGCAGCACACTGTGTGCACATAATCTAACATTACTTCAATTGTGCAATCATTGGGTTCACTTGTAGATGGTGCTGCTGTTTCTGGAACCAGCTTGGGACATTTTTTTTTCATGGAAGTCTTAACAGCTGGGATTATCAACAGGCTTGGTCACATTTGCAAAGTGAAATCCTAGTTATTTAAGTGAAAGTCACTCTGCTGCCTCTGGTATTTTTGTCTCATCTACGATTAGAGAATGGATTATGCCCTCCCTTCGTTTCCCACTGCTCACTGCCTTGATACAACACTCATGGTCTCCGATAGTAAAATGGGTCTCTGTGCCATCGTCAACAAATTCTCCCTGAAACAAAGTATATGTATTTAATTACACCGTGTAACAATTTTTTTTTTTTTTGTTCCTGGGTAGTAAGTGTTATTTCCTAATTGCTTATGCCTCAAAAGTATAGAAAATGGCTATTATTCCCCACAAACTTTGCTTTTGTGACCAGGACAGTGATATTTCAAAATATCACTATTTCCAATAAATCTCGAAAAACTACTCACTTCTAAATCTTTTGTAGTATTTTTGTATTACTTTAGTATAAATACATGTTAATTTGGATTCATATGTTTTTTTCTGACTTTATGTGAATGAAAAGACACACATTTGCCCGTTTTCCCATTGGAAATAGTGATATTTTGAAATATCACTGTCCTGGTCACAAAAGCAAAGTCTGTGGGGAATAATAGACATTTTCTATACTTTTGAGGTACAAGCAATTAGGAAATAACACTACCCAGGAACAAAAATTGTGTTACGTAGTGTTGTTCAACCCTGCCAACATGTAAAGATGTCTTTGATTTTTAATATGCAAGCTATCTATCAGTCTAGAATACATAGCAGAAGTATGAAATATATAAAAAAATAATCTCTCTGATACTTCAACAATTGCTGTGAGTTGTTTAGTATGCTACTAAATCACATAGCGTTATCAAGGATTTAAAGCTGGGATAGCCAGTACCTACAAAAGGTTATCAGAGAGTACAAGGAGGACCCGATAATCAGTACCTGTATCCCGAGCACTTGATCAAATGAATCCATTAAAAAAGACAAAAAGCTAAGAAATGATTTAAGTAAAGCTGAAGCATGCAGTGCTGTTCGCTATACCTACAGTGTGTATTACAGACAAAGGTGATACAACTGTTTGATAAAATGTATTTTCAACCAAAATAATTCCTCATCATTTCAAGTTCTTCTGAATAATATTCTTGAAATATAGGTGTAAAAGCACTAATATTTACTAGTTTTGTTTTCTTCTATTGCTGCATAGTAATCTAGTACTAAACAATGCTGTAAATAACATTTAATCAAACACAATTGTATTTATATACCTACCGCAGTTTCCATTTTTTTCCCATTGCACCATAACTCCATAGTATCTTTCTCTGGTAAAAAATAATAAATAATACATTTAGAAACCTGTACTTAGCCCAATTAAAATGTTTACTACAATGCTAAAGAAGCAGGATGTTGATGTTTACGGAGAATTTATACTCACAATAAAATCTGGAAAAGCTGAAACAGCTTTGCTATGGGAATCTTTATACCCTTAATACATGTCTTTGTAATGTTAATTTATTTTTCAAACCAGTCAGATGTCATACATTGGTGAATGTTCCTGAGAAAATATTGCATTCACTTTTTTTCACTTTTCAGACATTACAAATATCGATGCCATTTCCTGCCTAGAAACTCAATGTTCTTTGTCTTTTTGTCAATCAGCAATTATATAGATATGCATGGCATTTTCCTACTGTACACACCGAATAACCCACGCACATCAATAACAGCCACAGGCAAAAGCAGCCATGGAAACTTCCCCATTGTTGCCGAACCGGCAAATGGAAGCTGCGAGTCATCATCTTTGTTGATTTATTATGATTCTCACATATAAAAAAAGAAAAACACAAAGCAAAAACTTCATTCTAGAGGGCTACAATTCAGGAAACCTGCTGAAATAGCAATGCCAATCAGAATGGCCTTGACTGAAGATGCTATTAAAAAAAAATTAAATAAATAAAAAAATAATAATAAAAAAAAATCGGAAAGTTCAGAAAATGCTATTCAAGGGTCACTTGTTTGCTACGGGCCAATTGCAGTAAACTTCTGGTTGGGATCTGCATAAGGCTCATTTAACACAATATGTTTCAGAAATATGCGATCAATGACAATTTCCTCATGCAGTTTCCATGTGATCAGCTTAATGCCAATGTCCCAATGACAGAGAGGGGCAGCTTCAAAGTTCTCCAACACTGCTCACCCATATTGCTGTATGCAGTTAGTGTTCATAAACATATGAGTTACACACTGGATAAACCAAAATGTACTTACCTAGTACTATACGACAGTCCACTCCATCTAGGGTTATTACCCAGGTATTGGAGGTCTTGGATCTGTTTTCCATGTATTTTTTTAGACTTTTTCCATTGACTTCAAGTGTATATTCGTAAGCAAAGCCACTAACTGCATCAATATTGATGGTTGCTTTAGTTTCAGTTCCTCCAACACTGAAAGTTTCTTTTCCAACCAATTTGAACATCCAGTCCCTCCTTAGTACCTCCTGATAAAGAAAACAATAATGACGGCAACAGTGATGATGATATGGATGTAATGCCACCACATGGAAATAAATTGATGGCCGTCTTGCATGTTTCAAATGGTGTTAAATTCAAGGCCGACCTGAATCTCTCACAGCTCTACATTTGGCCTACCTTTCCATCCACATACACGACACGTTTTCCTGAGGTCGTCCCGTGCTCAAATTCAATTTTGTGAACACCGTCACTTAAGGCCACTTCCCAAACTGCCACTAGATCTGTCATCTTCTCCAGATGGCCGTAACGAGACCTTAAGTAAAAAAAAAAAAAAAAAAAAAAAAAACTTTCAAATAGATCACTACAAGTCACAAGAGTCACCTTTTTCTATTGTTAAATAGAGGCGATCCTCTCTCAAAGGCAGTGCCACATACTGTACAGCACTGAACAATATCTGCAAGTTCAGCAGCAAGTCTATTACTGTAAGAAGCTTATTGACGCAAAGATACAAACATATACATGCTCAAACTATACATGCTATACAACAAGGTTATGAATAGATGGAATGCCACTCCAAATAATGGAACTTGATGTCAGCGTCATTAACATCTGTGTTGTACTAAAACTGAGGGATAAAGAACACTATAGGAAATACTAAAGGTATAGTATAACATTTACATAAATTATTTGCATTCAAGATTATGATAGACTTTCTATTGTTAACTAAAATACAGAAATAGGATATCCCTTGACATATGTTTGTGGATGGTGTTTTCTGGAAATGGACACAAAGAATTCTGGATTTGGAAATCAAGTACAATACTTGAGCTAACGGAAATTATTCTTTCAGTGATCCAGATTAATTTTAGGAGGAGAAAAACTTTTTTTTTTTTAAACAAATTTATTGACTCGATCATTTTGTGTGGCTTACAAGATGGCCAAGTGACAAAACAAATGTGCAAATACTAGATGGTAGTTTATGAAAAGCAAATCTGAAATCCACCACAGCACCCTGTTAACAACCCCAAATCTAAAACTAAGTAAGCCTATTTATTATTTATACCTAGTAATAACTTTAAACCTCGATAGTTATCACATGACAGTTTACCTCAATTCATCTTCATACAGAATCTCCTCTTGGGAATCCATAGCAACTAATTGGTCAAGGTTTAGCACTGAATGAAAGCAAAAAAGTAGAAAGCCAAGAAGAAAGTCAAGAAGTTTCATGCAAACTTTTTGAAAATGTAGTCTAACAGTGACTTAACTTGCTCTTACCTGGCCTTTTATCTAATCTTAACACATGTGCTCTATATTATTGACATTAACTATTTTAGGTACACACTACTTAAGATTTGTTTTATGTTTCCCAAAATAAGTGGTTGATTAATGACAGGAAGAAGGCGTTGAAGGGGATTTCTTTAAAATACTGTACATATTAACAACCTAACAGTAAGCTGTATCTAATGTAATACTGTCACTATGTATATTTCATATTGTTCTGCACAGATGAAACAAGCATTTGATTTTTAATTGAATAAAAAAAAAGCTTGTAGTTAATTAGTGAGTTCATTTTGCACTTTTAAATGCTGCACAATGTAGGAAAGCAGTCGGCATCAAAGAGAGAGAGAGCAAAAATAAAAGAACATAAAAGTTATTCCCCTGTATTGTTTACAAGTACATCATTACTGATATTTACCTTATCCCTGAGAAGAAAAAATATTTCAGATATTGACTTCAATTTCTGGAGAAAAGGGGCCTTAATCACATTTTTGTGTAAAAAATATAATTAAAATCATGCCTGCTGTTTCCTAAAAAATGCACAAGCCTCAAGAAATATTAACATTTATTAGCCAACCAGCCTACTCACAATTATCCTACTGTAGCACTGGCTCCTGATAGGTTTTCATTTTAATCTTCAACTCAAAGTAAATCAGCTTAGTCTACAGTGGCCAGAGATGTCTGAAGTTTATTTTTGTTACCAGAAGTAGTCTAAAGATGTCAACTGTGGATTTGTAACATTCAAGACATATCTACCACTGTAGTTTTGCAAAAAGTGCAATCTAGAGTTCTAATTAAATTAGTTTGATCAAACATAAGGTTCAATGTAGTACAAGATAAGCAAGAAGCCCTGGTTATTGAGCAAAGATATGAGATTGCTTTTTTCTAAGGGTTTAGACTGGGATGCTACAGTTTAATCTGATCGAATGCTAATAAATGCCCAGGAACAGATGTATGTGAATTACTCTCTAAAGCAAAGTGTGCATTACTTACAGAAGGAATACAGAGTATTGCCTATATTCTTCAAATACATTTCACAACTGATTTCCAGAGCAGATACAAATTGTTTTATTGAGAGATCTGCAAAGGCATCCTGCTCTACATTTTTTTATCATGTGACCGTCACTAATAAATGTTAGATCGTTTCCTGCCAATAAATAAATAAATAAATAAAAAGCACCAGTAAATAAATCATATTTGATTCATTTGTATCTTCTCCCTACAGACATGTTCGCTAAAAATGATGAACCCTGACAGACACCGACTGGGCAATAAATATCTAAAACAACAATAATGATCCATCGACTGACTGAAGAAATCTCATATCAAATCCTCTTATACCCCTTTGTTAAAATAATGCTGCTGGGTCCAGAAGGGCTAACGGATACCTTGGACAGCCCAACAGGGCTTTGGCTGCCAAACATACAGGTTAGAATCCTAGAATGATCTGGACCAAGGGGTTATATACAGATGCAAACATAACATGGTCGAAGTTCATGCTTGTTTCATGTATGACCTTTGTTTTTTAAATGTGTTACACTTCAGCACTGAAAAACCAAAACGCATTGATTTTCTAAATACTTACTAGCTAGAGAAATACATTTCAATTGATGCAATACGATAAGTGGTTGAATCAAGCAGCAACTGTACTTTATTTACACAAATACTTTCCGTCACTGCTATGAACAGGTGAGTTGCTAGAACTTCAGTATAAAATGCTGTTTAAGCTAACTACAATAAAAGTATAGCAATTAGGTGAACAGCTGCAGTTCAGGGTCAAGAAATAAATAAGTATATAAAATCTAGCGTTTATATTAACCAGATAACAGATAACAGTTAAATCACATACTGTAGAAGAAACAACGTGGGGAATTGTAACGGTACGGAATTCAACGAGAATTATTTTAATCTAAGATGCGCTCCGTATGTTTATTTGTCAAGCGACTGCATTATTAATTACAGTAACGCTGTTTCATTACTGCGCCAGTACTAATGATTGCAGTGATATGGCTACACAATAATGTACACCACGATACATTTGCAAAACTAAGAGCGAAATGGACTGCTGCATCTTACCTGCTGCCTTTTGCAGGTCACACATGAGCTTCTTCTGATCTGTGTAGCGAGAGTAGTACTGTCACTATGGAAACTACAGCTTAGCTTCCACCTTTGCCAAGGCTTTGGTCTGTTGTATTTTTACACTATACAACTCTGAGTCACTATGCAAATCATTGTATGTGTGCACAGGAAATAACCAGCGTAAAGTAAAAATAAAAAAAAACGTTATCAGCTTCATATAATTTTCCTCAGATGTCATTGTAGCTGTTTACATTTTTCTAATTCATCTCCCACTCGCTCTACAGGATAACAGACAGCTGTCCCTCATCAGTGCCGTCATTTGTTAGCAAATCCTTCAGCGTTCTTGCGAGAGAGTCTGTTGCAATTGGTGAAGAGGGTCCTCAGGGTCGGGTGCTTAGTCACTTGATTAATGTGTTTATGGCGAAGCTGAAAGGCGAGTCTTTTTAAGCATGTGCCATTGTGTAGGTCTGTGGCTCTGTGACCAGCCTTGTACTTGCAGCGGCATCGCAAAGGTTTTTCGGTTTTAGCGTAGATGTTTACCCCTAACTTAGTCCTCTCTGGTAATGAAGGCACTTTCTACATGATTTGTATTTTATGCAAAACAAAACATGTTTAAATATGGGTAACATATTTGCATCAGTTGTATTCAATCTACTAAAATAAATAAACTAACAGTAGAAATGTCCTCATACAGGATTGTGTTCTTTATTTCCCAATTAACTTGTTGCTAACACTCACCTCTATATAGCGTTTGCAGTTATTTGTAGATCTAATTATATCTTAAATATAAACATTCCTACATAAAATGGCGAATAATTATTTAATTAATAAGGAATTTCAAAAATAGCGCTCCATCAACATATTAGCTTAAATACCAGGTTAGAAAATACAACTTTACTATTTTATTAAATGCAAAACACAGTAATGAGCCGGCTGTTTCTGTTACTACGTTCCCCTGCGCGGAGAAGGTTGGCTCTCCCGGTTTATCAGAGCTCCTCTGCTGTTTACATCCGCGTCTCTCCGGTCGCAGGTACTTTTTGCAGCTGCTCTGTCCGCGCGCAGGTCACGCAGACATCCAGAACAAAGGGTGCGTTCTCGAATCCCAAAGCAAGCTGAGCTGGCTGCGCGTGCGGCTCTCCGCAGACGCCACGTTGCTACTAGTAACGCCTTCTCTGCATATAACGTAATTGCATTTTATTATTTAATTTATCACAATGTATCACACATGGGGATTGCATTCATTTGCAGTCCATTCTAACTTATTTTTATTTTTTATAAACGTCCTGTAGTTAGTTTCTGGATTATCTGACCATACAGTCAGTTTGATGTCATTGATTAACATTAACTTTATTGTAACAGTATACATTACTTATCATGGAGTAGTAAATTATGTGTAATGTACTATTAATTACTAATTTATTATTACCTACTAACTATTAATTCATTTATTTACGTGGGTAACACTTTCAAATAAGTGTGTAATTCATGATGAATTACGTATGAACGAATTTATCTGCACGATAGATAAAATAGGAATTCATGATGAATACGCTTCTAATTCTAATAATTTAATTTTGTCTATAATTCACCATGAATTACATATGACCATACATTGATTTTAAAGTGTAACCATGTACTTAGTACAGCGTCCCCTGCAGTTTCCAAACAGCGCTGCGCTGGAGCAGACCCGTCCTCAAAACAGTGGAAAGGGGCATAGAGAACCACATGCAGGATTAGTGATCGTGGTAGCGCCATCTAGAAAGCGGGTGTGAATTACACAAAAAAAGTTGTATACAACTATTGTATTGTGAATGACAAACACGGGTACAGATATTATGCGTTTGCATTTAATTTTCAAACGGGACTAGTAAAACTATGGACGATATTCAATGCCAAAACAAAACTAAATACATACAGGAATATATAAATAAATGTCCATGTATTTATTTATTTCAACATGAATGTATTTATTTCAATATTTATTCATGTGTCTATTAATTTATGTATTCATTTCAATATTTTTTTTTTCTGTGTGTATTTATTTATTTATGTATTTATAATTTTGGCATGGACTATCTTCCATATAACACTGATGTACATAACCTTGACTGCTTAAACAGATTCCTAATAAAACATGGTTTTGGGGTTACGGAAATAAGTATTTGCATAATTTATTTACCAGTCTAGTTATGATGGAGCTGAATGGGTACAGTGGGGAAAAAAAAAACAAAAACCAAAAAAACTATAGTCTTCTGCAATCAGAAAATCAGTCAAGTCTGTCTCCATGGTTGCTCAGTCGACTGCGCTGGGAAACCTCCAAAGCTGGCCTAGCTTCGTCTACGCAAACCATGACGTCAGACGCAGACTCGCGACTGCAACGCAGACTTTTTTGGAGTAACGCGAACGCAGCCAGAAACTGCGTGGCTGGAAGGAACGCAGTCAAAGCTTCTTCCGTCTCATATGTAAGAACCAATAATTTTGCATTAACGAGAATATAGGCGTGTCCTTCAAGAGGTAAAGCGTTGTGATTGGTTTGAATTAGACTGGTTTTTAAACTGGCTTCTGCTTTCCGGCTTGGCTTGGCTTGTCTTGTTTTGTGTTGGTGTAACTGTCAGCTTTTCATAAGATAAGGTAAGACGAGAGAAAAAACAAAAACTAATAGTGAATATTATTTAAAATGTTTAAAAGATAGGGCTCAGTCTAGATACATGTATTTTTTGTATGCCTACTTTTCATGTTTTACAATTATTAAAATCGTGTGACACAATTATTAGGTAGTATTTTTTTTTTTCACGCACACTTTGACATACTGTTTAGTGCAATTTGTGGTAAATTAATTTATGAATGTGATGGACATGTTTTTAGCTCGTTGTAATTTGTTTTAGCGCACCATGTTAAGTTCGGGACTAATATATAGCATTGCATGATTTAGCAGTATGTCTCTGACAATATCCCTACAGTAAACTTGGAGATGTTTGTTGGGCACAGTAACTATTGGTACAAAACACAACTACCATCAGAATTTACACAGTACGGTATTTCAGATTTCATATAGTCATTTGAACTCAACTGTAGGCTTCAGTGTGTGTACTGCAACATAACAAACCGTAAAGTTACTGCATCCAAATACAGAGTCTTAGTTTATTATTACAGTGTACTTACACGTATGCTAGTGCTGCAGCTGCATTACACATTTTCCTTGTAGGATGCTTTTGGAAAAGTAATTATAATAATACAGATGTTTTGTTAAATTCTTTATGCAGTGCTCATGTATTGCACTATAGTAATCTCTTCATTTGTGTTCAGTGCCTCATCAAAAAGGGTTTGCACTCAAAATAAATACACCCCCCTCCCTTTATTAAATAAAGGGGAACAGTACTGTGGCAGGATAGTGCTCGCTGTGGCCCCTGATGTTAGTAGCAGGAAAGAGACTCGAGACAAGAAGCTGCAGTTTAAGTGCTTATGCACACGTTTAGTACAGGAATAGAACAATAAATAAACATGGCCAACATAAAACGTTCAAACAAACCAATAGAGGCAGGCAGGCAGATTTTGTCTCGCTGTATACAGATGGCCACTCCCCAATTAGCACTCAATTACCTAATTGTTGAATGGCCCCATCTGTGATTGTTGGAAGGGGCAGAGTTAACCCCATCCCTGCCACCTACACTTCTGCCCTGCTACAAATACAAACTGGTGTTATGTTTGTATCTAGCCTATATATGCTATTTGTATTGCGTCAGAAATGAATATATTGTGTCTTGTTTTATTTATAGTGCTGTATGTTGTGGTCCTGAGATTTGGTGGAGCAGTACTCTGAGCAATGTCACATAGGAGTTCAGGTACGCCTTTGAAAGGATTCAGTTAAATAAATGTTAGTTCAATGTTAAGCAGTGGGAGAGAAACGTCGAAACCACTGATACCAGCCCAGGGAACTGAATAAGTCTTTGTATTCAAGTACAACCAGTGAAGTGTATCAGCAGTGTTTTTTTTTTTCAAATTTGTAATGTAGGTCTTGTGAAGATTAATGAGTTTAAATTGTGTTACAGGCTTTTAGATTAAAGCTGTGGAGGGAGTTAAGTAAGAAGTTGTTTAAGAATGTGTATTTTTGTGTCATAAAAAGCATGTGTCTTTTTCTGTCTGCAGGTAGAGAAGAGCAGGTAAGTTAAGACTGAATCACCTGAAGGTATAATTTGGTAGCATAAATAGACTATATTAATTTCCTGTTGTTACTTTCCAACAAAGTAGCAGAAATCAGACTGAAATGTTGGATGTAACTAAAGTTGAACTGCCTTAAAAATTACTTATTTTCAAGTATGGAAATCACTCTTTTTTTCTTTTTTTTTTTTTTTAAAGCTTGTGTTAAATGAGCTGCCATTTTGATACTGTGATTAAATGTTCTTGATTGTATCACGGGGATACTTTGAGACAAAATCTTTGGAAACTCAGATTTCTAAAGGAATACAACTCTATGCAAATTGTATATGCCATTTGGACTTTTAAAACTGAACATCCTGACTGGACAGTAAATACTGCTTTCCATCACCCAGTACAATGAGCCCATTATGGTTCTCAATAGGGATCAGTAACTTGATGCTTGACAGTGTCAGATCAGGGGAGCACAAAAAGAGCACAGGGAGGGGGGAGAGATGCAGTGAAAAGAAAGTATTTGAAAGAACTGAATTGTGGTATTGGGTTAGAGTATTAGGAGAGAACGCTTTGCAGTTACTGGACAGGCAGGGTCTTCTGTTTATCTCTTAGTCTTCTAAGCAAAGGGCAGAAAGAAAGGCAATGGACAGCAGAGTGCAACACAGGGACAAAACATATGTGTATCTGTGGACTTGCAGGCAGTTCCAGGTATGTTATTACACAGGCTGATGTGTCGGTGTTGTACTACATGTTCGTATAGCCATGTTTACTCTAATACAGACTAAAAGAAAGGAGTGTATCTCTTGCTAGGAGTGAACTGTACTGTATTAACATTTCTAGGTTATAGCTCAGGATAGCAAAGACCTTGAGGGCATGCTACTGGGATAATACCAGGAAATAATGTTTAGCATATTAGAACACCACTCTTTTACACCCTGAGGCTTTCATTAGTACAGTACTAATGTAATGTATGGTGAGTTAGCAGTACCGGTATTAAAATTTGGAACTGTAGTGTTTTTTATTGTGTAGCAGGAGCAAGCCGATTGGGAAGGAATAAACCGACTACTTCAGCATCATGGCTTCAAACCCATTCAGCTTGCAGACCCTATGGAGAACAAAAACCTATCAGGTAATAAAAGACTTGTGTTTTAATTCAGACTGAATTTTTTGCACAAAAGATATTTCCTAATATTTGATCAAAAGCACAGAAGTAGACAGAATAACACAAATTCTACACTATAGCTGTAACGATTGCCTGCTGATCCTGGTGGGAGAATTATAAAGGTCTTCTGCAGATACATGGACGATATTTTAGACTAGATGCAGAATTTTGAATTTTTAAATAATCACAGATAAATTGTGAAAATAAATATATTCAGCTAAAGAAAGCTGACATTGGGAAAGACACAAACAAAATCAGAAAGAGAATATTACTGCAATTAAGTTATTATTATTATTATTTTTTTTTTAAGTTGCTTATTAGGAAGAAGCTTAACTATTGTGTCTGCTCACTTCACTGGCTAGTCTTTGTTATTTTGCCATGCTATTGCATATCACTATTGTTTGTTAGTGTTTTTCATCTGCTGTGTTACTATGGTGCACTCCAAAGCTTTGTGGCTTTTTTTTTCTACTGTTCTCTAGTAACCAACCCTATTCTCCACCTCTACCAATTCCCAAAGGAAGCTGGAACACCTGTCTGATACTGGGCTTCAATGTCAAATGTAAATCTTACATGTTTCTTAGAGAACAGTGTATTTATCCCTGTGTAATGTACACATTGCACTGTCTTGCAGATGTGGTTCTCCTGGATAAAAAGTCTGCTGCAGAAATTAAACTTATACTAAAGTCTTTGGTAAAAGATACTGAGCGAAGACAGGCATTGATCCAGGAGCTAATTCAGTCTAATAACCAGCTAAAGTAAGTCCTATTGTCTTTTCTTTTCTCCTCCCCTAGTGACTGAAAAAGTACAGTAAGCCTTGTAAATAATTATTGCAGCAGCTTAAAATATAATTCTGAGTTATAGAAATCACATAACAGGATACAGAACTGGTAATGCATTAAATCTGAATTACTTTTAGATTGTTCTTAGTACAGCATATCTGTGCATTTAACATTGTTTTTGTAATTTAAACAGAGGAACCGTTGTCTTATTTTAAACAGGGATGAGGTGCAGCAGCAGCAGGCTCGAGCTGCTCGTCAGTCACAGCGTGCTTCTGACCTGGAGAAAATCCTGGATGGTGTCAAGACCAAGATTCAAGACCTGGAGGATGACTATATTTCGAAGGCCGCTCAGCAGCAGAAGCAGATGAAGCAGCTACAGATGGATAAAAGGGACTCGCAGGTATTAGAGCACTGAAAGTTTAGTACAGCACAGGGTAGGGATATAGAGTCCCTCCACAAACATTCCTAACCATTCCTCCTGTCAGTAAGTGCGGTGGACTGTTTTTAAATCTTGATGATAAAATCGTTGCTTTATTTAGAAAGGAATGCAATAAGGCAACCCAACCATACTTTGACCCGGTAGGAGTCCTGCAATGTGTTAAAACAATCCTTGCTTTGTCTGTCAGTGAATGTTAATACAATGGGATTTACAAACACAAGCCATTTCTTTTAAATGTTCTTTCCTTGTTTTTTTTATTTTGTTTTTTTTTTCTTGAAGAAACGCTACCGTCTTCTGGAGCAGAAAGTAGGTGATGAGAAAGAGATTATTTCTCAGCTGCAGAAGAGGCTAGAGTGTGTTGTAAATGAAGAAGAAAAACGCACAACCAGGCAAAACAAAGTCTTTCAGCAGTTTTGCAAGAGAGGAGCCAAAGAAAGCTCTGTGCTTGATCAACAGTAAGTAATTAAAATGCAAATGAACAACTGAGAATATTCCAATTAATGACAATGAAAACTATCCAGCGTATGATGGAAAGGTTAGTGGTGGGGATAGTGTACAGCTAAGTATGGTTTTCTTGTTTTTTGCATTTTTTTAAGGCTTCTGGATGTGATTGATGCCTATGAAACTAAGATCCAACATCTGCAGACAGAGCTAAGGTACAGCAGATTTTATCAGTTTCATTAGTTTACATTCAAATTATTGTAATTCTTACGACAGAATAATACAGTACTGCACTGTAGATGTTGTAGGTTAACTAACATAATACCGTTTTCATGTACTACAGGAAATACAAAGGAGATACTGATGAGAGTTCCCAGGAGGAATTACCCGTTAGAAGAAAAAGACAAGACAAAAATGAAATACTAGATGCAACTCCAAATTACAAAGCACTTCTCAAGGTACACAAGGAAATCATTTTTTTTTATTTGAAAGAAATTGTATTTGTTTTTATTTCTCATTGTCTCCGATTGCATGTAGACTCAAATCAGTGTTAGGTGTGTAATGTATTTTTACAATGTATTCATTCAGAATATGGTACACTTCCTGGATAAACGCATACCTGTATTTTGAAGACGGAGAAGCACTTCATAATGGGAAATCACAATCTCTGTTTCCAGGGTTATCAAGAAAGTGCATACACTAGGTTGGAGTTGACATTGCCCATCACAACCTCATGCATGCACAGTGCGAACTGGTGGAGGTGACCCTATACAAATTCCTTCACCTCCACTCATGACATTGTAACTAACAGCTTTCTCCCTATTTTGCAGTCCTACCAAGACCAGCTTAAGGAATCCAAAGCCCAGAAGGAACAGATGAGGCAAGAACATATGAAACTAAAACAGGAGCTAGAATCAAGGTAACAGATGGAAATACAGTGGAGTTTTGTGTTTAGAGTTGGCTTTTTTTTTCTTTTCTAACATCTTAGAAAAAGACTCCACAGAATGTGCAGAGCTGGTTTATTGTTGTTGTTCCTCACCTGCAGGCCTACAGCAAAGGAGCTGAAGTCATGCAAACAGCAGTTGAAGAAGATGGACAGAATTATCCAGCAGAGTAACATCAAGTAAGAAGGAATTTAGTTCTAATTGAATTATACCCCGCTGCGGTTGGTTTTTGTCTAGAGAACAGCTTATCTATAATCTGTGGGGACATGGAGATGTCGGTGTTTGCCACACTTACATTTTCATATGTTCATTCATTGTACATGTACTGATGCAGCAGCTTTACAGCCATGGCAAGCGATTCGCTTGTAGAGGGCTATCCATGATACAATGGTAGGTAATGGATATATTGTGTGTTTTTAGCATTATAATTTATCATCCAACAAATTCTTGCCTTTTTTTTTCTTCCCCGTTTAAGGTCAGCAGAGCATGTCAATAGTGAAAACAATGAAGATGCAGACTGCACAGAGGTTGAGCATATAGACTGCTTGCGTGCTAACATCTGCAGGAGATTTTTAAAGGTAAATGAGTGTAGCTGAAAAGGGTGTAGAACATACCAAATCTACAAAGAAATGCAGGAACTTTATAGAATGCTTTAATGTTCTTGTGATTTTTATTTTTAATTTGTTTTTTAATACTGCATATGTTAGAGATATTTTACTATTTGGGCTGGTTTCAATGCCTAATGGTACCTTTGGTAAAATAGCACAAGATTATTAGGATCTGTGAAACCAGTCAACATAATTATACATTAAAGTACAATTGGAGTATTATATTTATACAAATGTGCATAGAACTTAATTCTTTTAGCTCAAAACATATTTTTCATCTGCCTTTTTAGAGCATTTGCAAGGAACTGAACGTCCAGGATTTAAATGACCTGGTCCCAGCTGCAAGAGTGAGGTCTAAACAAGCAGAAGCCAATCCTAAACTTGTGAAGGTAAAACTTTTTAATCTCTATGAAGGATCTCTCCTTGAATTGCATGTTCACTTTTAGAGCAAAAGGTTTAATTAGAAATGACCACAGAAGCTAGCAGATAAGAAAAGAAATAAAGGGACCATTTGAAGGATAGATTTGACTATAAACATGATAAACACAAGCACTGCATACTATGTATATTCTTATGAGCTTAACATGCAGCCTACAGCACTCAGTATTCCCAGGTGGTCTCCCATCCACGTACTAACCAAGCCCAACATTGCTTTGCTTAAGCATTTTACGGTAAGTTCGATTTGAAGAGCTTTTTGCCGTCGGATACGTTGCCCAGGGGTCACTACGAGGAAGTAGCTCTTCTTGACCCCCACTGCATACTTAGACAATAGTACAGAATGTTAGCAGATCAGTTCACAAACCACTTTGTTCATTTCTTTTTAACTGTCTGAGCTGCTGCAGATGTCTACCTAACATAATTTTAAAAAATGTTCTTGTTCTTAACTTTTTTCTTTTTGTTTTATATTGCGTAGGTTTTGAGTGCTATAAAAACAGTTGTAAGTAATCAGAGAGCCCCACTGTTACAGTCCCACTCTGACGCTGTCGAGGAACAAGGATATGAACTTCTTCTTCCTACAATAGAAATGTGGGCTGAGCAGTTGGTATCTTTAAAGGTAATTGTATTTCTGTATTTTGCATGGGTACAACTTTAAGGGTTTGGGGATTATTTAACAGTGACCAACACATATAAGAGTTAGCTGTGGTTGTCCACACACCGGATGTAAAACGGAGGGTTTATTTGTGACATAATTTAACACTATCTGGTATACAATGCATTATGCAAGTACGAAGGCTTCCCATTTCTATATTTTATTACAATACTTTAATATGAGGGATTTAGTACGTCCTTTTCAGAATCCCAACAATAAGTCTACTAAAAAAAAATGACAGCTGTATGGTTCATAATTTAGGTGGTGATTGAATGTATTTCACAAAATACATTTTGGCACACTTTGGAATATGTTAGTGTTTTGTTTTTAACACAGTGTTGTTTTATCCTCCCAAGGATCTGCAGTGTGTTCTGAAGAAGTTATTGCTCAGACTGGTTCCCTGGCATTCTTTTGGCACACACGACCCAAGCAGTGTAGTACGGGTAGAACATTTGCTCTTGATGGTTGACGTTCTGTTGAAAGAAACGGAAACCAAAGACAAGGTGACAGATTTGTTGATTAAATAACGACTAATAAACAGGTTCACTTTGAAGCCAGTTTTAAGGATGGAATTAATAATAATAATAATAAATATTATATTCTGTTATATTGTGTCTCTTTATAGGAAGTCAAAAAGCCCTCCCAGCAAACCCTGCAAGCAATAGTATCCCACTTTCAGAAGCTGTTTGATGTGAACTCCATCAATGGAGTTTACCCCCGGATGAGTGAAGTGTATAGCAAACTGGGAGAAATGACAAATGCAATGAGAAATCTCAGAGAGCTCTTGGGACTGGGTAAACGATACTAAGTTCAGAAAGTAACACGAAGGCTGGTTTCAAATCTAAATTCTAGCCTTGCTTTAGACACGTTATTGATGTTGCTTAATTGCACTGTATCACTACTATATGTATGGCTGTTGTATGACTTTTATGTCTTTCAGGCTTATTGTAAAATCAACTTGCATGGTAAAACACAATCAGGTCGATTTCAATCAAAATCATGCTTTTACCAGTTTATTAACAAGAGTATTTAGATCACATAAAATAAAGCTGTTCCCTTTCTTGTATGTACTCAAGTTTGTCTAGTTAAGAGATCCTACATAAGAGTTTATTACAGAACATCTTACAATACTTTTATTTAACAAGATTATCTTTGCCTACCCAGATGACTCCACTCCTCCCAGTGCGTTGGTAAATATGGTGGGCAAACTGTGCTGTTCAATAAATGATGGCACAAGCCAGCAAGTACAGCAGCTGCTGGGCACCCAGGACATTGAGAGGTAACTATCACGCCTTACTAATACAAAAACAGCATGCAACTGTGTCAGATTGATTGTTTGAAAGATATTTTTTTAGTGCTTGTAACAGTCTGTTTTTATAGTATCATCAGCAGGTTGGAAGAACATGAGGAGTTTTTTCCAGCATTTCAAGCCCTTATCCAGGAGTTACTTCAGATTCTAGGTAACAGATATAATTCGGTAAACAATACCTCTTGTAAGGGCACCATGGAATATATAATCTAATATTAAGCTCTGGGGAAATAAAATTGTTTAGATTGTAACAACTGAAGCTTGAATTCAATTGTGTTTTTGTCACTCTACCATCCCAATAAGCATGTAATATCAAATGGGCCTGTGCTTGTTTTCATCAGTGGTACCGTTTGTGTCACTGCACATGTTGTGCTGAGAGTAGGTTATGTCCCTAAATAAACAGATGTATTACTTCAAAGTCATAATACAGAAAATATGTTTTTATTCTACAGATGTCAACCATCTGGATGATGTTCTGCCAACAGTCTGTTCACTAAAGCTTTATAGCTATATATATAGATATCATTATATATATATATATATATATATAACCTTAGTTTTATTATGGTGCTAAAACTAAAAATGTATATATATTTTTTAGTACTGTGTGACTGATATAGCAAGTTTATTTTTGTGGAATGTTTATTGTTCGTTTGAATTACTTCATTACTCAATTAAATGGATAATGCATTTACTTCTGTGTTTGAATTATCTGACTGCTGTGCATTTTCTTTTTTTTTTTTTTTAAACAGACCCTGAACAATATGGCTCAATGGCTTGGCAATGGGATTAAATGTCTCAGAGCATAGTAAAAATGATGCACAAAATTCAGACATATTCAAGATATTTAATATAAATTTATTATTTTTTTACAGGGACATACTGCAACACTTTGCATCCTTTTCACCACTTATATACAAGTAGAACATGGCCAAATAATACTTTATACATCACAGGTTCAAAAAGACACATGACAAAAAGAACTGGTGTTCCTAAACTAGCTTGGCAAAAAACAGCTTTAACATGGTTACACATGTGGGTGCCCATGGTCTTTCACCAAAATGTAACCAGCGTTTCCTTGAATAGTTTTAAGCTGCAAGCAGCTGAAGGTAAAGCAGCCCATATAAATACATTTGACACAAGCAGGCTGTGCTGACAAAGTTGTAAATTTAAAAAAAGTGACCCCCCCCCCCCCCCCACTCCCAATGTTTGATTCTTTGACATACGATATGAATACAAAACAAACATTTACAAAAAAAACCCCAAAAAACTGCTGAAACATTGCAAGTACCAGGAAAATCCATGTTAAAGGTTAATATTGGGGCTTAAAAACAACAACTGTTTACAGTAACGCTTTAAGGTAATCCTGACTAGCAATTCAATTTTAGCATGGGCTGTACTATTACACTCATTTTTAAAAAAATTTGTTGGAGGTGATAAATTTAAAATGTACAAAAAAAGTAGGACTTGGGTATTTTATCAGAATCCTTAAATTTAGATTCATACAGTACATTTGATGATATACAAAAATAACCATATACTAGACACCAACAGTGAACCATTAGTGCCACTGATCTTAATGTGCATTTTTATATGCATCTTTCCTGAAAGGATTCATCCAGATTAGATTTTTTTTTGTGGAAATGTACTGCAGTCAAAAAAAAAAGCTGTCCAAATCAATGAAGGCCTTGCAGAGATATGTGGGCACAAGCAGCGGCTCTTAGCTTTTTTGCAGTCCGTCCATAGACAGCTCATACCTGCAAAAGAAGAAATGTAAAATGTTTGAGCATTTGCTGCTTGCAGAGCCTACAGTTTTTTTTTCTCCTGTTTCTGGGAAATAAGTGATGTGGGCCATTTCTGACATGCAGATTCATGCACTAGAGAAAAATATAATTAACAAAAATATTACTCACCACTGAGTAAATCCCTGGATCAAATCCTGTTGAGAAAGGTCAACCAAGACCTGAAAGCAAAAAAAAAAAAAAAAAAGTCCTTGAAAGTCCTTAGCAGTTTAAAAAACAAACATCCCATCCACTCATTCTGCATTGGTGGCAAATGGATTATATTTGAGGGATGAGTTGTGCTGAGAGTAGGTTATGTCCCTAAATAAACAGATGTATTACTTCAAAGTCATAATACAGAAAATATGTTTTTATTCTACAGATGTCAACCATCTGGATGATGTTCTGCCAACAGTCTGTTCACTAAAGCTTTTAGCTGAATAAGAAGCAATATATATATATATATATATATATATATATATATATATATATATATATATATATATATATATTATATCCCCACACACACACTTTTAACCTTAGTTTTATTATGGTGCTAAAACTAAAAATGTATATATATTTTTTAGTACTGTGTGACTGATATAGCAAGTTTATTTTTGTGGAATGTTTTTTATTGTTCGTTTGAATTACTTCATTACTCAATTAAATGGATAATGCATTTACTTCTGTGTTTGAATTCTATCTGACTGCTGTGCATTTTTTTTTTTAAACAGACCCTGAACAATGTGGCTCAATGGCTTGGCAATGGGATTAAATGTCTCAGAGCATAGTAAAAATGATGCACAAAATTCAGACATATTCAAGATATTTAATATAAATGTATTATTTTACAGGGACATATTGCAACACTTTGCATCCTTTTCACCACTTATATACAAGTAGAACATGGCCAAATAATACTTTATACATCACAGGTTCAAAAAGACACATGACAAAAAGAACTGGTGTTCCTAAACTAGCTTGGCAAAAAACAGCTTTAACATGGTTACACATGTGGGTGCCCATGGTCTTTCACCAAAATGTAACCAGCGTTTCCTTGAATAGTTTTAAGCTGCAAGCAGCTGAAGGTAAAGCAGCCCATGTAAATACATTTGACACAAGCAGGCTGTGCTGACAAAGTTGTAAATTTAAAAGTGACCTAAATCTGTGGGGTTAATGATTAACTGATGTCCCACCCTTAGTAGCTTGTCATTTCAGGGGTACTGCTCTTGTGAAAATCATTTACATATTTGAAGACAAAAGGACGATCTATTTCACGCATCTCAAGGGGTGCGAGTCAGGTTAATGGGGAATAAATGTCCCACACACCAACAAAGTCACTGTCTGAATGTTTCAGGAGACTGGGCAGAGGTATTAAAACATGTGATTTATACCAACACATGCACTTTTTTTTTTTTTTTTTTTTTTTTTTTTTTTTTTAAAGTGGGTCTTATAACCATTTGGCTTATTATTATTATTATTATTAAATCTTACCTTCCCAAGTTCTTTTCTTTCACGTGAAGTGAATGGCTGCTTGTGCTTTACTGCAATATCTAGCTTTCTCCGCTGGGCTTCTTCAAGAGGTACAGAGTATTCGAACCTTAAGAATGAAGAGAGGTATTTATGAAATTGAATGCACCTGTCCGGTCCAAAAAAATAGTACAGCTTGCTTTTATGAATGAATATTGAAAGTAGTAATTAGAATTCCCTGTATGGGTAGTTATGTTGGAAGGATGTAATAAACTGCACACGTAGCCCCGACGTTGTCGGCTTTATTACTTTTCATTAAGCTGAAGGAGCCCTCTGGACAGGGAGTTCACACTGCATGTTTGTTTTTGTGTTTCCTTCTCTCTCTTCCACTTATGAATGCCGAGATGGTTTCACGTTACAGCTGTTCCCTGTTCTTGGCTGCTATTGATTTGTTGGTCCTGCCTTAAATTAGGAGTGGTTTACTCTAGATTCATTTTCAGAGATAGAGGGCCTCACGCACTAAATGGTAAGTTACCTGAAATACACAGTGGTAAGAGAAACGAAAGTCGTGTCCACTCTACCTCGCTAATATAATATGCACAAGGCGAGTGAAATGATTAATTTGCCAGTCACTATAGCAGGCGAAATGTTGCATGCATTACACACTTTTAGTATATGGGCACTCCAAAGGACATGTAGTCCGGCTCTCACTTTGTCAGAACGACAGCTACCTCTTCAGTAGGATGAGGGGAGGCAGCCCGGATTTACACAGATTTTTGGTTTTCAGGGCCAAAATAATTCAGTTCAATTCATGCGTTAAAAGAGCACAACTGTCTCTTGACCATTTCGGCAGTACAGTGTCATAATAGAAAAAATAAAGTACATAATGGGATTCTATACAGCACTGTCTATTCCTACATTGCATCTTGCACTGAGAAAGCAACACAGTTTGGAATCAGAATAAAGGAAATTACTATGTAATACAGTTCATGTGCAGTCATCTTTTGGTAAGTTGCACTTTCAGAATCAGCACAGTATTACAAAACTTAATATATCGCCCTCTTAATCCACAAAACCAACAAAATACATCCTATGTAGCCTATATTTTCCATTTTATTTTCTGCTCTGTTTATATTGTGATTCAGACAGACACCGCCTGGTTTCAATAAGCGGTAAAACTTAACATGCCAAGACACTTAGAAAAGTTAGCAGCTTTAAGTAAATCTGTTTTTTTTTGTATCCCTCCCTCGCAGCATTAGGGGGAGAATTTGAATACATTTCCATGGATTACCATTATTAATTGTATGTAAATGACTCGCACGCTGTATCTTTTTCCACGAGATTCGTTTCGCGTGCAGACATTTGCTGCTGGTTAGTGAATATAGCAGGTGTACAAAGCACACAGTAATGGGCTCACTGCATAGGAAACTGGTTACTGCTGGTTGGTGCAGGAGGCCAATAGATTTTTTTTCTCCGATAAAAGGCTGTATAATACTGATACGACCAGGTAACGCAGAAATGTGAGGTTGTCCGTTTCACAGGGCCACAACACCAACCTAGGAGGACATTGGCTACAGATATCTTCAAATAAATACATAAATTCAGCCAATAAAGATACATATTACAATAGTTTCCACAAGTGTGTTTTTAAATGTTTTTACTATTTAAACGGATGATATTATTGCTTGATACACAGTGCTTGTAAACATGACCTATTTCTTAACTAATATGCAAGCTTTTTATCAACAGCTACTTAGTCAGTAAACACAGAAAGACTATTTTTGTTCCTTACTTCTCATCAAACAGAGGGTGGACACACTTCTTTTTCACAGTTGTTTTTTTCCTTGAGGCCCAGCTCCTTTCTGGAAACAAATAGATCCTGACATATGGATCAGATCCACCCTGGGAGGCAGCTATTAAATTCCTGCATATGAATATGGAAAAAAAATTAACACAAAACACACACTATATATACAGTGCCTTGCAAAAGTATTCAGACCATTGACCAATTCTCTGAATTACAAACAGTACACTGAAATTTTGTTCTGTTTGATTTTTTTTTTTTTTTTTTTTTTTTTTTTTAACAAACTGTGAATCAATTATTGTAAGGTGACATTGGTTTTATGTTGGGAAATATTTAAGAAAAATAAAAAACTGAAATATCTTGCTTGCATAAGTATTCACCCCCACACATTAATATTTGGTAGAGCCATCTTTCACTGCAATAACAGCTTTAAGTCTTTTTGGGTAAGTATATACCAGCTTTGCACACAGTGCCGAAATGATTTTGGCCCATTCTTCTTGGCAGATTTGCTCCAGGTTGTTCAGGTTGGTTGGACGATGCTTGTGGACCGCAATTTTCAAATAGTGCCACAGATTCTCAATGGGATTGAGATCAGGACTTTGACTGGGCCACTGTAGGACATTCACCTTTTTGTTCTTGAGCCACTCCAGTGTTGCTTTGGCCTTGTGCTTGGGATCATTGTCCTGCTGAAAGGTGAATTTCCTCCCAAGCTTCAGTTTTTTAGCGGACTGAAGCAAATTCTCTTGCAGTATTTTCCTGTATTTTGCTCCATCCATTCTTCCTTCAATTTTAACAAGATGCCCAGTCCCTGCTGATGAGAAGCATCCCCACAGCATGATGCTGCCACCACCATACTTCACTGTAGGGATGGTGTGTCTTGAGGCATGGGCAGTGTTAGGTTTGCGCCACACATAGCTTGATCTCATCTGACCACAAAACCTTTTCCCCCACATAGCAGCTGGATCACTCTCATGCTTTCTGGCAAACTCCAGACGTGCTTTCAAATGGTAATGAGTAACTGCTTCTTTCTTGCCACCCTCCCATACAGGCCAGTGTTATGCAGAGCTCTTGATATGGTTGACTGGTGCACCATTACTCCACTCCCAGCCACTGAACTCTGTAGCTCCTTCAAAGCGATTGTTGGCCTCTCTGTGGCTTCTCACAAGTCTCCTTTTTGTTTGAGTCCTGAGTTTTGAGGGACGGTCTTTTGGGTGGTGTGATCCAGCTTCTACTTCCTGATTATTGATCCAACTGTTCTCACTGGGATATCCAAACACTTGGATATTATTTTGTACCCTTTCCCTAATCTATGCATTTGTATTACTTTATCTCTAACTTCTGTAGAATGCTCTTTGGTCTTAATTTTCCTTCAGATTCACAGCCTTACCAATGATCCTTCAATAGTGGGGTTTTTATCCAGAAAATGTGACAGCAACTTTAATGGTTCACAAGTGGAGGCCAATGGTAAGGTAATTGTGTCCTCGTTAAGGCAATTTCTTTCATCTGTGCAAACTGGGAGCTTCCGCAGCACAGGGGTTGAATACTTATGCAAGCAAGATATTTCAGTTTTTTATTTTTCTTAAATACTTCCAACATAAAACCAATGTTACCTTACAATAATTGATTCCGAGTTTCAGTGTTTAAAAATAAAATACCAAACAGAACAAAATTTCAATGTACCATTTGTAATTCAGTAATATGAGAGAACTGGTCATGAGTCTGAATACTTTTGCAAGGCACTGTATATATATATATATATATATATATATATATATATATGAAAACAAAATAATTATGCATGTCTGTGTTTGTTGTAACATTGTTTTGTGAAATCGGTAAAAGGCTTAGCTGTCTGATTCGTAGCTAGGTTTTGTTTGTTTTACTTTGCATGTGGATAACACTGCGAAGGAGCGCCTTTAAAAACAAACACACAGGTACCATCCTGTTTACAGCATCAAAGGTCCCCGGAAAGTACAATCTCTACTGTAAATTTTAAAACAGGACAAAAGTGTTAGCAACAGTTCAAGCATTGGCCAGCATGCTAAAATGGTAAAACTTCATACAAAAAGGCAGACAACTCCAGTAAGAGGCACAAACAAAATATCCTTAGTCCAGCCCTGTTTAACATAAGAATGTTTACAAATGAGGAGGCCATTCGGCCAATCTTGCTCGTTTGGTTGTTAGTAGCTTATTGATCCCAGAATCTCATCAAGCAGCTTCTTGAAGGATCCCAGGGTGTCAGCTTCAACAACATTACTGGGGAGTTTATTCCAGACCCTCACGATTCTCTGTGTGAAAAAGTGCCTCCTATTTTCTGTTCTGAATGCCCCTTTGTCTAATCTCCATTTGTGACCCCTGGTCCTTGTTTCTTTTTTCAGGTTGAAAAAGTCCCTTGGGTCAACATTGTCAATACCTTTTAGAATTTTGAATGCTTGAATAAGGTTGCCGCGTAGTCTTCTTTGTTCAAGACTGAACAGATTCAATTCTTTTAGCCTGTCTGCATATGACATGCCTTTTAAGCCTGGAATAATTCTGGTCGCTCTTCTTTGCACTCTTTCTAGAGCAGCAATATCTTTTTTATAGCGAGGTGACCAGAACTGAACATAGTATTCAAGATGAGGTCTTACTAATGCATTGTACAGTTTTAACATTACTTCCCTTGATTTAAATTCAACACTTTTCACAATGTATCCGAGCATCTTGTTAGCCTTTTTTATAGCTTCCCCACATTGCCTAGATGAAGACATTTCTGAGTCAACAAAAACTCCTAGGTCTTTTTCATCGATTCCTTCTCCAATTTCAGTATCTCCCATATGATATTTATAATGTACATTTTTATTTCCTGCGTGCAGTACCTTACACTTTTCTCTATTAAATGTCATTTGCCATGTGTCTGCCCAGTTCTGAATCTTGTCTAGATCATTTTGAATGACCTTTGCTGCTGCAACAGTGTTTGCCACTCCTCCTATTTGTGTCGTCTGCAAATGTAGATTAGGAATAGCAGAGGACCTAATACTGATCCCTGTGGTACACCGCTGGTTACCACACTCCATTCTGAGGTTTTTCCTCTAATCAGTACTTTCTGTTTTCTACATGTTAACCACTCCCTAATCCATGTACATGTGTTTCCTTGAATCCCAACTGCGTTCAGTTTGAGAATTAATCTTTTGTGTGGGACTTTGTCAAAAGCTTTCTGGAAATCTAAATAAACCATGTCATATGCTTTGCAATTATCCATTATCGATGTTGCATGGGACAGTCCACTAAAATCCAACATGTTTTACAGCAGAAGTCAGAAGATTCCTGCGGTTCTTGGATTTTATTTTACACTTAAGGCAAAATGTATTTTAAGAACTAATAATTCTGAAAAGCACAGAGTGAAAACTAACCAGATTTTAAAAAAAGATACAAAAAATGTAGATGAAGGATAAAACAAACAAGTTACCTGCAAGAATTAACAAGCACAGTCAGACTCTTCCTTTGGGGTACGTAACGCACAGTCACCTGTATCTCTCCCAGACTGCCAGCCTGGTAGTTTGTTCCACTAAGAAAACATGCAAATTCACATTTAAATTTCTGTCGAGCAATGGAAGAATTTCATTATAGGTTCCTACAGTTCACATCTTTACAGAACATTCCAAGAAGGTCTCAGCAATCATGCACCGTTAACAGGACACAAATGAAGCTAATCAATACCTGTTCACTTACAGTACATGCATTTCCCTAGAAGTGGGTGCATTATTTGAAAACAAAATGCTGGGTTTGTCAGTCCACCTTAAGAGTGCCAGGTTTAAGCCCCAGATCTCTTTGAATGAAAGGGACATGTCTCATCAAGCCTGCATTCCTTTTAAAAGGATTGGATTTCAATCACTACAGCACTATTCATTCAGCCTTAATCCACAACATACAATCTGAGGCGTTATTTGAATACACGGATTTCATTTTCAGCCACTCAAGGTAAAAAGCTCTTGGCAAATTCTATAAACCAATAGGAAGGAAAAGAAAACAACAACTCACTTTGGAAATGGAATCTGGTCTTCTGTGAGGTCAAAACGGGAAGAACAAATGGACATGTCAATACTCCGAGTATCGAATCTTGTGCGTTGTCGTGACACAGAGGATGTCCTTGTGATTGGCGTTGCTGGCGCCATAGGCTTTGATTCCCTGTTGGAAGCGGGTCTGGGATTGCAGTGGCTGCTGCTCTCTCTCTCCAGTTTATCCTCGGAAAGGGCACCGTTTTGTCTTTTAGCTGGGTGAGTTTGGTGTGCTGGGGGAGTAGGGTGTACTGGGTGTACTGGGTGTGCAGTTGGTGAAGACGATTCATTTCTACTGCTTCTCTTATTTTTGACTGACAATGGAGCTTTCTTTAAGGCGTTAAGGCCAGTGTAGACAATATCCGGGTCTGGATCCTTCACTGCGAGGACCTGCAGAGAACAATCTAATATTGTAATTGTTATATTGGGTAGAGGAAGTATGTGATACTAAAATCACACCAACAGGATAGAGTCCAAAATATACCAGTATCCCCCCCCCCCCCCCCCCCCATAACACACTGTAAAATCGGGCAACCCCGAGTGCTTTACTCAGTTTGATTATGAACTGTACAGTATACTCAATGCAAATTTAAAATGTCCACGCAAATTGAGCAACCCAGACCAAATCGTCCCCAGGAAATAGTCTTCATTAATAACCAGCAACAGAGCAGAAATAATGCAAAAGTGGGTCATCTTAAGCTGTGTTCTGAGATCTGTGGTAAAGAACGCCTATATTATGGACAAACTGATGTACAAAAAACCTATAACAAAACATACTTTGAGGAGCAATTAACTGGAAACCAATAACCACAACCAGGTCTTTATGATTAGGATAAACTCAAAACCTGTTTTCAAATGACCAATGAGGCAGCCACCATATGCTCATCCCCCAGTAGCGTTGACAGTTGGACAGCAGGGAGTGCCAATTGTTCACTGGTACAGAAGGAGCTGAAATCAGACTGCCTACCCTCAGCATGGCTTTCATCTTGATCATGCTGCTGGGTCCAGCGTGCTCCAGCTGGAAGCGCTGGTCCATGGTCATTTCCGCAGCAGTCAGCAAGCGCTTGAGGGGGAGTGACAAGACACCCAGGGCACATTTCCTGTCATCGTCTTTAATCTGGTAAACAGATAGTACAGAAACTTATGAAAGAAAAACATTAGTGTTACAAAAACGTATTTGTACGTTATAAAAGGGAAACTACAGGGTTGGCTTAATCGCAAGCACCTGCACCCTGTTCTAAAATCAATAACCGCTGCCACCTGGATTGTTATTTTTGTGCCATAGCTAGTCACTTCTTGGCTCAATAGGTGGAGTATATAAATTATGAACTTTTTGGAAAGCACTTTGTCAAGCCTGTATCAGGTGGTCTCTTAAAAGAAGGGTCCACAACTTATGAATTTTCCATTTGTCTCTGACATGCTTTCCTGCAATTATGTACGTCTTACATAAACTGTAAAAGCCAGATGATGTAATGTGAACAAAGTATGTAATTTAAATAATGCATTTACAAAACAAATTATTTTGTGAAAGTAATGAATGCTTGCCTGTCTCTGGTCACACAAAATGTTTTAAATCCTTTGCAAATTTCAATGCCTGTGATGCCTTTCAGGTACGTGTTGATTCATTGCATCCTGAAACCAATGCCAGCATAAGCAGAAGATCTTTCTCTATTACCGCGCATATTGTTTTCATAAGCATGGCTTGAATTTTAGTGATTATTTTCCTTTTAACGGTTTGCCTTTAAGTCTTAAGCTGCTACATCCTAATTATGAGAATATTCTGTTAAATTAGCAGGAAAGAACACCACAACACGAAACACACATTGGAAGTTACCTAGTTCCCAGGCAAGTGTGAGAACAAAATGAAAAATAGGCAAATGAAATGAAAGTAGAATCTGGGGGGAAGTGAATCATGTCATTGCTTGCTCTTGAGTTTTAATAATGGTGGTGAAACAGAATCAGAAGGTCAATCAGAACATCAAGGTAAAAAGCAGCAACTTTGTTTACCAATTAACAGTTTAAAATATTGAATCGGCTCAAAACACGGTCACGTGAACAAAAGTAAAAACTTCAAGCCCCAGATCTTTGTTTCAAAATGCTGTATCTGTCTTTCTAGTGCCAAATTTCTCAGCAGTTTTTTCTGGCATTCACTGTCTTTACAGGATTAATAACTTTAATTCTGTCATCTAGGGAGGACCTTTTGTTTCTCATGTTTTTGCTCTTCCTTTACAAGAAATTGCTGTTGTTTTATTGATTACACATAAAAAGGCTGCTAAAATAGTTACCGTATTCCTTTGAATTTAGGATGTACCATTTAAAAACATATTTCTTATAACAATAGCCCTGTGTAAGGGTGCTTAATACAGGTACGAGTCCGTTGCTGGGTAAGAGAATTGTGGTCGCGTTAGACAGGTGGTCGCTTAACAGTTAAATAAAAGTGAAAATATCATTGGGAAGAATTTAAAGTGGTCACTTAGACCAGGTGGCCGCATGGGCAGATTTGACTCTGTATATTTACAAAGTCGAGCAAGTATATCATTTTGTCAATTGCATATTCCTGGAATTCCAGGTGACTCTCTAAATCAAAGAATATGAAATGAGTAACCAAATACCTCTATTGTAAGACACTGAGAGTGAACATTTTTGATGAAGAAAGTAAAGGACTCCTCCCACACTGGATCTTTGGTTGAATGGGAGACCTGGAATAAGAAAATTGGTTGGGCATTACCATTATTACAGGATAACACGTAAGCCATTGCATGCATGGCTGAAATGCTGCGATCAACTTAAACACGAAAAGGCAAATCCATAAAGGATTAATTATTTTAAAAAACATACATCAGGGGGTTCGGTAGGAACTAAAAACTTTAGCACAGAAATGTTGTGTAACTAACTTCAGGAAACATGGAATGTATTTATTTTAGTTAAAATAATCCTGTCTTTAAATCCTGAAAGAGTTTCAAGGAGTATGTTGAATATGTTCAGTACCTTGCTTTTCTGCAATTCTTGGTCTATGGAAAATTCCACATGTGCTGATGGCTCTCCATTGCTCTTCTTTGACTAGGATGAAGAAACAAACCGAGATAAGGTGTGGTATATGCTGGCCCCAAACTAATACAGTTTGTTGGTTCAGGCCCAGACGACCAGATCAAACAACCCAAAATCATTGGAGACCATTTAGGGAGTTATTGCTCTCCTTTGGCCTATTGCACTTGGTGTGGAAAAAGGCATTGCTGGTTCAGAGCAACAGGCTTACTACTACACTGAGAACATGCTTGTTTGTGTGTTTTCAGAAAACACACAATGTAACAAGTTCTTTACCACAGCTTGGCAAGCAGAGACACGCATTACAACCTATTCTCCCCATGAAGGTGGTGAATATTTTAATAAAATGAGACAGGAGAGAAACTTTCATTTTACAATATACAGTGCAACATAAAAAGGCACCCAATTAGATACACAGTGTTGTTTGACGGTTTGTTATGTTAGCTTTATGGGTTATGTGTCTTCCAAAAATCTAATACAGTAGCTTTAATCCTGAACTTCAGGGCATCCAAGGAAAGCGATCAGTTAAGGACTTGATAAGACAAAACAGATTTTCAATTGAAGACAATTCAAAACCACTTCATACAATTTTAGTGTCTCCTTACATCTAGGAGGCCCTAAAATAAGCAAGCAAGCAAGCAAGCATGGGTCTCTTCAGAAGCTGGGACTGTACTGGGCAAGCAAAAGAAACTGAAGCTTGTAAGGACTTCATTACCACTCTCTTGTCTCTCTCTTTCTCTCTGTTTAGGCCAACACCTCTCCTTGCTCTGGGGTGTATTTACAAAGCAGTCAGACAGGTATCGCAAGAAAAGCAGGGCTCCAATTACAAGCAGAGTACATATTAGCAATGACTCTACAGGGTGAGCGAAGGGAGCTGGAGAACTCAGACAGCCCTGCTACTGACAAGCTGGGAACAACCCTGTCCTAGAATAGTTTAATTAGGCTATGCCAGTTTGGTCTAGTACATGCCAGATATCCTAATCTGTTTTATAAATGATTACTATTTGAATACTAGTCAACAAATGAGTTCCTTACCTTAAGGTACTTGGGATTTTTATTCTTCTTCAATCCATATTCATTGTTGCTGTATTCAAAGTGATTTCTCTGTGAGCAGATAAAATAGACAAGTAAAAACATTAATACACTGTACAAAAACAAGATCACATTTAAAAAAAAACTGCACTCTGAATATTAACTTACAGGTAGGTTGTAGGCACTGTCCAAATACACAACCAGCATCGCACATGAAAAACAGTGGTTATTCTACAAGAGAATAAAAAACATGGTCTTAATTCATAAATGTTAGTTAAACCACCAACTGTTTTTGACAGCTAAGATTTACAGACCTGTTGATGTTGATATTTCCAAGAGTTTGCAGAGTTTTAGCTTAAGTTAAGAAAATGTCCTAATTCACTCCAATTAAAGGCTGTTTTATTGGCTTGGTATAATAACTACAGTAAGAACCTTAAACCAACTTGAAATAAAAGTAAAAAGTATTACACCAAGACACAGTTTGGACCACCAGTGAGGGATAAAAATATCCAACACAAGAGATAATTTAAGTTTACCGGTTCAAGTCAGCAATACAGAAAGCATGCAGGTGAAGTCAGTTTACAGCAGTATGTTGTACAGTACTGTACGTGGCTCCTACCTCCACCAATTTGTCCGGGTCTACCAGTAAAGAAAGCCACTCCAGCTTCAAGTGCACCTTCCCTCTCTCTATGTCACTCAGTGGGAACCACTGTAGAAATGTGAATATAGAAATACATTATAAGGGACAACTTCCTAGTCTGTTGATGATCTAACTTGTCTTGATGTCATTAAACCTCATTTAAAGAATGAGGGATCTGCCAAATTCTCTGGCCAAGGAAGTTCCCCACCGAGAAGCTGCATCGAAATCACCAAAATGAAGGAAATCACCATGGAGATCAGGCAGCAGAGGTGGAGATGGCATGGCCATGCTCTGAGGAAGCCCCCTGGTAGCATCCCAATTGTTGCCCTGATGTGGACAGCAGCCGGCAGGGAAAAAAAAAAAAAAAAAAAAAAAGGCTGCTGACCAGTTGAGGTGGCGATCTTTTGTGGACACCTTGTTTCCCGTATGGGATGTGGAGGATTAAGTATGCAAGTAGAGAAGCAAAAAGAAAATCTTACCTCATCCACAACTCTGTCGTTCATCACCTCACCAAGTTCTATGACGAGACTGTTAAAAGAAAATACTTAAACCAAAACATGAAGAAATCTGAAAACAGGCGAACTGAGTTACGGATATGCCACGTGGGCTGGTTAAACAAACACATTGACAGATGCAGTAGAATGACAATAGCGGTAACAGAGCAGCTCACCTGCCAAGAAAATCATCTTTATCGGGGTCTTCATCAAACATCTCCAGCT
The DNA here is from genome assembly GCF_017654505.1 of Polyodon spathula. NCBI lineage: Eukaryota > Metazoa > Chordata > Actinopteri > Acipenseriformes > Polyodontidae > Polyodon > Polyodon spathula. The sequence goes on along the minus strand of NC_054544.1, from coordinate 6,644,359 downwards.
CTAGATCTTGCCCCGGAGCCTCGTGCACCACAAACTGAATAAGAAGAACCACATCTTAGCAAAAAACACAGACAGCAGCCATTCCGATGTCATTATCCTGTAATTGTTCGTAACATGCAAGAGACCTCTGTGCCACAAGCTAAATTAACAGACCAGTTTGGCATAACGGACAGTGCTAATATTCAAATCCGAGGTTATTATCACTATTATTGGTTTTATGATCCCCATTCCAAATGTGCAGTGCCCATTGCCTATAAAGCTCTGTGTATGTTGGTACCCACCTCATAAACCTCATTCCATTTGGGGTTCAGGTTTTCCTTGATGGTTTTGCTACGAATGCTCTGTGTGCCGACCCTCAGATTTGCATACGGATCAGACTTGCCTTTTACCATTCCCATCATGTAGGTGTCTTTTGGTACCAGGTCTTCAGCCTCTATCAGATGAACTCTTACCACACCCTGAAAATACAAACATTCGGTCCTTAGAAATGGATCCCCACTCGAGGAAACCCCTGAACAACATTGCTCACAGCGACACCTGTTGGGAGGGGGTTTAATTGCATCAGTATTTTTTTTTTTTTTTTTTTTTTTTTTTTTTACTTAAGGCGGCAGCATTTGCATAGTGTGAGAACTACTAATGAATTACAGTGAACAGTAAGTTGAGACAAGGTTGACAGGTTTAATACCTCACGGAAGTTATAAATGCCAATGCACACACACAATGTTAAACGTACTGGCAACTGAAAAACCAAAATGGTCACCAACTTGAGAGAAAACTATGAAGAGCAGTCCAAACAGCAGCGTTGCACAGCTGCATCTCCATATAACTGAATCGAATACCACAGCAAACTCGCCCACATGCCAAGTGAAGATCACAGGAGAGGCGCACACTCACACTTGGAAGAGGGAACCTCATCTGGGCCAGCTGCACCTGGTCGATGAGAGGGATGCAGTAGCGGTTGGGTAAAACCATGTAGGAGGAGATGATATCCAGAATTGCACCATCCGACATGTCACTGAACAAAGGGGTACATATCCACATGCTTATTACTGGAGTACACTTTCTATATAGCATGTAATAAAATAACATGCAATCAGGGTTGGGGTCAATTTCTTTTTTTCAATTCAGATTCCTTTCTAAATTCAATTATAAGTCTATTAGACACGCTGGTGTTTATTCAAACACACTACCGAATTTTAAATTAAAAACAGAACCAAAAATAAAAAAAGACATTCATGTTTAAGAAAGAAATATATAAAATCACTTTAATCCTGGCACATCCAGCAAGTTTGTTAGTCCAGTCCAGTTGATTTCCAAAAGCTATTGAGAGAAAAAAAAAAAATAGGAATATGAAAAACATTCCCAAAATATACATACTCATCATCATAATAATAATACTGGGGAAAACAGTTAAAGTAAAAGTTAAACAAACTGGGATAGCGTTTCCACTGCCACAGGTATAAACACAGAACTAGAGCCATGGCCTACATTCACTCTACAGTATGTACAATGTAGGTGTAACACATGAACAGATAGATAATGTCTGGCTGTCACACAACTCAGATACTCTTAACATGTTCTCCGGTTTAGAGGATATAATTCAGGTGTAACTAACATCTATATATATATATATATATATATATATATATATATATATATAATATATATATATATATATATATATATATATATATATATATATATATATATATATATATATATATATATATATATATATATATAATATATATATATATATATATATACTATATATATATATATATATATATATACATTACATACATACACACACACATACATATAAATGTTAACTATCATTTAGTACACTTACATGCTACATAATTAGAAAATTTTAGGGAGAATTGGGGGGGGGGGTACAAGTAAAAGCTAGCTTACTGGTCGCCTAATGAAGAAAAACGTCACTCCTCCTACCAAGGGGGACTGGCCAATAAGCGGTTCCAGAATGACTCGCAATGTGCCGTGAAGCTAAAACAAAACACAGCTCTTTCAAAACCTTTCACGCTTCAAAGCTCTCTTAATCATCCATCTCCCCGGCCTTGCCTATTTGTTTAAGCATGCAAAGATACAACCTCAGTGAAGATCAGGGGCCCTGCTGAAGCGATTACAATGAGTTCATTAAAGAATGAATTTTATTCCTCACCAGTTTTTAAAGAACCTGCACACTGAAACTGTATGAATAGGGTGCAGTGCTGTATTTTCTCCTCAAGTAAGAAATCATTGCTCTCCGCTTTCCTTTACACCTGTTTGCTCTTTAGCTTTAGGTGGTCATATGCGACATTTTACAGATTTTTATTTTCAATCAAATTACAGCCTTTTTTAATCTATAGTCTTAAAAAAAACAAACAAAGGGACAAAAGGGTTTTAACTAGAAGCACGTCCATCAAATTAATGGCAGAAATCAACCCAAGTCATTCCTACCTGCATTCCTTTCACACCAGCTTTGCATAGCCTTTTAATCTCCACATTGATTTCACAGTCTGCAACATAACTGAAAGTAGAAACATTGCAGTAGTGCACGCATCATTTTTTATTTCAGGAGGATTTGTTTTCCTACATCTCCCTTGAATACCTGCAATGTCAGCACCATCCACTTGTACTGGTATATACAGCACAAAACAAAACCCAATAAGGCCAGTATGCTTTAATGCATCCTAATCTGATGTTTTAGTCATGAGTTCAGTTAATTATTGTTTAAATAAAAAATTAAAGACTCATTGCATTAAAAGGTACATATAGGTTATAACTAGTTGATAACCTCAGGCAACACCTTACACATCTGCACAACCACTGGTATTTGTTTATTTTCTGTGGATGGTATATCATGAGAAACTACTTACACTTTGGTTATGTGTGCAATGTCTGAATTGATAAAATCAGACTTGAATGAAAGTGCTTACCAAGAGTCAGAGTCTCAAAACAGGCCATAAGTGAATGTAAGAAATAAGTGTGTTTGGAAATAGTACTGTACCTGACTTGCAGGTCCAGGATAACTTGCCTCTTGTCAACCCCTTTGGTGTATGCCTTCACTCCTTTGATCTTCAAGGGCTGCATGACAAAAAAGTTAATTCTCACTGAAGTGGTTTTTTTCGGGGATATGTCAACTAAAAATAGAACAAATCACCCCTGGAGTTAATGTTTTGTCAACATCGTGGCTGCAGCAGCTTTGCAAAAAGGGTTAATTTCTTACCAGACACCACAAGCACAGTTGACAGAGAATCACTGAATACAGCTAGGTACCAGCATTTATTTGTATTTTTCTGTATATTTTGGGGGAACCAGAAAGTCACATGACCCCAGTATGGCAGCCATCTTAGGTAAAAAGTCAAAGTGAAGGGTGCTGTTAGATTTTGCCAGAGGAGTTCCACTTCACTTAAGTTGTCAGTTTAAACAGGTTATTTAGATATTAGCAACATTAGTAGGTGTGGCTACAGTGGCAGATTTGCAAACTCATACAAGCTCCCCTTACGAGAATGAATAGTGGTGCATCCACCACCTCTTCGCTTTGTGTGGAAACTAACAGAAATTTCAAGAATAAAAGAGTAAGTACTTTACTATGAAAGTGAGCGACTTACATAGTAAGGACAATTAACTTTAACATCTTTAATGGGTACGCAGTTATATGGTCAGCCTCAATATTTAGTCAGGCATTATCAGACAATCCCATCAGCAAGAAACACTTACTGAGCACATTTCAAATTTCAAAGGTTAAGTTGGCAACTAAAACAATTCATCAATAATCTGAGAAGATAGTCGTTTATCAACTTAGTAATTAAGAGAGATCCCGCCTCCTGTACCTTTTCTCCAAAGTGGATCTTGGTGAAGGTGAAGGTCTTGAGGTGAATGTTTGATGCTCGGACTGCCGGTTCAATGTTGTTACGGAATATCTTCTCCATAAAGATCCCAAAGTATGGCCAGGCTTGATCCAATATCTGTTAAGGAGCAGACAAGTTAAATCCTGTGGAAATTCAGCTGCCAGGTGTTTAAATTACAGAAAGTATAGTTAATTTTTTCATTACCTGGTTCAACCAGTCTGCCTTCTCTACATCAGGAAAATGAACCTGCAAGCATACAACACATGATAGGAGTGTACTGTACAGTAAATGCATTTCAAATTAATCTAGAATAACCATAACACACAGCGAGACATCTTTAAAGAAACCGTCTGGTGCTTGTTGACAGACAAACCACGACAATGTATTTGCCAAATGCAAGTGACTTGTTAACTTTAAGCACATGTATTACTCACAAATCAATATATATTTTTACCTGAAATTGGCCATGTGTTGAATAAGAGTATAGAAATGTTAACACATAGGTCATATAAAAATTCATTCTAATTTTATTATGGTTTACATGATACAAAATGAGAAGGACAACTAATAACGTCATATTATGTAAATGCATGCCCTGTCAGCTCTTGTATTCTAGTAACACTGACATACTACAATGCTATCAAACCTGCACGCTAAATCAAAAAAAAAAAAAAAAAACCCATGAAGAAATAGGCAGTGCTGGAAAAAACATGGATTCTTCATACAGCTCAAACATGTTTGCAAGACCCGAATCGAATAAACAATTTTATATATAATTTTTAAATCAGGGAAAAATAAAAGCATAACTCTGTACCACACTAAAGGAGCTCTACAATACAAAAGCAGTGCTGGTACAGAAGACCTCTTTATTTACAGACAGTAAATACTGTGCATTGCATAGGTCTGTGGTAGTGAGACTTTGACCAGGTTTGTTTCAAAAATATTTTTTTTGTAATTCTTTAAAACAATTTTGTTTGAGTAAATGGCCCTTGAACACCACTCAGTTGTTCTATCAAATCTTTAGCAGCTCACAGAATAGGTACTTATTTAGACTGTATCCGATTGCAGTACACGCAAACATTTAGTAGGCAGTATTCATAAGCTGTGAAACCTTTCCGTTTACTTTGTATCTTTTTTTTTGTAGAAATCAGAAGAGTTCAAATTGACACCTTTGATGTTTTGTGACATTTCAGCACTAAAAGGGCATTACACCTTCTGACGCCAAGCATCTCTATTTTAGTTGACAAAGCAGAGCCTGCCATCCTTGAAGTACAAAATCAATAAGCTTTAGAAGGCCATGAATTAAGAATGGGATAGCTGGCCGGAATGCACCCTATCTGACAGATTGCTTAGCAAGCCAAAATGTTTTTAGCGCTGAAGGACACAGACAATTCGACAAAACAAAAAATTACTATTGATAACTACATTAGTTTGTTGACTACCATAATGCATCAGGAAACTAAAACGACTTTAAAATCTTGCTTAGTTCCCTTATTGAAGCACAATGTGAGGAAAACAATAATGGAAATGTATTAAAATAAATGTAATGCCTATCAGGTACACCACCAAATCTGTTAAACCATTCAAAATGCTGTTATTAAAACCTATTTTAACATGGTAGTCACATGAGACTCAGTTTCCTAAATTAAATAAAGTATTTTCACATGGCAAGACTCTTAGGGCTTACAAAATACACCGGTATATATAAATGACTACTGGAGTGCCATCCTTGCATTCTTATATTATGCGCACCATGTTATTTACAGTACAATTGTCTACATTTAAAAATGTGCAAATCATTAAGGAGATCAGCAAGTCGCTCTGCAAGTGCTGTGCTACCCCAAATGTTATCCCTTTGCTGCCAATGCAGAGTAGCTACCCGGACAAACTGGTTTCTGTAATGGTGCCTGTCAGCACTGGCATCACAGTGAAAGTCGTGCCAGTCTTGGTGGTCATCATTTCTCTTGTTTATTTCTAATCACAGAAACAATACTCCTTTTGTTTCTGTGTATTGAGAGTTATTGTGTCTTTTTATTCTATTTGTTAATGCGGTTTCTTGCTGATTGAGCAAGGGGTGGGATCTTCAGAAATGAAGGCAGCTCTACACAAAAAATGCTCAGTGTGTGCTGATTTTAAGGCTGTACACACTGCCCAACGCTCTTGGGAACAACATCCCCAATAAATAAATGTAAAGAAGCAACGGGTTCGTCCTTATAATAGTTTCCCATAGCAAAGTCTAAAAGCGTGGCAAAATCATGGGCATTCATTGTAAAAGAACAGTGAGGTAAGGTAAAGCACAGTAATAAACACGGAAAACCAGGGTGAATCCAAAGTATACCCATAGGAAAAGCACAGTACAGCTGCACAAGTACCATGGGCATTTTTTATAAGGCCACAGCATGTCCTGGGTCAATATAGCCATTGCATTATTGGTAGTTTTTCAATATTTAGCTGCTATCACAGGGTTTGGATATTCGAGTAGATGGACCAAATTGGATGTGGTGGTGGGGGATAGAACTATGAACAAGAAATTAAAAGACAAAAAAAAAAAAAAACCCAAAACACACAAGTCTGTAAAAGGTGACCCAGAGACACCAAAACAGTTTTCTTTAACCTCATAATGCAAGGCAAACGGGCTGGTTTACAAAGCCCATTCAACCAATGAGGAAGACTTTTCCAAAAGGAGAATACAAACACCTGTTAGGTTACAAAACTAGAAACAAACAATTTGTGTTTCTAAGGCAGTTTTAGTAAGGTAGGGGGTTTATTTTAGCTTTTTTTTTTTTTTTTTTTTTTTTTTTAAATGGTAAAAAAAAGTTAAAGGGCAATTTACACTTTGAAGTTAAAAGCTTTCAGCCTGTCAGTAAACGCTGCAGGTATTAGCAGATAAAAGCAAAGGAATTTTCAATGTGTTGGTTTTGTTTCTGATTACGGGAAGTTCCACCCTGTTAGAAATCCTTCATGCAATTGAATGCAAAAGAGCACCTTCAAAAGGAATCCAGGAATGCTTTCCAATGCGCACAGGGATATAAAACCTTCTCCTGAAACAGAAATGCTGTTCTATCAAACTCTATAGCAGCTCAGAGAACAGACACTTTGTGATTCACATTTAGAGCCTGTATTTGACCTGAATTTATGTAAACATTCCAAGTGATGAATTTCAAACTGTGCTGCAACTAACCCAGTGCTACTATCCGAGTGACTATGTCCTAAAGTGAAATATATCTTTGGAAAAAAGTATGGAAAACAGTAGCTTTCTCCCTTACACTGGTAGACAGTTGGTTACGTTATGTCAATCTGTTCCACACAATTAGTAATGCATTTAAAAAGACTCGGCATCAGCAATATTTGAAAGTGCTTACTACCCTACAGAAAGCGCACTAACCCATAATAAATTATAAAAATTAAATATTGTACTTTGTTTACTTCATCCAAATTATATGAAGGGAAGAAAAATAAAAAAGCAATCTGGGGCAATGTTTACGATGTCAGTTTGTTCCAACCATTAGAGATTTAAAAGAAAGACAGTAACAGAAAGCCGTTAGCTTTGGAGAGTCAGTAGTGCTACAAGTTCAACAGTACTGTTCACGGCACAGAACAGGTCCCCATTTGAACCTACTGCATGGAGCACCGTCTCCATCAGAGAATGGTAATACTGAATCCTGAATGCACCATTATCAAACTGGCTTTGTCCACCATTCAAATACTGTAGCTGAAGCCACCTGGAAACCGAGAAAGAATAATAAGAACAGTAACCTTTCAATTTGATTTCTATACAGTACATTTATATGTGCCAATAGCCTGTCTCCTATCACATGGAAAGCATCACCTTATAAAAATGTCTGCAAGAATTTCTACAACAAAGAATGCATAGAAACTACCCTCAACATGACTACAGTAAAGGGTGGACCGGGGAGCACTGTGTAGAGAACACACCTGCACAGAATGCGATACATCCAGAGAGATCAGCATGTTATTGCAAAACAGATCTGTAGTTGCACTTGTCTGATAATCTGCATTCACACATAAAATTAGGGCATTTGATTCTGAACTTACTATAGATATATATATCTATATATATAATTATATAGATATATATAGATAGATATATTATATATATATATATATATATATATATATATATCTATCTATAGATATATATATTATATATATATATATATATATATATATATATATATATATATATATATATATATATATATATATATATATATTATATATATATATATATATATATATATATATATATATATATATATATATATATATATACACACACACACACACTTCTGGAACCCACATTTTATACAATGTTCAACTGAAACCACAAACTGTACCAAAATGTTTTGATCCATTTTGTTCATTTAAAGTTATTGTGGCAATTATTTGATACTATCAGGTTTTCCACTAACATAAGACACTATCCAATGGGCACTTTTACTAGAACAAGAACACTGCTCTGGGCAGAGTTTTTCCCAGTTCTTCAATAATGATAGCCGATAAGGATGTTCTTAATTGTTGGAAAAACTAAAGAGGCTCCACTGGTAACAGAGGGCCTAGTTTCTTTCTCTGCAGGCCCTCCCTAGCAACAAGCAGCATCCCCACACCCACAGGCTGGCTCTATGCTGTGCTTCATATCTTAAGAACATAAGAAAGTTTACAAACGAGAGGAGGCCATTCAGCACATCTTGCTCATTTGGTTGTTAGTAGCTTATTGATACCAGAGTCTCATCAAGCAGCTTCTTGAAGGATCCCAGGGTGTCAGCTTCAACAACATTACTGGGGAGTTGATTCCAGACCCTCACAATTCTCTGTGTAAAAAAGTGCCTCCTATTTTCTGTTCTGAATGCCCCTTTGTCTAATCTCCATTTGTGACCCCTGGTCCTTGTTTCTTTTTTCAGGCTGAAAAAGTCCCTTTGGTCGACATTGTCAATACCTTTTAGAATTTGGAATGCTTAAATTAGATCGCTGCGTAGTCTTCTTTGTTCAAGACTGAACAGATTCAATTCTTTTAGCCTGTATGCATATGACATGCCTTTTAAACCCGGAATAATTCTGGTCGCTCTTCTTTGCACTCTTTCTAGAGCAGCAATATCTTTTTTATAGCGAGGTGACCAGAACTGAACGCAATATTCAAGATGAGGTCTTACTAGTGCATTGTACAGTTTTAACATTACTTCCCTTGATTTAAATTCAACACTTTTCACAATGTATCCGAGCATCTTGTTGGCCTTTTTTATAGCTTCCCCACATTGTCTAGATGAAGACATTTCTGAGTCAACAAAAACTCCTAGGTCTTTTTCATAGATTCCTTCTCCAATTTCAGTATCTCCCATATGCTATTTATAATGCACATTTTTATTTCCTGCATGCAGTACCTTACACTTCTCTATTAAATGTAATTTGCCATGTGTCTGCCCAGTTCTGAATCTTGTCTACATCATTTTGAATGACCTTCAATCAAAACCTTGAGAAACTTAAATCCTGTTCCAGCTATCCCACAAATACCAAACACAGCCTTTCCCAAATAATACTCTGTGGCAAACCTAGTCAAGATTTGTATGCTTATTATTAAATAAACAATAAAAGTGTGTTTTTGCAAGGCTTAAACACAACTTCCAATGTTTTCTTTTTAAATTACATTAAACACATTTCTTTCAAACTGGAGGATGGGTGGATGGCTTAATCTGTTCAGTCAGATACTGTGTGGCAGGCATCCATGCTAATCAATAGCACTCCTCACAATATCCCACATAAAACTGCAATCAGTACAGCCCCCATTTATTATTCATCAGTGCTACTGGCTGACTCAGGGCTTTGGAGTACAATGCTGTTTTCTGCAAGAATCAATTTAGAATGGGGGAGGGTGGTTACAATGCAGAACTGCATTTCACCCAAAGAGCAACGCACAGGCAAAATCTTGTTAACTCAGCAACATCTTAACAGCCTTGGGACAATAAATGACTTCTCTTCAGGATCAGATGGCACTGAAATAAAAATAGATAAATAAAAAGAAACAATCCCTCACACAGTATAGGGTTTCAGGGTATGGATGGAAATGAAAGCGGTTTCTTGTTTTACAATTGCCATGATGCACAGAACCACCTAACAATGCCTACAGACAGACACGAACCAGAAGTAGTCAAACTGTCCATCACACACTTCTTAAGTTACATGCTGCTGAATATTTTTATATTTAATCTTTTCATGCACAAATTATAAATAACATTTTAAATGTTTACACAGGAGATAACATTGTTTATGAGACAATATGCCCTGACAACTGATAGGGTTTGACCTAAAAAAAAAAAAAAAAGAACTAATTTTAGGATTAAAACGTAATAGCGAGAGTTATGCGTAGGAATGTTATCAAGTTATCTACTTAGAAATACAAATAAAATCAGGCGTATACTGCTGTCCTAATACAACCTTTCACACAAAGATCTATGAAGTGTAAAACACAGCACTGTAAACAAGGCTCCCTATTGCATTACAGTTTGAGCTGTTGCAGTCTGTACTTTTATTAGGACCACTCTCTCTGGTTTGCCTAAATTCTCTCAGAAAAACCAGGGCTCATTTCAAACTGCTTTGCGATGGAGGTAGGGTTGCCACCCGGCCCCATGATTCCGGAACACAGACAAGAACAGGATTTTGAAGTTGCCTTTAAAACTGAAGGAAATCAACACATGAATTGAGCCCTAAACCTTTGCTAAATTGATTCTGGTGATTAATTATCTTGAGGCAGCATGACAATACAATAAAAGCTTTTAACAAATGAAATAAATAAGTACATCAATATTAAATTATTTTATTAATAGTTTTAAAAATATGTATTTTTAAACATTCTTTATAGTTTCTAATAGTAGATCACCTTCTCCAACTGAAATCATTAATACTGAGCAGCTGTTCACTATTCCTGACACCAGACAGCATGAACACTGGATCAGTGTTGTTATTTAATTGGGAGAGTCAATGTAAATTAGGGCTATATATTACTAATTAATAGGATATAAATAGCATCTTTTAAATAGAGAACTGAAATATAATTTAGTACAAAACAAAAATAAATATATTGAATAAACCTACACACGTGTTTATTCAAGATGCTTTTTTTATTTTGTAAGATTTGTATTATCACAATGATTCGGATAATTAAGAAGCAGTATAAATTAAGCAAGTGCTTTGTGCTCAATTCACGTGTTTACTACTTTCAGTTTAAGGGCAACTTAAACCATATCCCGTACCAAAGTGTTCCGGAATTATGGGCCAGGTGGCAAACCTAGATAGAGGTCTTATTCCCGTCCCCGAAACATTTATTTTTTCTTATGGTTTACCGAGTAAACCAAGGCCTTCCGTTTAAAATACAATTGCCGCAAGCTGGGTAACCACTGGAAACAAGCTCCTGCACTTTAGGCTGCGTTTCCTCCAGTGTAGTGGATTTACATAAAACAAAAACAAACCCTGTTGTGCTTGCTTAAAGTAGTATTTACATCAGCAGGTTTCTCCCTAACGCCAGTACAGTCGGGTTGCCAGAGATGACATCACCATGGGGCGCCAGTCCAACAAGAAAGGTTTCATACAGCCAAACCCACACAAGAATTTGTCAAGCAGCGTTTATCACAATTAAAGTGAAGGCCATTTACATCTCCTGTACACAATTTAAAATATGCATTCAATACGAAAACGTATCATGTCATTGCAAAAGCTTTTTCATTGCCAGCAGGCCTTTCTATATTGTCCATCTTAAAAACACGAGGGAACAAATTAAATACAAAAATGATTCTTCTCAATGTATTCGTTTTGCAGCACTTTACACAACTGCAGTGGCTGTGATAAGTTCAAGCAAATGTAATTAAGGTTTAGGTTCCCATAGGTGCTTATAAATCACGCAGCTTTTCACATACCTAACAACTTTAACTTAACTTCTTTGCGTGGAAACAAGGTATTTCAATCTATAGCGATCGTCATGGATTCTAACAAAAGTCCTGCACGTTTATGATAAATGCTACAAATATTAAATGGTATTCGCAGGGAAAATTGATATAAACCAGTGCCCTGTTTCAGGAGAATGAGCCTGGGGAAACAAACGAGAAGTGGAAGATAGAAGACCACGGCAAGCGGTATAGAGGGTCATAAGACAAGTACAAGGCGGGTATTAACAGTACTGTAATTTGATCCATCAAGATATTATTTAAGCACAGTAGAAAGTGCGTGCGTTTCCTCGCAACCTTACTCACGCGGATACGAGTAACCAGTAGAGCACGCTAAAGTAAAGCAATGCAAACAGAACTATAAACACTGCTTCTTATACATACTTACCCAAGCAGGCAGATTGAGCTCCTTCAGTCCTTCTGTAATGACATGTCGTTCATTGTCCAAAAAACCCACAGATGCTGCAAAGCGGGCCAATTTGCTGGCTCTGTTTCTTTTCCACCACATCCACAGCATCAAGGCAAACAGGACCCAGCTGATGCTCAAGCCCAGGTACCCTACCAGGTACACGGGGACCAGGTAGAGGAACACCTTCCCGAAATGTATGAGTATTTCTACTACAGCCTGGTTAGCCGCACTCGGTCCATCGTCGGCATCCTCACAACTATTCGCAGGAGTTTCAGGAATTCTTGACTCCTTCTCTGAAAATGTGGTGCTCATCTTTCGACTCTCTTTCCCAGCCTCACTCGTAGTTTTCATTTTTGCCTGACCTCAAAATAAATCAATAAACAAACTGTCCAAACAGTTCCGCCTTCTGAAATAAAAAATAAAAAATAAATAAATAGAAAAATAAATCCACGTTTGTTTCAATCCAGAAGCAAGCTGTTTAATCATTCGGTTACGGTTCATTATTACAAAAAAAAAAAAAAAAAAAATCTTGCTTTTACCATTACTGCGATTGCAGTGACGATTCTCTGCTCTTTACTGCATTTTAACGTCACGCTTTCCCTATTTTTTCGCTCCAGTTCGCTTCCCTTGCCTCCCAACTTCAGGTGATTAAGTTTACAGAAGTTGCCCATACTCCCTTCCACACCCTTTCATCAGTGCGCAAAAGCGCTTCAGCAGTCCGGATTGGAGCGCGTCAGACCGAGCTTTCCCTACACGGCTGGAATCAGTCTACGATGATTTTGGCGCTCGCACTCTCTCACACCATGTACGCCTATTGACTCATAATTTGTCTGTGTGAAATGCATAATACTGTTTATGGCAGAACATTTTTTGCTGCGTGTTTAAGTTATATGATACAATGTGTGATTGTTTATGGTTATGTCAGAGTTATAGCCTGTACGCCTGCAAACATTTCTGGACATGATTGTGAAGCCTCTAGTGGGTAATTGGAAAATGTATCCCGTGATGATGGCGATGGTAATAATAATAATAATAATAATAATAATAATAATAATAATAATAATAATAATTTGGAGTTGTCATTAATACCTTATACAATGTATCAATGCACCCATGTTCTCACCCAGTACCATCTAGTGCACCACACTGTATTGCCTGAAAAACTAAAGGGCACCTGATCCAAAATTGCAGATCAGGCTCTTACTTCTATAAAGACTGGGTGATCCAGCCTGCAGTATGTTTTACACATACTGATTTTATTTGAGTACTCAAGTATATACAGTGCCTATAGAAAGTCTACACCCCCTTTCAAATTTCTCACCTTTTGTTGCCTTATAGCCTGGAATTAAAATGCATTGAAATAGTTTTTTTTTTTAAATTTATCTACACATCCTACCCCACAACTTCCAAGTGAAAAAAATATTCTAGAAATTTGTAGAAAATGAATTCAAAATAAAAACTGAAATAGCTTGGTTGGATAAGTGTCCACCCCCCTTGTGATAGCAATCCGAAATTAGCTCAGGTGTAACCAATCACCTTCTAAATCACATACCAAGTTAAATGGCCTCCACCTGTGTTAAATGATAATGATTCACATGATTTCAGGATAAATTCAGCAGTTTCTATAGGCTCCCTCTGCTGGTAGTGCATTTCAGAGCAAAGACTCAACCATTAGCACCAAGGTGCTTTCAAAAGAACTCTGGGACAAAGTTGTTGAAAGTCAGGGGATGGGTATAAAAAAATATCAAAGGCCTTGAATATCCCTTGGAGCATGGTCAAGATGATTATTAAGAAGTGGAAGGTGTATGGCACCACCAAGACCCTGCCTAGATCAGGCTGTCCCTCCAAACTGGATGAACAAGCAAGAAGGAAACTAATCAGAAAGGCTACCAAGAGGCCAATGACAACTTTACAAGAGCTACAGACTTTTATGGCCAAGACTGGTCAAAGTGTGCATGTGACAACAATATCCCAAGCACTCCACAAATCTGGCCTGTATTTTACCCAAGAAGTCCTTGAGGAAAACCTGCTGTCCTTTGCAAGAAAGCTGAAACTGGAACAGAAGTTCACCTTTCAGCATGACATTGACCCAAAGCACACAGCCAAAGCTACACTGGAGTGGCTAAGGAACAAAAAGGTAAATGTCCTTGAGTGGCCCAGTCAGAGCCCTGACCTAAATCCAATCGAAAATTTGTGGCATGACTTGAAGATTGCTGTCCATGAACGCTTCCCAAGGAACCTGACAGAGCTGGAACAGTTTTGTAAAGAAGAATGGTCAAATATTGCCAAATCTAGGTGTGCAAAGTTGGTAGATACCTATCCCAACAGACTCACAGCTATAATTGCTGCCAAAGGTGCTTCCACCAAATATTAACTCAGGGGGATGGAGACTTATCTAATTATGACCTTTCAGTTTTGTATTTTTCATATATAATCTTTTTCTCAAAAAAAACTTTTTTTCCCCTTAACAGTGTAGAGTATGGTGTGTAGATAAGTGGAAACAAAAATCCTCATTTAAATGTATGAAACTCTGAAGCACTGACACAACAAAATGTGAAAAAAGTTAAAGGGGGTGTAGACTTTCTATAGGCACAAATATATATATATATATATATATATATATATATATATATATATATATATATATATATATCAACTAGAACTGAAGAGCAGCTTCTTCACATTATTTGAGAAATTGCAATTAGACTCACATAGAATGACTGCAATCAAGAGTGAAGCAGGCAGTATAAAGCAAAGGAATTTCAACCTGAAGCTATTTTCTATTTAAGGAACAGATTCAGTAGATTAGCTATTGTGGAAACTGAACCGTATCATAGCTAGATAATCTGCAAGGCAAAATGTTCTGAACACAAGTTTATATTGTTGTAATAAGCACTGTAAGCTTCAGCCAGTACACAGCTGCATTATGATTTGGCACCATTGTATTTAGTTATATTTCAGATGAACCAGGTTTAAAAAAAAACTGTCCTCATGCTGTCCCCTAGTGGCAGTATTTCATGAGCATTTCCAACAGTTTACACAAGGACGTCCCAAAGTAAGTTAACAGAGGAGTTTCCATGTATAACACAAATATATACTGTAATACTGTATGATATTTAGACAATAGTACAAATTCACTAAACTTTTGCCATAATAGTGGAGATTATAGGAATTTTGAAAATGTATTGGGTACTATTCCCCACATTACAGGGTCATGTACTTGAGTACTTAACATAAAATTATCATTTGAATAGTTTATATATTTTATACTAATACCTTGTAGACATATGAATTACTTGCAATGGTAGCATATTGTTCATTTCATGTGTATAACCCATATCAAACAGATTTTCAAGCAAATATTGAAAAAAAGGGGACAAATCAGAGCAAGTCAGACTAGCATAGTCTTGTCTTCATAGGACTAGCTTGCTCCACTTAATGTGGATCTTTGGTTTTTTGACCGCAAGGGTCTTGTTTGGTATGCTGCAATCAGTACATAAAGTTCATCTCTTTTAACTGACCCCAGTGATCTAATCCATCTTGGATACACTGCAATTGGGATTAGCAATGGTACTAACGTTAGTCTAACTCACTTAATCACATCAAGTACTGTGGACTAAATTTGGTGCACTGCAATTGACCCTGATTGTCTATATCATGTTTGTCTGAGCAGGTGAAATATTAATTATCATAAAGTGTTTCTTTGATAATTGTACTTGTTGTTCATTGAGCAGGTTTAGTTAAGCAATGCGTAGTTAATTATGCTGTTTCCTTAATGTTTCCTGTAGGTCCTGAGCACCATTCAGAAACTTGTTTTACCCACTAGATAAAAGACCAGAGGAAATCTTTCACAGTGGAAAGGAAATGACTACACATTCATGCTTAACTGGAAAACAAAACCAGTGGTGTACATTCAGTTTGTCAGAATATGAAAGAAACTGTAAATGTAAATTTAAGTTAATCAATAAAGTCCGGGCAGATTCCTCCCCAAGATGGATGAATATCCATCTAAATGACACCTGCTGTTCCATCTTGTACCTGAGAAGTATTATTAAGTTCTGCGCTAATTTAGATGCACTTCTATCTAGAACATGAATATTAATTTTTACAAAGAGGCACTTTAAAATTGGTTTTATTTTCATTGAACAGAAAGAGGTTATGTCAATAAAACATATCGCTTTATGACACCCATCATTTTACCTTTCTAGGGCAACACTCAGTAAAATTTTCCATACATTTTCTGAAGCTTAACAGAACTTGGCACAGGTTTCACATTTTGCAATCACAAGGTTGTGTTCAGAATGTGCCTCCCTATGATGGAGGGTTTGACTGAATAGACATTGAATTGAGCCCAGGTGTGTGTGTGTGTGTGTGTGTATAAATATATATAAATGCTGTATTTTCTGATGAAATCAACACTCAAATAACAACCTTACAAAGACATTTATTTACTTGATTTACCAAGTGTGCTGTATCTGGGAGCAGGCACTTGAAACATGCTCCAGCAGGAGATTCAGTGTACATTCAACCACATGCCCCAGTTTGAAGTACTGGTATTATGTATAAACAGTGTACTTTTGTACTTTGAAGACAACGTGATGATGTCACCGATATTGGGCTTTATAATAAATGTAGACCCATGTAGCATGGCGGCACCACAATGAAAAAGGTTTGTAGGTTTCTATTCTAACCGTTCAGCTCCAAGAACCTTTCATTTGTAATTTAGTATTTTATAATATATGGGGTTATCGACAGTCACAGTAGTACTACAAATATACATGCTGCTATAAATCACATGAAACATTCGAGAGCTATTGTAAGCAGTACAGCTTTAGTTTTTTTTATTTTTTATTCTTATGATCAACAGCTAGATGGGGCTCAAACTATAGAAAACAGACTACAATATATCGACAATTTTTAAAAAATCTGTTTTTAAAAAGACCAAGTTTTTTTTAGAATAATCCCTTTATATTCAGCAATGATATAAGACAATACATAGTATGTATTACAGCTATATAGATATTCTATAAAAACAGTTGGTGTTGAATTAGTTTAATCAAAATTGAAACAGTAATGTAAACTAATGCCTATTTAAATATGACAGTTAATACAAACACTCAATTAAACACTCAATGAATCAATTACGTTTTAATTTTGAATGTAATATTTTATAATCTGCTACAAAAAGGCACGTACATTAAGAAAAAAGTGATAATTAGCATTAAATAACCTTTAGTCAGTATTGCAGTAAGACATCAGTCAGTCCTGTATTACATCTTTGCCACCTGGCCTGGCCACCGACTTCAGTTGATTCAGCCGAGTTTGAACTTTTGCTCCAAGTTTATTGTTCTGGGATTGTAGATATTGCTCCAGTTGCTGTTCTCTTACATCGCTGCAAAACAAAATGCATACAATGAAATACAAAAAGAAGAAGAACTCAAAATGTGATTTTTAAACTGTAGTTATCTTACTGATCAGAGTGTTGCCTAGTTGAACATTGCTTTGCACCCTTTGTCTTAAAGTAAGACTGTGCTAAACTTACATTACACAATTCCTTCATTTGAAAACAGCACTTTTTTAATGATTCTATTATGAAAACAGGAAATTTATGGGTCAGATCACTTTAGGCCATGCCATTTCGCTGGGTTCTGAACCTAACAAAATCGAAACACGATCCAGCATTTTCACGATAAGAGAAGAACACTGTGAAGCACGTGCCTTTCTCCTCAATATTGGATCAGCTTTGAGCTGCAAACCTTGCTGCTTGTTACGAACATTGTTGATGGTCCAGTGACAAAGGATTCAAAACCAAAAATGTGAACTTTTTAATCATGTAGACACGTGGGATTGTTTTGGGGAATTATGGATTGTTGACAATCATAGAGTATTTTAATACCAACTTCTCCTTTTCACACTGTTGAAAATTCATAGAATTCAAAATTGGCCTGTTGGCACTGAAACACAATCAAGTCCTAAAGTGTAGGTAAAATCATTGGATGTTTTTAGTGTTGTTGTTTTAAAAAGTACTGTAAATATTATTAATAACTGATATCCTCTAAACTGGTATCATAAACTGAGTTTACAGACTTAACATAGGAACATAAATCATTTTGATAAGGGCTAAAATGATAAATGCAAACTTATTGAAAGATCACTCTACATAACCAACCCAGTCCATACTAGACATCTGCATCAATATTGCATGATTTACTGTACAATACAAATGTAAATGTTTAGTCACTTCTACAAATAAACTTATACAGTACATGTATTTATTATGCTAACCTGGATATAGGTCCATTGGCATATATTGTCTGTAAGGGAGTTTTGCGTTGTAGACATGTACTGCTGAAAAAAAAAAAAAAAAAAAGGTTTCTTAAACAGCAAGAAAGTTGCATTTTGTTTTATAAATCATTGTCGGTTGATCTTTGCATATTTCTGGTAAATATATTGTAGTTCAGGTTTTAAACAGATATATCGAGAGCTACTCCTTCCTCATTGATGGTTTTCCTCATTAATTTTTTGTTGTTATAACCAGGCAAATACTGTAGTTAGGGAAGGAGACTGGAAAACAAAGCCATCTGTCTATGGACAGTATAATTATGTGGAGAAAAGATAAGTAGAATAATAAGCTGTGCTGTACTTTTCCAATGATGTGCATCACTCTTCACTAGTTATTTTAATGTCCTGGTCACCACAATATTATCATTTGTATCTAATGCCCTTGCAAAAGGGACTTCAATTTCTATTAACTAGATTCCAATAAAAATAACAAAGAACATGCTTTTATTTTGTATTATACACGAGAAGTTTACAATGTTAACAAAGCCGGTTTCAAGATTTCTATCTCATTATATTGTTACTGTTTGAGTATCGATCATCAAGTTCGAATCTGTGGAAAACAAAACTGAAACCCCGTCCTGGGGTCCCATTGAAGCTTTCTAAGCAAATTACCTCTCATCTTTTGCTGATCTATCTTTAAGCTGTTCTGTTGTTGGTAGGCTTTCAATCATTGGAAACTCAGCCTTCAGCATCTCAGGTGTGAGAGAAACCCCTTCACTCTCAAGTCTGCCACACATGAAGAGAAAGAGAACAACCAAGTGAACCAAGTAGTAAGTCCAAAGTGGCTAACAGCATCATACGTTAGCTTTAGTTGTTTATAAAATACCAAGTTCACTTGGGGTGGGTTAAAAATAAATCAGCTTCTGCATTATTCCCTTGTCCTGTGGCAATATTCAATCAACATTTAGAAATACTAAAATAAACTAAATGAATTCAATAATAAACTAGAGTTTAGACTAGAGTGCCTTCATCTCCAAAGTTAACATTCATTGAGTGTTTTGTAGTTATGGACGGCATTCAATCAAACTTTTCTAATTCATTTTAGAAAAACAAACAAACAAAAAAGATCTGGAATTTACAGAAGCTGTAAAACAACACAAAAAATAAATAAATAAAAACATGCACATGCTGTTAAATGTTACACATCCATGTTGTTTTTTACTTAGGTAATTTGCTTACATGCCCTCCAGGACATCTTCTTTGATCTCTTCTGGTAAGCCATCCAGTGCTGGAGGGACTGCAGTAGGAAGTAAATCTGTACCAAAAGGGTCTGATCTAAAGTATATATAAAAAAAATCAAAAATCAAAATCAACACCTTGTCCCAATAAATCATTATCAACTGGAGAGAATCATATGTGTTTATTAGACATCAACTATTAAAATTGGAATTTGTATGAGTGTCTATAAGAAAAAAAGTACCTATGCAGAGAAAAAATAGATCATTCAAAATTTTTAAAAGGGTTGCCTTTTTAAATGATTTCATCAGTATAAGTGAATCTTTGTTAAAGGTTGTTTCAAAACGGCCTTTGTTTCGACAGTGACTTTTTAATTGTATAAATCACAAGCCTGAACTTGAAAAGTGTTGGCTTTGAAAAAGTACAAGTATAATAATTAGCCAAGGTTCCATTTGAATTGATTATCTGTCTTCAGCACTTCCATTCAGTTAACAAAGCAGACAGAAATGCTTACAGTATGTTATGTGCAGAACGTCAAATTTATCAAACTACGGTGGAGCACAACAAGCATTTATACTGAGTAACTGGCTCATGTCAGTGAAGACTGAATTCCAGCATGCTTACTCTCGAGGTGTCCATGAGCTGCTCAAGGTTGCAGTGAGGGACAAAGCAGCAAGAGATGCTGACGGAAACTTCTTCCACGCCATTACACCGCAAATCACCTCCTGGTTTGACAAGAGTCATTTAGTCAGATTCCTTGAGTACTGTACCAGTGCTGTACTTATATTTTAACAATGTGTGAATCAAATGTCAAAACGCTAGTCTACTGTTAACTTAATGAAGTGATGTCATGCATTCTGCTCCTGTACAGCTCATCATAAATAATAAGAAAAAAATAAACAAAAAGAATTAGTATCTTGTGTATATCATATGTTTTTTTAATAAATAAATAATTGATATTTAAATGCTGTATGCACACGAAAGCTTTTCTTCCATGCATTAAACTTTCAGTAGGAATATTACTGACAGTGTTTTCTGTACATCCCACATTGTGTATTTTATTATTATTTTTTTTAGATATATCATTCTTATAAATGCTCATAGAAGTGCATTAAAATCCTTGTCAGTTTTTAAACATCAAGCATTGTCTCAGCAAATCAGACTGCAAGTAGAATGGCTGTATGCAATAAAGCTAACAGGGCTTTCATACAGAATGGTGTCTAGTCAACTGATCTAAATGCCAGATCTAAGACAGAAACACACTAAACAGACCTAATTATATATTTTTCATAGCCTTAGTGCAATATAAACAGTGTCATTATTTAGATTTGTATAACTTTTTGATTTGTTTCAGGATGACTAACTACTGCCTTCAGATAATAATGCATACATTATATTACCAGCACATGTTTGACTCAGTATTTACCTCTCGATCAAGGAATTTCTTCTGTGTGCTGGGAACATTAGCCCTTGCTACAGCATCCTTGATGACAGTGTATCTCGGGACTGGGCACAGGTGAAATTCAAGGTCAGTCTCTAAGTAGGAGAGGGGCTGCTTAAATGCATAAAGACCTGGAGCAGGGTTCTGTAAAAACAAACAAATGAAAAAAAGAACAGGTTGTCATCATTATTAAATAAGTTTCAACCCAAACAAAAATAGTTCATCATTGACAGCAGTCAGAATCGCTTTGTATATTATTGTTACAGAAAGCCAAGATTACCACACATTTAGAGAATAATGAACACTCTTTTAAGAGAGGCTTTTGTATGTTATATACAACAAGCTGGGCAACCATCTTTTTACAAATGTAGTCTACAAGAGTTATTCTTATTCTTTATATAAGGGGTGTGTGTAATGTACAACAAATGATGTAGATGTTTACAGACCTTTTTTTTTTTTTTTTTTTTTTGCCTTCTTTTACCTCGCCATTAACATTCCCACAAACAAAGGTGACCAATAGTATATCAAGAGATCCAAAAACAACCTCCCCCAAACCTAACCCCAAATGTAATAAGCAATATCTTTATTTAGTGTCAGTTGTTATAGTGTTAAAGATTCAATCGAAAAAAAACAAAAAACAAAAAAAAACACTCTCTATTTCTTTTTCACTCACAAAAATCTTTAGAGGATGGCACTCAGGGGATCTCAGTAGCGCTTCAGGTGGGGTTAATGATAGAGCAGCAGAAGCGGTTTTGTCCCATTCCAGGACCTGCTCTTCCTCTAGGTCAACTACCTGGGCTGCAGAAGGAGGCCAGGTCACTGCTGGGATCAGCTCATCCTAGAAAAAGAAAGCAAACATGAAAATAGGAAATTAAAAAAGTAAATATTTCTCTGTAAGATTTACAGAGGGTGCGTGCACTTAATAAAAACACAATAAGCATCATACATTTTGGACAACAAGCTGTTTATTGAAGATGTCGGTAATAAACACATTGATAGTGTATACAGTAAATCAGCACATAGATTGGATCAAAAATCACTGGTGTGTATCAAATAACCTTTTATTTAAGAATTTCATGTAAAACCCAACTGTTTAAAAAAAAAAAAAAAAAAAAAAATATATATATATATATATATATATACACAGATTTGTTTACATTTTAAATCTCGTTAATCCCGTGGCGGTTCTAGTGTTAAGCTCAACAGCACTTGCAGGGTTCACATACTTTGATGCAGTTGAGATAGAAGGGTAATTATAGCATAACCTAAAGTTGTTCTAAAACTCAATGTGGAATGTTTAGTTCTGTGACTGGTAAAATACTGTCTGTGTGGAAGAATAGGCCAAGCTCTGGGATGCTTGTGAATGTCAACAAGACCATAAAATAGCTTCAGAGGAGCATTGAAAAAAAAACAAACAAAAAAAAAAAAAAAAACAGTCAGAGTATCTGCAAGTGCCTCTTGTCTATCATATGTGCCCCTTGTCTGATTGCTCCTGTCAATTACTTGTAAACTTTCCTTTGGCTTCTAATGTGAAGATGTAAGTGTTGTCTCAATGGTCTTTTTTTACTGCACTGTATACTCTTATTGCATTGAGTTTTTGCTACATAAACTAATTAAACTACAACAGCAGGGGTTGTATGATAAGAAAAGGTACAAGTGTTACAAACAACATGGAAAACCAACCCTTTCAAAAAGAACTTAACACATTTAAATGGCAGCATATGTATTAACACAGGTTAGTGCGTATTTTAATTAAGCACATCTGGTCAACAGAGATAAAAATCACACTAAACAAATGTTTTCAGACCTCCAGTGACGTACAGCTTTTTGGTTTTAAGTGAAATGGCTAGCTTGGTTTACCTCAGCACCTGACCTAAGAGGCCGAGACAGTGTTTGGGGAACATAACTGGTTGATGCATCAAGAGCTGATTCTGTTTGATATCCCATCAGTTTGAAGTGCTGGGGAACCTAGGGTTTAATAAAATGTAAAAATATACAAAAGAACACACACATCTCATTCAGATTTAGTTAGCTGAGAAAACCAGTTAAAGTAAACAGCTGTTTAAATCGTTAAAATGGAACCACAATGCAGTTCATTAATACATTTTATTATTATTAATAATAATAATAATAATAATAATAATAATAATAATATAGGATATGACATTCTGCACAAAGTATTACTTATGTATTTCTTATATGTTATTTTCATATTTTGATATAGCTTAAAGCATGTGTAACAAGCAAGACATTTGCAGTTTCTCGTATCTTGGCATCTAGGCAGATAGCCAACGTTAGCAGGTACCTAATCACAATGTGTGGACAAAGTGTGAAAACAGAACACCACAAACAAAGAACAGATTAGGTTAAGGCAGTCTGTAAAATGCTTAAATGTGACGCACTATAGAACGTTATAGATTTGGGTGAGTCTCCCCCCACCCCCTCTCCTTACCAGATGTGTTGAGGGTATGTGATAGTAAGGTGGATCCATGCTGATTGGAAGAAATGGGGGTGGAAATGCTAATATTCTTAGTATTCAATGTAATGTTTTTGTTTGAATCGACAGTCACTTCCTTGAATTGACTCCACATGACGTCTGTGTTGTGATGCAAGCGTATACATTGGTTCATGCCGTGACCGGCGCGTCTTTGCTTGCTTGTATCCAATGTTTATACGATTGTATTAACACTATTTCTTTTAAGCATATAAAGTATTTTTGATCAAAAATCATTTGTTGATTCATTCTCCCAACAATAATAATAATAATAATAATAATAACAACAAAAGAGCTTTTTAGGTCAAGGATTTAAAAATGATGGAACACAAACCTTTAAGTTGTAGAATGGCACAACTGGTTTAAATGTTACTTCAGTTGGTTTGACAGGTACAGGTCCCAGTGCGTGAGGAGCCTATGATTAGATGAATGCTCTTATTAAGAAACACTTTAGATATTTTTAAATACACGTTATCCCCTAAACCAGCCATTACAAAATATCTTTTGTTAGTTTAATATTATCCTTCTAGACAACCCTTTTCCTTGTCCTGCCAAGCTACATTGCCCAACAGATGTGGGATACGTTCATCCCAAAGTCCAACTGGCTCAACAGATATCCTGGAACTTAAAGATATTGTACAAGATAAAAACAAATGGTCTTTGGTACCCTTGAAGAAGATCCAATATCATACAGTACACACTCAATGTAAAGGCAAGTGCTGTTATTTTCTTGCCAGTGGTTAATGCTATGGCATACAACTAAGGAGAATTGTAATTTTCAAGATTACTTACAAGTTCATCAGTCTGGTTAGGGGGTGTGTAGCTGGGAAAAGAGAAAGGAAGCAAGTTTTCCAATGACAGTTTCATAAGGAATGGCTTATCTTCGACACCAACAGCTGGAAAGTCCATGCTGGAAAAGCTGTCCTCTGATGAATGCAAATACAGTTTTTGTTAGATGTCTGTATTTTATTTATATATTTTTTAAAGTAACATTCTAAAAGTTAATAAGAATCAACACATTAGAATATAAAATGTTTTGAGTCTGTATCACAATTATCATTCTTAGATTTTACTAATTGGATAATTATTTGGTTGAAAAATTCCTTGCTTACCTGCTACTGGTGTTTTACTGGTCTGTCTTTTAATACTTTGAACTGGATTGTTTAACGAAAGCAGCCTGCTGTTCATCCGACAACGTATCAAGATCTAGGAAATTGAACATACTGAAACAATATTCAAAAAGACTGAAATGTACATGAATTAACATTATTTACAGAGTTAAATATTGGATACTCAAAGCTTACAAAGTCTACATGGCACTTACTGTACATGCAAAAAACGTTTATAAAATATAAAGGTTTTATCATTAATAATTTTTTTATGCAGCATATAATTTTATGTATAATTTTATTTAAGGAAGTTGTATCCGCAGTCGGTAAGTGTAAGATGTGCCTGATGCTCTGGTCAGAACAAACCCTGTTTTCTTAAACATGATGTTGTTTATTGATAAATGCAGAATGCACATTACATACATTTTTATTGGAAACAATGTTAATGTTTACCAGAGTCCTCCTTTCTGCCAATTAATCCAGGACAATAACTCAGGAGATGTTCTTTAATATGTTGCTATTAAATCACAGAGCATGGACCATTATTCCTATATTTAGCAATGCCAAGTCTTTTTAGTGTGCAGATTGGCTGCTTACAGTACATAACAACCCTGTCATTAGTCATCATAACTGAAGCAAGATGGCTTTCACAGTTGGGCTTAGACATGTTTATGGTTCTTTGTCTTTTTTTCTAACTATAACTGCACCTCTCAAAATATAAAGACAACTGTTTGGCATAATGATGCCAACACTAATACATGTCTCCAGTAGGTGACAATTCCTCAAATGGTTTGTAAACATGTATTGTATAGTTACCAAAGACGGATCAACTTTTTGGGATGCGAAGAGTGATGTTTCTAAACATTGAAGGAAGTGTGCCTTTTTTACATCCTTGTTTAATCACTGACATAGCTTTGCATGTGCTTTATAAAGTGATTTGCTTATGTGATAATTTGATTTTGACTTTTTTTATAGACTTATTCGTTATGCCTCCTTAATAATAAACATGTCTTACAGTGGCTTGCAAAAATATTGACCCCCCTTGGCATTTTTCCTATTTTGTTGCCTTACAACCTGGAATTAAAATAGATTTTTTGGGGGTTTGTATCATTTGATTTACACAACATGCCTACCACTTTGAAGATGCAAAATATTTTTTATTGTGAAACAAACAAGAAATAAGGCAAAAAAACAGAAAACTTGAGCGTGCATAAGTATTCACCCCCCCAAAGTCAATACTTTGTAGAGCCACCTTTTGCAGCAATTACAGCTGCAAGTCTCTTGGGGTATGTATCTATAAGCTTGGCACATCTAGCCACTGGGATTTTTGCCCATTCTTCAAGGCAAAACTGCTCCAGCTCCTTCAAGTTGGATGGGTTCCGCTGGTGTACAGCAATCTTTAAGTCATACCACAGATTCTCAATTGGATTGAGGTCTGGGCTTTGACTAGGCCATTCCAAGACATTTAAATGTTTCCCCTTAAACCACTCGAGTGTTGCTTTAGCACTATGTTTAGGGTCATTGTCCTGCTAGAAGGTGAACCTCCTTCCCAGTCTCAAATCTCTGGAAGACTGAAACAGGTTTCCCTCAAGAATTTCCATGTATTTAGCACCATCCATCATTCCTTCAATTCTGATCAGTTTCCCAGTCCCTGCTGATGAAAAACATCCCCACAGTATGATGCTGCCACCACCATGCTTCACTGTGGGGATGGTGTTTGCAGGGTGATGAGAGGTGTTGGGTTTGCGCCAGACATAAAGTTTTCCTTGATGGCCAAAAAGCTCAATTTTAGTCTCATCTGACCAGAGTACCTTCTTCCATATGTTTGGGGAGTCTCCCACATGCCTTTTGGTGAACACCAAACGTGTTTGCTTATTTTTTTCTTTAAGCAATGGTTTTTTTTCTGGCCACTCTTCCGTAAAGCCTAGCTCTGTGGAGTGTACGGCTTAAAGTGGTCCTATGGACAGATACTTCAATCTCCGCTGTGGAGCTTTGCAGCTCCTTCAGGGTTATCTTTGGTCTCTTTGTTGCCTCTCTGATTAATGCCCTCCTTGCCTGGTCCATGAGTTTTGGTGGGCGGCCCTCTCTTGCCAGGTTTGTTGTGGTGCCATATTCTTTCCATTTTTTAATAATGGCTTTAATGGTGCTCCGTGGGATGTTCAAAGTTTCGGATATTTTTTTATAACCCAACCCTGATCTGTACTTCTCCACAACTTTGTCCCTGACCTGTTTGGAGAGCTCCTTGGTCTTCATGGTGCCCCTTGCTTAGTGGTGTTGCAGACTCTGTGGCCTTTCAGAACAGGTGTATATATACTGAGATCATGTGACAGATCATGTGACACTTAGATTGCACACAGGTGGACTTTATTTAACTAATTATGTGACCATTATGTCCATTACATGAAATCCAAATAAAAATACATTTTAATTCCAGGTTGTAAGGCAACAAAATAGGAGAAATGCCAAGGGGGGTCAATACTTTCGCAAGCCACTGTATGTGCATATAATTTGTAAGACCATGTTTAGCAAAATGCCATCCTACTCTGCATATTCACAGTGCTGCCACTGTGCCCATAGTACATTGTACAAGATGGTTTAATGTGAAAAAACACAGCAAAGACAGCTTCTACTTTTCCTGTGCTTTAGTGATCATAAAAGGCTATGTGCACATATTCATATATACAGGACAATGGGTTGTCTGCTATTCATCAACACACAAATGAGCTGGGTTCAGCTGCAGACTGGTGTATGTACAGTTTCAGGCTTCTATTATAGCCACTGACATAATGACTGATATACAAATATGGGATTAGGAATCAGCAATGTGGCATAGATAAGTGTTCTCAAAGCTGAATGTGAACTTTGTTCCTATAGTGTATTCATGAAAGAGATCGGCCTTGGGACATCAAAGACAGTCAACAGCATACACACACCCAAAGAACACATAGCAGTGCATGCTATAAAGATACTATTTCTGTTATTTTGCATTATAATAAAATCACCTGCACGAAACATTCATAATTGCACTTCAAGTTGCAGTGCATATATATCAGTATATTGGGCCCTGAGATTACACAGGTTGAAGAGAGATAGTAAACATCCACTTTCTTCATAGGGCAACAGCTAAATAGAGCTGAACTTTGAGACCTATTTTATTTCTGGGTTTACTCTCTTAATCCATCTAAGTAGAGGTAGATATGAATACACTTTGTTCAGAGAAGGTAGAGGTATGGACAAATTTCATAGACTTTGAACTAATAGTAATAATTACTTAAGGTGAACTTGAGGAGGTTCCAGTGTTTGTTTAATTTGTGAGTAAAGAAAATAGCACCCAAAAATAATGCTGATGGTTGCTATCCAATAGCCAGACTGGATTACTAGTTATTGCATTTTCATTGGTGATCATACAGAGTAAAAGCCTTACTTTTAAAAAAATACACATATCTTGTTTAAGAATAGGCTCAAAGTTATGCTACAAAGATTAAAGTACCACCATAAATCAATAATTACACCCCAAATATCCACAGGTCCCCACCCTCAAGTCATTTATTGTCTTAAAAGGAAAAATGAAAGGCACAATGGGCTCTGGACTCTTGACTGGAGGGTCGTGGATTCAATCCCAGGTGGGGGACACTGCTGCTGTACGCTTGAGCAAGGTACTTTACCTAGATTGCTCCAGTAAAAACCCAACTGTATAAATGGGAAATTGTATATAAAAATAATGTGACACCTTGTAACAGTTTTAAGTCACCCCGGATAAGGGCGTCTGCTAAGAAATAAATACTAATTAATAATAATAATAATAATAATAATAATAATAATAATAATAATAATAATAATAATAATAAGTTTTGGACTCAAGAGCTTTTAGAGATGCAATAGTAACATACCTTTCGAGCAGCCTGTTGGAAATGACTTAGGGCTCTGTGTCTCACTTCCCAGGGGTTGTTTGAATACACATCGAATTTTGGTATAGAGGTAGGAAACTGAAACAGATTTTTTTAAAGGTAAAATCAAAACAATACATTTATTTATGTATGTCTATATATGGTATGCATATACCACTTCATTTAAATAACATATGTACAGTTTACAAAGCTAATAATCTATATAACGTAGGCATGTGGTTCCCAAACTGTGTGTCAGGATCCAGAGGTGGGCGGTAGAACCCTACTGGGTTGGCCAAGGACGAAACATTACAGAAGGCTGTATAATTCAAATGACTGATTCTGTTAAATATTTATGCCCCATCAACAGCTAAAAGGAAACTAGTGGCAGTATAGTAAAGTAGGTTTGTTTGACAGAGGAAAGACCTTTGTTATTTTGAATGAACACTTAACATTTGTGTTACATATGTGTTAATGTTTGAACAAAAAGTATTATAATGGTCTGCTGTGCCAGATGGAGAGCAAAAATTGATTCTAGGCTAAACCAATTATACTGCATGTGTGATATCTACATTGGTAGAATCAGGTACACTGAAAACTTATTTTTAATACTAAGCAAAGTTGTTTAAGCTACACTTGTTAACCAAGTGTGTTACATTTGCTGGTCATTTACATAAAAGTGTATCTACCTGCCCCGCAGTTCGCAGAACTCGTCTGAATGACACCCGAGACTGGGTTCTTTCCAATTCTTTTTCTACAAATGGGTCCCCTCTTTTCACCTAAAAAAGCAAAACATATCTAGGCAGGTTATTATTTTAACATTATATACATCATGTTTAATAAATGAGAAACAGAAAAGGTGTATTTAAAAATGCACCATACAAAGAGAATATGTGTAAGACAGAAAGGAATGATTGACAAATATCCCAGATACTGCTATCAGACAAAAATGCTGCCTGGATATGGTTAGAAAGCAAAGCTGTTCGTAATCAAAGGAAACATTTACACTCATGTGTTCAGTTACAATATTATTTATGTTTTAAGCAGCTACATTTTTTATTTTTTTTTTAATTCAGGATGGTGTGTAGTAAATTTAAAGTGATCTATCATAACTGGCAAAAAGTCAAGATTCCAGAGGAAAACTATAACAAGAGAAGCTTGTGTAATGTCAAAGCAGAGTTATTTGTAATTTGTAATGAGCAAACCATGGATCCCACAAAATGGTACTTGTATCAATATAAACATATGGCAACATCATGGGAACTGATAATGTATGACAGTGTGCATTATGTGTGTGTGTGTGTGTGTGTGTGTGTGTGTGTGCAACCACATATTAATTTAAACACCCTGTCCAAATACTTCTTTATATATGGCCTTGGATAACTTGGTTCACCTTGTACTCATGCTGTGACAGCTCTCTGTCCAGCAGAATTTGCTTTTTCAAAGCTGTTGAAATTGGATCTTTGCCAAGATGCACTTGCCTAAATTAAGAAATAAAAAGAAAATTTCTATAGCATTATCATCAGTCAAAACAAGTAAATAGTTTTAAAACATAAAAACGAGAGTCGTTCACTTTTTCAGCCAAAAAAATAACTTTTAACGCATCATTCCAAGTTAAATTATAATTGTTTATACAAAAAAATTGCTAAACTATGAAAAGCTGTCATCACCCAAGGTGAACTATAGATGTAAAGTTGAGGAAAGCATGTGGGGAGACTGTAATAAACAGCAAGTTACCACAGTTATTCAGCTTCTCAGGGATCAACATTGGCCAGACACATTGCCATTTTAGTTTACAGCATTATTATGCATATAAAACCTCCAGCTCCGTATGTGGATATGTGTGTTTTTCTTTTCTCACTGAATGTACAGTAAATGGTTAGCATATAAGTTTAGTTCACAATAATATACATGTATTTTTCTTAATAAACAATCAAGGATAGCATTCTGTGATGTCATTCTCACCATCTCAGCTGATTGGCTCTTTCTTCCAGGACATCAAGGCGAACCCTTTGCTCAAATGAGGCTTCTTTCATTTGTCTTGTTTTGTGCCCTTCACCGGCATGGGACAGTGCTTAATGCAAGAATAATTGGAAGAATAAAACATGGACACAGGAGACATCTGTGATACATATTTAACTAAGGTATTGGATCATTATAAATATTTATAGACATTAAAATGTGTTAATTATTTCAAACTAGCTGAAGCAGCTCTGTTCAGATACAGTTTATACATTATGACAGCTTTTAACGCCACTAAGATCTGTTTTTCTCAAGAGGGATGACAGCAATAATGGTTGATAATTTGACCATTACTATGGGACACATGTAACCTCCAGACCAGGATTGTCATTGAAATTATCTCCATCCCCACTGATACATTCCATATTTTCATGACATTGTGTAGCGCTAGGAAACCAAACATATACACATTATTAGGAAGATAATTATGTGTGATTCCAGTTTCTTATTGATTGGTTTGTAAAACGCTTCAATGTGTAATAAAACATAATGCTACAGCTTGCTTAGTTAATGTTAATCATATACTTAGGTAAACAATATTTAATTTACTGATACTCCTGCTCTTAATTCACATTACCTTCTTTCATGTCTTTAGTTCGTAGCTTTCCTGGCTGCTCAATTAAAACTTTAGCCACGGAGCTATGATTTGATAAATCCACTGGAAGTTTTAGGTTCTGGCACACAATCTCCTATAATTTAGTCAAAGGAAAATGTTAATGTCATCACCCCATGAAAACAGATACCGGATTTCATTATTTTGAAATTGCTGCTGTTTCATTACCGTTGATTTTTCAGTAGACGGCACAGGTTTTAATTTTCTTTTTGTCCTGGATAAGTGTACCAGTGAAATTTTCTGGGGATCAAGCTGCTGCTTTAATAAAATGTTTTTTGTTTCCTCATCTTTGATCTTGGTTCTGAAAAAAAAACAAAAACAAAACAAAACAAAAAAATACAAGGTATATCTGAAAAAGGTCTGCGTCTTTCATATATCCAAAGGTTAAAATAAATGTCAGTGAAATGGTTCATTTCCACTGGGCAACAACCTGCAATGGAACTTTATTGAGAGAATTATAAAACACAGCTGTGTGCCAAACATAAAAAAAACATTATTTTGTTTTATTGTTTTTTTTTTAATTTGTTTTATACTCTGTCATATTGAACAAAAAGTACTTTTTAAGCAACAGTGATAGTGATGGAAACTTGGTTACTTTTTATAATCAGTATTTCTACTGCTAACAATTATAGTGATATATCTCTTCTGCAATTATTCAACACAAGATGAAGAAACATGCCATGTGATTAGCCTCTGATGTGGTCTCTCTCTGAAACTGTAAAAGTCAGCAGAGAACAAAAGTCTCTGTAACCTTTGAATTCCGTTTTAAGTACAGGCTAGATATCCACATCTAATCATATTAGAATTAATTTTAATCCAGCCTGTTATTTATTAATCTCTCAAAGCTGTAAACGTGAGTGAAAACATAGCTGCGGTAATTGATTGATTACAGTAATGTTCTCATGGGAACAGAAAAGAACAGGTATTTAAATTTAACGGCAGATGCAATGTTAAAGTTCAATATTAATGAAACGCCTACAGTATTTTCTTACATAATAAAATTAACATTTTTGCAGTTTAGAAACTCCAAATTCCCTCTCCATTGTCATGAGAATGTGACGCAGCATGTACATATCACGCACATTTCTCACATTGTAGGAAGTGTGTGGCCAAAACAGGGTACAAACTGAAAAGGGTGGGTAAATCGCTTTGGTGCTAAAAAGCCAAGCAAATCGACCAAACACAAAGGGTTTTTTGTGTTGAAGCATATCCGAAAGCCGTACCTTATGTTCATGAGACTTGAGCAGTGAAGATTCTGTTTCTGTTTGCACAACTTTTTACTATAACTAAAGGCTGTGTAAGCGCGCAGGTTGGACATTAAATTTTTGTGCAGCATTCTATTTTCGTAGTTCACCTTACACCTGTAGTATGCATTATGTAATTTGAAGTTTTTGATCACTTTATGTAGCACATGTTCAGAAACATGTCTGTCTCTTGTGAAAAATATCTGATGAAAGTAGTACAGTGTATGGCAACCTTCACTGATAAACCTTAAGACTTTCAAACACTGACTTCAATCAGAAAGCTCCACTGGCAGGCAGTACTACACGTTATGTGATATACATTAAATGTTTTGCTTAAGTTTCAGCTTACATAGCATCTATTGTTCACTAATGAGTAATAAATACAACTTTCAGACACCCAGAAGAAAACGAGTCTCACACTGCAGAAATGAGAGAAAAGGCAGGTTACTGAGAATCTTCTTGTGGGAGTCTGATGTTTCTCTAATTTTCCTAATAGTAATCCCTTCAACATGTATAGTACCTATGATAATCTCTTGTACTTCCACCAGAACCTTACAGTAACAAAGCTGTCTTTTTTTATTTTAAGATGCATTGGAAATAAGTCTATATAAAACAGGTGGCAGAGGTATTGTGTTACTGCTAATATCCTAGGTGATTATTAGAAATTGTACTATACAATGCTGAAGGAAGTAAATCATATTATAACACACTGAACAATCCGATAAAAAAACCCCAAAAAACAAAACAAAATATGTATTTACTTTGCCCATCATTATCGCTAATGTTGAAATTGATGAAAAGTCATTCATCAAATAACTTGACATGAAGGAGAAGCTCTAGTCATCCAAAACTAACCAACATTATTCTTGTTACTTCTTTCATCCTGATAATCAATGTTTAATGAAACCAAATATCTGTGCTACAATTCCAATTAAAGCACAGCATAATGACATCATTAGATTTTGATTTTAAAGTGCACTTTGACTTGAAATATTTATACTATGACAGTATAATTTTATCAACCAAAATATACAGCAAATATAGTGCACTAAAAGAAAAAAAAAATGATCTAAATAAAACTGTAAAGCTAAAATGAGGCATGTGCTATAACCCTGGGTCACTTACGGGTATAATATTGATGATGGAATCAAGGCAGCTGCAAGAATTATCAAGCAATATTGACTCTAAAGTATGCAGTCAGACTTATGCATGGATACACCAAACAGTTATTAAGTTATTGTCATTCTATAAATTGTAACAGCCTTCCAATAATTAGATGAACAGCAATCATTAATATTAAGCAAGCATTCTGTTGTCTAGAAAAAAAAAGTTCAACACCACATGGTTTTAACAACTGAACTACACATTTAATACTAAAAAATCAATATAGATTCCAGTCCAAGAAAAACGTGTTGTCTTGCTGAACAGATAAAGGATTAGAAAGAAGTAGACTAGGGTTACCTTAGTGCAAGGCACGGAGATGATGTCCCAGTGAAGGTGCAGACATAAGGCTTTGAATTGAATTGTGAGATTACAAGCTGCATTGTTGTCTGTGCTGTGGCATACTCAAATGGGGTAAATGTGACAACAACATCTATCTGCCCATTTGCTGGTATGATTCCTAAGAAACACAAAACAGTGATTGATGTACCTTTAACAGCATGATGAATACAGCTCCTAAGGTGAATAGGAACTAGCCTTTTAGAAAAATAAATATACTGTTTCAAGAACTTTTAAACAAAGGTGGCAAATCTGTGAGAAACCACTTCACAATTTAATGGCTGAATTTTAAAATGTTGTGTCTTTTTGACATGCAAGTTAACAACCAATTTAGGGAGAAAATAACCTCAACAATATAATGAGAATATCATGTTAGAATGGCAACACTATACAAAAAGAGCCTCTTGATGAAGTTGTATAACTTTTCATGTTTTTATATACAGAACAGTCAATGACAAAGGGTTTGCACTTGGTGTTCTAGTGCAGGTCTGTAGTTCCTGGGTTTGGGTTTCTGAAGAGGTCTGCAGGTCATATGAAATTCTATCCAAAAACACACACTAAGAGGGGCCTTATAAAGAATATCCTTTATACCATTTCAAAGTCATGGTCATACTATAAAAGCCCCCCCCCCTTTTTTTTTGGGGGTTGATGTGACAGGATGGCTTTGTAGTGACGTACCCAGACCAGGAAGCTGACACAGAGGCACCCAGGCAGGTACTTGCGGGTCGATGTGCTGGGGCGCATTTTTGTTTAAATAAAAAAATAAACCAAACAAAATACTTTTACAAAACCACTGCTAACAGAGCAAAATAAAAGGTTAAAACAAAAACAAAGTCTTAAACACAAAATATTCTGACACCCAAAAACAAGTACTGTGCTTCCTGCACGTGTAGCAATTGTTTTCGTTTCATTTTCTCTCGAATACCTCCTCTCTTGCACTTGAACTTTAAAAAGGTGCCTCATTAAAACAGTTTACAGGTTCAAGTAGTGATGAATCACTTGTTGGGGATCTGGACTTTAAGAGAGATCTGATTTTGACAAGCAGCACTGGTCATTGTCATATGATGAAATGCTTCAGACTGCTTGTTTAAACAGCTACTGTTAGGCTGAAAATCTGGAGTATATTAGTTTGATTAAATTAGCTTAGATATAATAAAAATCTATTCCAGTAAAAGATACATTTAGTTTGATTGTATTTTTTCCACTACATAATATACCATAAAACACCTAGAGCACAATATGTACAAGTTCTATTTGTATCAGCCCTTATTTACTGGGTTAGTAGGCACATATTTTTTATCTATAGCAGTGGCTCTTTCAGACTAATTCAGAGCCAAACCCTTCTTTAATTTTACTGCCATTACATAATGGGCTGGACTCTGGACTGGTCAATCCAATGGACTGAAGACCTCACAAGTGAGTACTAAAAATTAAATCATTTTTTCTAAAATGCCTTTAGATCCTCTTGTTTCATCATTGTCTTGGCTTTATTATCGAGAGGATTGTAGATTGTTGAAAGACCATTCCATCAGACAATACACTATATTACACTGTGTAACAATTATTATTATTTTTTTGTTCCTGGGTAGTAAGTGTTATTTCCTAATTGCTTATGCCTCAAAAGTATAGAAAATGGCTATTATTCCCCACAAACTTTGCTTTTGTGACCAGGACAGTGATATTTAAAAATATCACTATTTCCAATGGGAAAACGGGCGAATGTGTGTCTTTTCGTTCACATAAAGTCAGAAAAAAACAACATATGAATCCAAATTAACATGTATTTATATTAGAGTAATACAAAAAAGACTACAAAAGATTTAGAAGTGAGTAGTTTTTCGAGATTTACGATTATACTGTATTTACAGTATTTAAAGTTTATTATTGTAGGCTGGCAAGCCAGCCATTGTGCTTACATTAAATACAACCTTACAATAATAAAATATTTCTTGGCTTGACAACCTCATGGATGTACATTAATCTTTATAAGCTGTAGGCTTGCAATATGCTTTGCTGACAAACTAATACAATAATTTAATCTGAAGGATGAAGGATACATGCAGTCTGTACTCGGATGTTCCATCTGTTACATTCATTTCACCTAATACTGTTTACCTAAATGACACAGTGCTTATGGCTTCCGTGTACAACAGGGAGCAGATGATAAAATTCTTCAATTATACATGGAAAGATGAACGACTTCTGTCAAAAAGTGAAACTGCCAATCTAACACCCTACAATGGCTCATTTTCAGATGACATGCTTTGAGAGACAACAACAAAAATAAAGAAACAAAAGAACTTGCTGGCAAATATGAACATATTGGCCCCTGAGCTATTTTTACTTCATTTTGAATGATAATGGTTTTGTAATTAAATCTTTTAATTTTGGGTTTGCAAGTGTAATGCCAAGTGTTATTGAATGTTGTTAATATGACCGTCATTCATCTTGTGGAAGGCTTACATCTATAATCTAAAATGAACAGCAAAGTGCAGCATTTTAACAAGGAAACAAAACACTTCTTGACAGATGGCATCCTTCGTGTTGGATTGTCTACAGCTCTACGTGTTAGACTGGGCTGTCAGAATGTTCCTAGCATAAGCAGCACTGTTTCTATCTTAACCATTGTATATCTGTTACCCAAAACACAAAAAATCAACAAATGTGGACAAAAATATAACTTACCTGAAAGTGGTTCAATGGTAAAGGCTTTGTGAGGCTGAATACTGCAAATCTCAAACTCAAAGTCAATCGGACAGCTGCAGCTCAGAGGGATAATATGGGTCTTGCTGTAGGAGTAAAAATATGTGTATGGTTTACTGTATAAGATGACAGGAAACTAAAATACAGTTAATGGTAATTCTGGTATAGTTCAGAGAGAATAGGGCCAGTGTATCTAGCATGTATAGATCAAAAGCTTCCCTTTAGAACCTCTAAGCTTCCAATAGACTCAGCTTTGGTGTTTTTTACCATATTTTACGATTTGCAGTTTTTTCACTACTTAGATGTGACTTACAGCAGACCCTAATTTGCTCACTTGCTTCTCATGGACTGGTTACAGAAGTTCTCTGGTAGGTTCAAAACAGAGCATTAATATTTCTATGGAAATTTACATTGTCAACTGAAATATTTTATGCTTGGGTTTTTAAGATTAACATGTCTTGGCACTTGTCCACTTTCATATACAGCCCCAAAATGCTGGGGCTCCAGATGATTAATGAAAGGAAGGCAGCACACTTGGAAAGAAC
This sequence comes from Polyodon spathula, assembly GCF_017654505.1. NCBI lineage: Eukaryota > Metazoa > Chordata > Actinopteri > Acipenseriformes > Polyodontidae > Polyodon > Polyodon spathula. Next base: position 6,607,068 of record NC_054544.1, on the reverse strand, counting down.
ATTTAATAATGCCCTTGGCACAAAAGAAATACTATGAAATTGCAAGCTCTCTAAAAATAATTAGCACATATATTTAGAATAACATTACACTTTTTCATGAATATTGATAAAGATGATGAATGTTAATCACGTGTGTTACATGAAGACACAAGCTGAAAGGGTAAAAATATATGGTTACCCCAGGCAAACCATAGCAAATGCATACAATAAGCATAGCAAACACATGATAAACTGCAAAATTAATGTGCAAATTGACACTTGATTAGGTTGAGAAAAAATGGTTTGGTTGTGTTTATAGTAAGACTTCGACCGATACAGAAAAGTACTATAGATATTGTTTTAATTTCTGTTAATTACAAAGTGGCAAGGAGCTCAGTGTTTTCAAAACAGAAGCTACCAGTTAGACACAGCTGCAGCTGACTACACTTTAACTAGACCTAAATGGAATTTGTACGTATTGTTTAACACTCATTGCATTTTAATTACAGGTTGCAAAGCAAATATCTATTAGGCTTTGCTATTTATTAGATTATTTTTACCCTTTGCAATAGAGGTGTTTTTGTGCCTGTTAATCCCCATGACATAAAATAAATAAATTAGGAAAATGGGATTTCACAATTTTATGAAGCTGCTGGCAGGCACATGGGCCATGTAAATAACAAGTATATAATTTATCAAGGCCATATAATCATGTATAAACATTTGCTAATACATGTCACATAAAGAATGAAAAGTGTAACATTGTTAATAAAACATCAAAGCGAAAATACTTCCTTTCTTGTGCCTATTATTTCACAATTTTTCTTTCGATTTTACATCACAGCTGTTTCCTTTCTGCGATCTAGTGTTGTTAATCCCTAAGATCTATTTTCAGTACAAAAGGCTCACCATTCAAAAAAAAAAAAAAAAGATAAACAATCACTAATAGCAGTCCTAATGGGTTGCAATTATTTTATGTTATTATGTGACAAAAAACCTTTCACACTAACGGGAATGTTCATATAAAGATGTGATATCTACTAAAGGGGCTATATGATACAAATTATTGGAACTAACATGAAATTTGGAATTTAGAAATTATGACAGTAAGCTAAAAAAAAAGAACAAATAACAGTTCTGAATATTTACATTAATGGATTACTTGGCTATATATATATATATATATATATATATATATATATATATATATATATATATATATATATATAGACAAATATTCAATATGTAAAAGATTTCTATTATAATGACATGTAAAACAAATTAAATATTACTTATTTTCTACAAGACATATTGACCTTATTCCAGAAACCTTATTCCAGAAGGCTGAAAGATTTGACTTAACTATAACAAATCTAGATACAAATATCCATACATTAATACTGAAACAAATATCAAATAACAATGACAAAATATACTCCAGATCTTCAAATACATTTAAATGAATGGTTATTGTGTGGAGCATTTTCTGCAGGCATTGTTTTATATTATAGTTCTACATCTCCACACGAAATAGTATTAGCAAGCTTGCAACTTTCTTGTACTTATTTATGCACTGGGAAACATCTGAATTACTCCATGTTCTACATTTTGTCGGTAAACCTCCCTCGTTTTAATAGGAGCAATGGCTCTTGTCTGATGGCCAACACACATAAATCTGTGCACTAAAACTGACAGTTTATCTGCAACATACAAAACCCAATATAGTCAATGTTATTGTCTTTTCTGGAACACATTTATCACATGCTGACGTTGGAGATCGTAAAACGTTACACTAGGAATCCTGTGTGAACCAGCAGCAGGGTATCAAGCTCTATCATAAAAAAGATGTGTGCCTTCATAGCTTTGTAGTCTTCCTATGAGAAATAAAGCTTAGCCACCTGTAAACACATTACAATATCTTCCAAACTATATTGCAAAATAGACAGAACAGGAGATGTCTCCTTTCAAAATGCATCTGATAATCAATACAAATATCAATAAATGTGTAGATCTATCAAGATAATAAATGTTGAGATTACTGTTACTACAATCTGCCATGCAAATATAAAATGTAAAAACAGGGAAAGACAATAAATCAACTAAATATATGGCACAAATACTGGCACATGGAAGAAAAGTATTTTCAAACAAATAGGTATTCTTTAACATCTTCCATATTTTGACTATAGACCTTTAACATAGACTTGGTAGTCTATTGACTGTCCTATAGGTGAAATGACTAATATATCTACTATCTTGCTAAACTGCAGTTACTGCTCATATACAGATGGCATTGCAATTGGCAATGGGTCAGTTGTATATAGTCAACAACCATGTGAGCTGACAAAGTGCAAAAATGTTTATGAAAGCGTATGACTACAACAAATATTCAAATAGCATGAAACACCTGTAACAAATAAAGAGTCTGTAAATATACATCTCCCTTATAAAGGTGTACCAAAGTAAAAGCATAAGTATAAACAAGCATTGTGATGCCCAGAGAGGTATGTTAAACTGCATAATTACTGTCGGAAACTTTTATAAGGGACAGATAGTCCTTAAAAGACATAGAACTTAAACAAACAGCCAAAAAAAAAAAAATGAAAACCTAGTGCAGTGATAAGGCACATCAACTACAAAGAGAAACTGGTTCAATTGGTCTTCCAACATTACTTTTCCAATCTGTTGGACACATTCAAATGTCTGTACAATCCTTTATGGAAATATAAATCAGGGATTTTCTGTCCAACGTTCACCACACTGTGTCACCTCACCGAGGCAAGTCACCAAAATAACTCACATGTTTCACAATGCATGCATGCATTCACCCGTTTACTTACTTTCATTTTAAATCACACGCCATGTAAACAGATTTAAACAAATAACTGTGCTCTTACACACACAAAAAACATGATAAAATAAAATATTTGACTAATTTATGTTACAATTCCAGTTTCCATTCCATGAAAGCAGGAAAAGTCTCACTAATCTTTCTGTATTTGTTTTAAAATAGTTAAAAAGGTAAACAAACAACTAAATTAAGACCAAAGACAATTACGACACCTGTTTCCCACATCATAAGTTACAAAGCTTACTGAGGGTAAATTCTTAAGTCGCAGCAAATAAATGTCTGAATATGCTGTTAGCTTCACTGTGAGTGTGAGTCACTGATCCAATTTATCAGCACGGGAGAACACAGGATATGACTGATGACTACAACCAAGAAATAAAAAAGAATTATAAAGATGCAGTGTTCCCTTAACCATGTTTAATTTTAAACTACAATACAATGCCTTGGTAAACTGATAGTTGACAATAGGTTGACGATAGCAAATAGTTGACCTTCATGAAAGTCCAGGTTATTTATTTGAAAAGATGGGAGGAACTTTTGAGACGTGTTAATCTGGTAGGAATACATGGCTACCGAATATTGCAATATACTTAATATCAATACATTTTAGACTTTCATGTCTTTTCAATATCAATACAGTTTATACATTTTTTTTTGCAGTATCATTGTTGTAATCAGCAATAATAAAGATAAAAGACACCAATTACTGTTAACAGCTCCTAATCCCAAAGGAGGAAGAATCTTAAATGTTTACGCATTTTATTATTATTTTTTCTTTATGGTCTGCTGTTTGCAGATAATAACTTGCTGAATGTTTATTCACCAACCGTTTGTGAGCTATCTCTTATCTTGTTTATTATCAAGATTGTCTTTTTAATAAACTTGTACCACGTATACCTTGACACAGACAATCTGACTGCATATTGAGTTCTGAACCTTGATTATTTATTTTTTGTTAAAGAGGTTATGTGCACAAAAATATTGTCTTCTACCATAAGAGATGTTCAACCATACAATACATGCTGTATTCACTTTTTGAATAGCTATCTAACAGGACACATTTATTCCAACAGTATTTTTTTTTTTTTTTTTTTTTAAATATATACAATATCAAGACAAATGCAGATATATAGGACAAATATATTTTCTAAACTTTCATTTTTCTAAAGAGTTTTCTTTCACCAATCTTTTGACTCCAATTCATGTTACCTTCATAATTTGCTCAGAACCTGATTCGCTATGACAATTTGTATGGTTTATAATAAAACAATAACGACAAGACACGTACATAATAACTAGATAACAGTCTTTCAAGTGGATAAAGTGACTTTATTAAAGTCTGAAACAGCCGAGGGAGACCGTTATCTGCAAGTACAATGAAGACAGAAGAATGTGCCTGAACATATAACTTTGAGTATGAATGTGAATTACTAAGAGACCGGAGGTGTTTACTATTATCTAATTGTGATTAAGGGCCTTGGTATAAAAAAATAAATACAATTGCCACTGACTTGGTGTGTACCAATGAGCCTGGATATTACAGTAACTTATTTAGTAAATATAATACTGTACATGCAACTATGTCGCCGCGACCCTCATCAGGAGAAGTGGAATGATAATGGATGGATGTATGTAACTATGTAGTTAAGGTTTTTATAATTGACTTTAATTACTTTATGACAATGAAATAGAAATGATATATATGAAGTTGGAATGCCCAATTATTATTTTTTTTTCTCATGCACCGCAGTGATTCCCCACACAGCTCAGGCTACCAGCCTCTGGAGGACAAAGACCAGCCCAGCAAATCTCCGTTGCCAAGCTCACTCGGCACCTGGCCTGTAGGGGTTGCCATAGAGCGGTGAGGAGAAACAGTCTAAGCCGGATCCCACCTCCCCAACCCCGGGCGGCACCCCCCCAGAGTCCCCAGCAAAGACTGGCTACCTTGCACAACCAGAATTTGAACTGGCAATCTCTGGTTGTATGACTCACTCTGCACGCTGCACGCCAGGGCTTTTACCAGGTGAGCCATTTGGGGGCCATAAAATTATATTTAAACAAAATAAAAGAAAATATTGATTAGGTCAACATCCCAATATCCAAAATCAATATAGAAACTGCCAGTTACTAGCAAATGCTACTATGCATTTAATGTTAATATTTACCTCTGCCCGAGGGGAACACTGGAGAGGTTAATGTGTGAAGGGAAGTCCAAATCGTTTATCACTGGATATGCATGTATAGGAATGAGAAGGGTATCATCCTAGAAAACATAACACATTTCCTCTTATTGGATGTAAATTAAAATGTTTGACATCACATTTAAATCATCATCAGGTCTTCAGCATGCATCAAGTTTGTAATGGAAACTTGCTGCGTTCAGGTTCAGTAGTAAGGCAAAATCCACTCATGCTCGCAAAGTAAATATTTTTTAGCCACTGCATTCTTTCCCCAAACAAAAAAGAATGACAAAACCTACTTCATAAACAAATTTGTCACAACTAGAACACTAACACCCCCTTTAATGCTCATTTTATTTAACCAAGGACGAGACAGAAACTAGAACTAATCGAAAAAGTTCTCAACATCACTCCAGAGAGTTTGTGTCACACAAAAACCAAACAAGTCTGATATCATCCACAAGCCTGAACACACTCATCCGTCTCAAACAAAAGTTTTAAAAGGGTTAAGGCATACCTGATACAACCTGATATTACCTACTGTACATTGCATTTTCATAGCCTTAGCTTAATACTGAAAATCAATATTAAAAAACAAAGCTTTGTGACCTCTGAGTATAAGACCCAATATGCAGTTTAATAATTTATTAGACAGACTGCGGCTGTAGCTTTTCAAACTGTATATTATGTTTTATCAATTTATGATCTGTTCTTCGGTAGAGACTTAAAACTGAGGTCCTATTGTAAGTGACTCTGCAGCAGCAGTTGTGATGTATAGTTCACCCCCTAGTCTCTGTAAGTCGCTTTGGATAAAGCGTTTGCAAAATGACAAAATAATAACAATAATAATAATAATAATAATAATAATAAATAATAATAATAATAATAATAATCTCATTTTAACAAAAGAAAAATATATACAGTATCCTATTTGGAAATATGCAATATTGAATTAAACATGATTTGCCCAATGCTGCTTGCATTAGCATTAATAGCAGCAGTAAATAACTGCTCAGACACTCACCTTACAGTGAACACGGATACTGTCATAAAAGTATCGCCATTCATCAGGGCAAAATTGGACTGTAACTGTGTAAGAAAGCCCAGGGACCAATCGATACTATAAGGAGCAAAAGAAACGTACATTATGAAGCATTTATCTTTTTGCTTTAATAAACAAGCCTGCAAAAACCTCTTTTTTTTTTTTTAAAGTTCACCTTTTTGGAATACTTGATATGAAAGTATTTTGTTTGTGTTGGCAAAATATGGATATTTATTACATCAGAGGAAATATTCACCAGGTTCTGTAAAAAGAAAAAACAGTGATTACATTTATTATTTTATTAAGTGTTAAAAAAATAACAGCACAGTAATAGTACATTATCATATATATATATATATATTATATTATATATATATATATAATATTGCTAAAAACTTATTTTTTGGGTAATGTTTAACTACTACCCATTTTACTGGGTTAAAGCGTTTAATTTGTCGCTTTTTTTCTGAACAAAAAAAAGCTGTTGATAGATACAATAACTACATCAGATTGCAGTCAGATAAAATGCATATTGCTCCAAATAAAGTCACTGATATATAATCATTTTTAAATTATAAATCCAAACAGTGTTATTTATATGGAGAACAAACTATTTTCCTTCATGTGGGATGGACCGTGTTTGTTTTGACAATTGCATGTACATAGCACTACTGTATATCTATAGATTTCAATATTGACCAGTACACCAGGAGTGAGTATCATTCCAATGGGACCTTTTCCTCAAATGCAACCCTGTTTATTTAAATGAGCTTCCAAAACCAGGATTTACCAAGGACTACATTTTAATTATGGCACTGATATCCTTAAAACAGTTTTTGAAAACTAAATACCGAAAAATATGATACCATGTGCAATTATTTAATGCTAGGGATAATACACAGGTAGCATAGAGAGCATGTATACAAGCGAATAGAGAGTACTGTGCAGGAAGTTTCATGTACTTTGAATAGTAACAAATCACGATAGTGTGAAACTACAGGTTGTAATTCCTAGAAAAAGGTTCAATGAAAGATGTTCAAAAGGAGAACAAACGTTTCAAAAAAACGTCAGAATAACAACAGTAATAATAACAATAAAAAACAAAAACATGTCATGCCAGGTTAAATATAGTTCAGCTGTGCAAAACTGAATATTAGAGTCAGGATTTGTATGTATTTTTGTGCTCTGAACTCACCAGGACCTGTTGATAACTCTTCCCCAGTTCAAAACCACCAAAATGCAGCACAGCAGGCACTGCCTCAATAGCATTGTTTTTCTGTAGTTTAGCATAAACCTCTGGAAGAAAGGATGAAATATTTAAAGATCAAAACATCAAATCACTGTTAATTAAACAAGCAACGTGGAAAAAAGCCACCTGAACCAAAATGTTATTACCAATTGAATGAGAACAATCCAAGGACTGCAATGGAGCTCTCTCAATGCTGATACCGTAACCTTGTGCTTATTCTTAAGGCTGAATTGTTTATAATCAGATTATATCAGCAATGAGGACACAACGAAATACAGATTTTTTTTTTAAATACATTATGGTGGTGATGAAAGGTTCTGCATTGGCATAGCTTGAGACTGAATTATGTTCTATGCACAGGGAGAGGTATAGAAATAGCAATGTGAGCTACTAGCATGCCTCAAGTCTGTACTGAAGAAATACTTATTTTTGATACTTTGTGCCCATTACCAATCGTGCAAAATAGTGTTTCTCTTTTTTAACTTGATTACACTGCTAGTTTATGTTAGAAATCCAGACTCCATCCACACAAGAGGTAAAAGGCATTAACTTACTGCACCACCTACACTGCCCTAAAGGCTTTTATTAATCAGTTAAAAATATAAAAAATATATATAGTTAACAATATAGACCTGTATTCTTTTGCCCTAGGTATAAAATATAATGTCATACTTGTTTCCAAAAGGTGATTTGGTACTTCTTTTCCTTTCCTGAATTCTTCCACCAGCTGGCCCAATGGGAGAGGTGTTTTTTTCTTAAAGGTCTTACTAAATTGTAGATCTGGTTGAACCACCTCCATTGTTTCCACAGCTCTTTTAGCAGCTCAACAAAGCAGGGCTTTCAGAACCTTTGTGTGAATAAAAAAAAAAAAAAAAAAAAAAAAAAAAATAATAATAATAATAATAAAGGTTTATCTCATCTAAAAACACAATATTTTTGTTTAAATATTTAAACTTGTTTGGGACAGTTGTCAAGTGACCTTACACTTGACCTCACAAGACTGTTCATTTCTGTAAAGGGAATCACTAAACTGTACAGCATATAAAAATACCAGGGCCATAAAACAGCGTTTTTCTTACAGTAAGAAATTAAGATATAAATCAAAATACAAAATGTAAGATTCGTAAACAGCTTTAAAATGGGTTATGTCCCTATTTAAAGCTAACATGAGAATTTCAGAAGTCTTTCCTGGAATCTGTTTGCATTACCTATAGGTCTCACATGAGCATTTTTGTAAGGAACACGTTATGTATCTTTTTGGTTAAAAAATCAGGTAAACAAAATCCTCAGCTTGATTGCCTTACTTTGCGATAGTATTTTCTTCCTAGTTCATTTTAACTCAACAGTCAAAGCATGTCAGTCAAATGGGGAAGCAGCAGGCTGGTTAATGACAGGAGAGGTGGCACTGAAAGGGTTTGAGACCTACATCACGAATAGAAATGCACAACTGTTACAAATCATTCTTCTGAGAGCTAAAACTAAATATACCAACATTTCTTAAGAAATCAAACACTAAGCAACGTGAGTTACTTAGTTTTCCACTTTTGTTTTTAGTAAGATTTAAAACAGAAGAGCTATTTTTATCTCTAAAGACTTTACGGAGGTATTGTAAAGCGCAATAAATCCTTGGTAAATTCACAGTACACGAAGCAGGGTTATGTTGCATTTTCAAATGCGAATTTTAACACTTTTTAAACGTTAACCAACTTCAATGCTGTGTGACTGCGCGTACTTCACCAATACACTTGTTTCAATTTAAAGATGATTATAATATGGGCTGTTAAGAGTTACACATATTATCGTACACAAAAACATAAAAAAAAAAAACCCAAACAAACAAAAAAACAATGTAGTAACCCATTCCAAATACATACTGTACAGGCATAAGATATAATAGGTACATATTTACGTTTTTCAAAAATATTTCCCTCCAAAAGTCTCAGTAAAAACGCTGCTTTTCCTGAATTTTAATAAAAGTAAACACTGTACCTCTTCCACTACTGTGCAAAAACGAATGCACAACTTCCTCCAAACATTCTCGTCGCCATGGTAATACTAGTTACCAACTTCCTGGCTGGGACGTAAACTGGGTGGAGCGTTTACTTAATCAGCAGGCCTGCGTTGCATGAGCAGTGAGGTTATAGCAGGTGGTATTGTGTTTGTTACTGTGGCAATAAGCTGTTATTTACGAATGTTACAGTCGTACAAAGCGGCCACTGAACATGCCGCGTATTGTGTGGTTTTGACAGACTCGATATCAGTGGAGAAGACATGGACTTGTACGTAGGTGAAGTTGTTCAGATAAGCAGATGTGTCACTGTAAAAAGCACCCCCATTTACTGTTGTGGTCGAGTATTTGCACTGCAGTGTGTGAAAAGTACAGGTGCTGCTGGTCTGCCCAGCAGGGTGAAGTTGTTTTAATACTGGACACGAATCACAACTGTCACGCACTTGGTAATACAATTGCTCCAGCTTCAAGTCCTACTAAAAAATAAATACAAATAAGCGCAGGAATTCTTTATAATTTACAAGGTATATGCATTGTACCGTCCTAAATATAGAAGCAAAAATCTGCCGTGGTTACCTTAACCCTTTAAAGATATCTTTAAATGACTTCCTGTTAATTTAGAGATGTCTTAAATAAATTATAAATATCTTAAAACATATAGCATTTTCTCAGGAATTCATTTTCAGAGATCTGAAAATAACGTGCCTTGGATAAAGGCAACTGCCAAATAAATACATACATCTACAGACTGTGTTCCACTTATTGCTGTATTCCACACATCTCTTCAGCTTCTCTTAATTTTTGCTGGACAAAATGCTGAATATAGTGAAAAGTGTTGAACTTAAGTAATGTTAAAACTTTACAATGCATTAGTAAGACCTCATCTAGAATAATGTGTTCAGTTCTGGTCACCTCACTACAAAAAGGATATTGCTGCTCTAGAAAGAGTGCAAAGAAGAGCGACCAGATTTATTCCTGGCTTTAAAAGGCATGTCATATGCAGACAATCTAAAATAACTGAATCTACTCAGTCTTGCACAAGGAAGACTATGCGACGATCTGATTCAAGCATTCAGAATTCTAAAAGGTATTGACAATGTCGACCCAGGGGACTTTTTCGACATGAAAAAAGAAACAAGGATCAGGGGTCACAAATGGAGATTAGATAAAGGGGCATTCAGAACAGAAAATAGAAGGCACTTTTTTTTTTTTTTACAGAGAATTGTGGGAATCTGGAACCAACTCCTCAGTAATGTTGTTGAAGCTGACACACTGGGATCCTTCAAGAAGCTGCTTGACGAGATTTGGGGATCAATAAGCTACTAAATGCCAAAGGAGCAAAATGGGCCGAATGGCCTCCTCTCGTTTGTAACCTTTCCTATGTTCTTCTTATGTTAAACTCATTTAAGTGTTGTATTTTATATACATTAGCACTAGGCATCAGGTGTATTATTTCGGAGTGATTATGACACGGCATTGTTAGTCATAACAAAATAGTCAAATGAATAACTTTGAATCATTAATTAATTATTCCAGATAATATCCCCGCCTAGTGGGCTTGGTTCCAGTTCAGCCGCTATTAAAAAAAAAAAAAAAAAAAAAAAAAATCACGGAAAACTTCTTTTCACCAGCCAGGCAGGATCAGTAAAGTAGCGACACATTCTTTTCTGTAAGTGACAGGACTTCAACTGACAGCTTCTTCAGATTCTTAACTTAAATCCAATATTCGGTTGCACTGTTCAAACATTGCCTAAAAATCCGGTACTATACGTACAAGCATCACGATTTATTTTAAAGAGCTGAGTGAAGCTTTGGTTACTAACCTGTCAAAATGGCTTTGGAGTTAAATGGATCGAATAATATTAGATTTGACTAAACTGTCTGGAAGCCAGTGTTGAAATGCACAGAGGGAACGCGTACCTGACCATCCAAAAACGCGCACCAACCGTGTCAAATACACAGGATCATTTTCTTCTGGATTTGAAAAAGACAAAATATGGTTCACACAAATGAGTGATTCTAATCAACGTTTAGTTTTTTAAAGAGTATCTTCAAAATGTGGGTCTTTGTTTTTCTGGTTTGCTTGGAGTTTTTCATACCGGTGAGTAAACAGTCAGTCTTTTAAAAGACACGCATATTGTGACAGGAATCAAGCCACTGTAAATGACCAATTGTACCAACTGAAGTATGTTACAAAGGCAAACATTTTATACAGCACACTATATAAAGTATACTGCATTATACGATGGTAAAACATATCGAAGTGTTGTAAAGCATAGTGAAAGCACGGCTTTGATAAACTGCGAACAGCAATGTGTGCACTAAGGTTTACAAATTGAAAATATCAACATGGAACAGCACCTTGGTGTTTATTGCAGTGCAAGGATTTCCATTACATAGTGAATGAATTTCCAAATCAGTTAATCACGGTTCATGTTTCTTCGGAATCTACATGGAAATTACTCAGACAAGGTCATTTAGTTATTTGTCTGTATTGTCCAATGCATAGTAGACTTTTAAACCGTTAACTGACTGAGTCCAACAAAGTACCCTACAAATCACATTTCTGCACCTTGAATAACGTGCTACATTAGTAACATTTAAGGACAGTGGTTTTTAATTAAAACAAACAAACAAACAAACAAACAAAATACATAAATAAATAATATACAAAATAACAGTTATATCTTTTATAGTGAATTTGTAAATTAAGTCACATGCTCACATTCGTAACATTGTAAAGTGACACATGGAACTTTTTTATTCTTTAATTTTTATTCTTATTATAATTATTTTTATTCTACAGAAGTAATTGCCTGCCTTATTAATAGCATAATGGGTTTTCATGTCCTCCTTGGTTGGTCTTAACAAATGTCTTGCTAGCCTTAATAAGATATGTGCATGTCAAAAGATAGGTTTGTGGCCATTTGTTATACTAAAAACTCATCAAAAAGTAGCACACAATCAAAGTGTAATTGATTTGCCATAAGAAAAATGTTTACCATGGTCTCAGTCTTATAAATATGTAAATGTAATAAATATGCATGTTGTAAATTGATATGTTTTGGTGGGGTATGAGCAAGCTTACAACAATTCATCAATGGTTTAATTCCAGTTGAGATTTCTATAGACGTACTGTGTATTCAATTAGTATATAGGGTTCCTCCACCAAAGGAATACACACCCTTAATACAAAGTCATTACATTCTTCTGAAGTATGTATAATATTATGTTCTGTTTAAAAAAAAAAACAAAAACAAACAAACAAAAAAAAACACACTAAATAGACAAACTGTGATTAAAGACACCATTTTTTTTGCCATTTTACCCAAACACACACTTGTTTGTTTGGAGCGTGCCCAACCATATATGATTAAAATATATAAGTTATTTTAACAAAAACACCCCCCCCCCACCCCCCACCCCCAATAAAATCGTCAGTTTATTTGTTCAGTTGTTTCCCCATATTTAGAGACTGCCTAAGGTTTGCTTAACAGGTGTTTGCAAATATATAACCCCCATGTTATTACAGTTTTATTAAAACACTACACACATGTTGTCGTTGTTTTAAGGTCAAAGCAATTCCACTAGAGTGTGAGCTACACAATATTCTCATACAGGAAGAGGAGCACTGCAATGAACTTTTGTCCCAGGAGAAGCAAAACTTATCTGAAGCCGGATTGTCCCGGACAGGTAAGAAGCTATTGCTATACACTTCCAGAGTCATCAAGGTGGGGAGTTCAATATGGGCACACACAGTTCTGTAACAAGAGCAAACAATCCGTTCAGCATATTTTGCTGACAAGATATAAAGACAAGGAAGTAATACAGTCATACCTTGTTAGATCATGTATGACGGTATTCTAATAATTTTTTTTTTTCCTCATCAAAAATACCAATATACGGTAAAATAGTTTTAGTGTCAGTTACATTATATATGCTTTTAATTTAAAAGGCATTTTACATCTGTGGCATTAATCCCGCTACCCTGTATCTCTTCTTCGTATTGATCCTGCTGGTTTTTCCCTAGCTAGGTATTGACCCATGTGGTAAGAACATAAGGACATAAGAAAGTTTACAAACGAGAGGAGGCCATTCGGCCCATCTTGCTCGTTTGGTTGTTAGTAGCTTATTGATCACAGAATCTCATCAAGCAACTTCTTGAAGGATCCCAGGGTGTCAGTTTCAACAACATTATTGGGGAGTTGATTCCAGACCCTCACAATTCTCTATGTAAAAAACTGCCTCCTATTTTCTGTTCTGAATGCCCCTTTGTCTAATCTCCATTTGTGACCCCTGGTCCTTGTTTCTTTTTTCAGACTGAAAAAGTCCCTTGGGTCGACACTGTCAATACCTTTTAGAATTTTGAATGCTTGAATTAGGTTGCCACGTAGTCTTCTTTGTTCAAGACTGAACAGATTCAATTCTTTTAGCCTGTCTGCATATGACATGCCTTTTACGCCCGGAATAATTCTGGTCGCTCTTCTTTGCACTCTTTAATCAAAATGCATTGAACAGGGAAAACGTTAGAACACGTTGTAAGAAGCCAATATTAAGTTTCACAGCTGTTTAAAACTGTTTAAAACTTGAAACCAGTCAAATAAGCCCCATTGCGTTAAATATGAGAGATCATTCACTAACTATATTATTGTTTTCAAGAAAGCCTCTATGTTTACCATAAAACATCCTATTTATTTTATAGTCAGACACTAGGCTATATAGTGCTACAATATTTAAGTGTTTAATATGATTGTGCAGAAATAAAACATTAGCTCCACCCAGTGGTAGTTCTTGTAATAAATTAGATCTTTTATTCTATTTCACTATCTTAAAGACTAAGAAAGCCCTTCAATGTGCTGACTTGCAAAATAAAATTAAAACTCTGACTTGCCACAATGAGAACATAGAGGTATTCTTGACAAAAGTTAACAAAAACAGAATTATGAAAATGCATCAAAGAACTGTTGTGTAAAATAACTGTCAAGAACTGGAATAAGAACTAATGTTTAAAATGAAGATCAAAAGCTCTAGGTAATTTTCTCTGCTTTTAAATCATAGAGCAGATAGAATCAGTTATGGTAGTGTTTTTTGCACCAGTGTTGTAGTTACCTCTGTTCTGTTGCTATGGGGGCTTCAAGTGTTTATAGCATCTGAAGGTTGTTAATACTGTAGGAAGGTGAAACGTTAACAAAAATATTATTAAGTGGTAGCCATACTACGCCACAGAAGGCACCACCTTCAGATTAAGTTAAAATTGATTTTAGGTTTGTTTTTATTTGGCACTGGAATTATTAGGCAAGGAGGGAGACAACACATATAAACAGTCTTTGTTTTTATTTTATGCAGTAGCACCCCTGGCTTTGCATGGCTTCCATCATATACAGGGATTATAGTTTTGTTCAATGGCTTTCAGCATCCCCATTTTAAAAATTGTTCCAGTGCCACTGCAATCGGCTTTTTCTTCTTGTTTCCCTTGGTTGTACCATTTGCTCTTTCACCGCAGGGCATGAGTCAAACGAGATCAGCAAGAACCAGCACGCTTGTGAAGGCTTGTAGTAGGCCTACAGACACTGTAACAGTCACCAACACACACAGGCACGATGTCAGCACAAGAACTAGAACCTTAAACAGAACACACAGTCTCAAGCTGCCACTTAAAAGATAATTTACAACAACACATACAAAAAAAAAAAAAAAAAAAAAACAATCTCTGTGCACTTGCCTTGATGCTGTTTAGAAAAAGAGCTATTCTTGACAAAATAATAAAGTCAGTGATCAACGTAAAAAAAAAATGTGATTAAGTAAAACACACAAAGAAAACAAAATATAAAACAATGAATTATTTTGTCCATAGAATGCCAAGGAATGTGGGATAACCTGAGCTGCTGGCCTTCCTCTGCCATTGGAAAGACTGTTGCAGTGGCGTGCCCCAAATTCCTCTTTGTGCTCACTGGAAAAGAAGGTAATAAATGGAATAAGACAGAAGACAGTGATAACAGCGATACAGTACCTTCACAACCTTTGACAAAGTTTCCAGTCTGTGTTCTTTGGGGTGCCAATGTAATGGGCAGAGTTGTGTGATACACTACCATTACAGATTCTGTACTGTACCCTGTCGGTGAGAGGAGATGAGGTTAAAAGCTCTAAAACCGCAAATGCGGACGAGCTCAGCTTCAAGTTTAAAGTGTTAGCAAATAAGTTATAGGGTTTACATCAAAACACACCTGTAACCTTTAAACGGTCAATAGTGGTACATTAAAGGCCTTAGTAGAAACGCTTGTCATTTTAACTTAGTTTCTTTTAGTGTATCTCAACATTTTCACAATGAACGCTGTGTAGAAATCTGCTGACTGGCTTAGTAGATATTCGGTGTATATACAAACCTGCATCCCACACCCACATATTTCCTGCAAGGGTATTCAAATGATGACCTTCAATATAGTGTGCTAAACTCTAGAGAGTACTGTTTAGAAACGTTCATTTCAAGCAGGTTATCCACAGTTTTATTAACCTCTTTGTCATTTTCTGTGACAGGTTTTGTTTATAGAAACTGCACCGCTGATGGCTGGTCTAATTCATTTCCCCGACATGACGTCGCCTGTGGATTTGATACTAACGACACAATTGAAGATGACAAAGTGTGATGATTTCAGTTGCAACAGAGCTGTCTTTATCTTCCTGTACCCTTATTTATGTATACTGAAAATGTTCAGGCTATATAACCACTCATTGTTTAAGTGCACTTATTTTCTAATGGTTTTATAAACCTTTTACATTTGCTTAATGATCACTGTAGAGCTCACTGGACAGTTGTTAGGATTCAGTAAAATGTATGCAATGCACAGATGTGTGATAGCATCATTCCACTAATTACTCTGCTCTTCCTTATCCACAGAACACATACTACATGAATGTGAAGACCATGTACACTGTGGGGTATGGCACATCTCTTGTGTCTCTGAGCATCGCGGTAGTGATTCTTTGTTTCTTCAGGTGAGGAATTGTTTATTTAATCCTCTGTAAAAGAATAAAGTGAGAATAATAAATGGAATATTGTGTATCATAACGTGATTCTATCAAGGGAATCTGTGGAGCAATAGTAACAATACTAATAAAAAATCTACAACTATTAAACACTCAATCGTGCTAAATTTATCGTATATATATATATATATATATATATATATATATATATATATATATATATATATATATATATATGTATGTTTACTGTGAACTGTGGCATGCCGCTAATGGTGTCAGGCAGTGATTGACATACTAACAGTTTGCAAAAATCAATTTGCTCTGTAGTATTGAGTGAGTGGTATCAGTTCCTAGTGCAGTAGTATCAATGCACTTTACACATCTGAAAGCAGCATATCAAGATGCATTTTCTGAAAGTTTATACAGGGATAATGCTTCCCTCTGCAAGCTGATGTTTGCAGATTTTACATTCACTAACTCAGTGTCTGCAGTTGCAAGGGTGGTTGAAACTTCTAATCCATCTCGCTTCAGACATGCAAGTTTACCAATTCAAACTTTCTAGAGCTACAGTGTCACACATATGATTTTTCTTGTGTCTTTTCTAATAGGAAACTTCACTGTACAAGGAATTACATCCATATCCAGCTGTTTATATCTTTCATTCTTCGGGCTGTTTCAATCTTCGTCAAAGATACAGTGCTGTTTTCTACTGAATACATTTATCATTGCGATGCATACTCGGTAACTATTTTATATATATATAAATAAGTGTCATCACCTATCGTAATAGAAGAAGGATAATGTCTGAGAAGCAGTACTGCTAGGACTCCATTATCCTCAATTACAATTACAGAATAATAAACCAAAGGATGTATTGGTTTTAGGTTTCAAATCTTTTGTAATGCAGTCTACAGTTCTGATGGGTCCTTCTTTCTGTTTGCATTAGTGAATTCTAATTTAACTATTTAGTACTAGACAGTGTTTTGGTACTGTAGCATGTTACTGCTCTGATAACTGTAGAATGGTTGAGAATAGTGTCAGTTGTGTAATAAAAGGTATTCTTCAAACAGAATGTCAAGCTGACAATGTATTACAAGAGTCATATGAGATTATATTGTGCCCCATGATAGATAATATTCCTGCATTTCCCTTTAGTCACAGTTTAGTTTAATCTCTAACAAGATTGAAAAGCACATTTTAACAGAAATAAATAAATATACATATACATTGCTTTGTCAATAACTAATGCATTCTCCACCCTGTTGTAAATACAGCACTGTTTTTTTGTTGTTTTCTGCAGGCGGGGTGTAAATTTGCCATGATTTTCTTTCAATACTGCATCATGGCTAACTACAGCTGGCTGCTGGTAGAAGGACTTTATCTACACACACTGCTGATTTTATCATTCTTCTCAGAGAAGAAATATTTTTGGTTTTACATAGTTCTTGGCTGGGGTAGGTTGTTTTTATTTGTTTATTTTTAAAATAGCTTTGTAAGATTCTAAAAGTGAGGGTGCCAGAATATATTAATTTCTAAAATGTATTTTACTTTACTTGTACATTATTTTTTGTTTGAACTAAAGTGATTTAATTTCTTAAGTATTTTTGTGTCCTGCCAAGACCACTATTATTCAGTTCTGACAACACTTCTGCATTACTAATGCAACTCTTAAAAAAAAACAAACCAAAAAAAAAACATTGTGTGGCATACTGTACAATATCATCCTCTGGCCCAGAGAGTTCACTGCTTTGCATACAGTTTTATTCATGGTTCTGAAGAATTAGGGCAAATTACAGAATATTGTCAATTCAGTCTATTGAATTCTGCTATTTTATTCTATTGTAGGCTCCCCTTTGATATTTATTACAGCCTGGTCAATTGCAAAACATTTACATGAAGACATAGGGTAAAACAATATTGTATTTAAACATTTTTTAGTCTTAACGCATATTTAGTTAAAAATCTAATAAAAGCAACCAATGTATTTAAAATGTCTCTTGTTTTGTAGATGCTGGGATACGAACATTAATATTGGCATCTGGTGGATAATTAGAGGTCCTGTAATTATATCAATTTTTGTAAGTAAAATGAAAAACTTCAGGTTAACTAGTCTTATTTAATGCGTATTTATATCATACACATTTTATTTTGTTATATACAGTAAAACTAATGAATATTGTCTAGGCAAGGTATTATTTTATCATCATCCTTTAATGTTAAGCATGCTGTCATTCTTTTACAGATCAACGTTCTATGCTTTGTCAGTATCATACGAATACTGGTTAGCAAGTTGAAGACTCCAGATGCACGAGGAATGGAATTCAACCATTACAAGTGAGTCTGCGTTTTATTTTATTAATATTACTGACTTTATACTTCCTGGATTTATATCATTCTGAAAAAGCCTGGTATTCAAAGGTAAAAATAAGAAAAGAATGGCTGAAGTAATTCTTACACACACCATTTAAACACAGCTTCTAAATTCCAAATGATGCCACTGCACTTAATCATTCTGTTTAAAAAAAATAGAAATGATACAGTACAATGTTGCTTTAAAGAGACTCTATACTCAGGGCAGTGTGATAGTAATATGCTGACTGATGATATCACTTGTATTTCTTTTCTAGGAGGCTTGCAAGATCTACCCTTTTGTTAATTCCGCTCTTCGGAGTGCACTATATCTTGTTTGCATTTTTCCCTGAAGATGTGAACACTTTAGCTGTGGAAATCCGGATATTTTTTGAACTTGCACTGGGATCGTTTCAGGTAAATACTATTATACCTTTATGTAAAGCTGTCAGAATGTGAACGCTGCGTGATTTTGAAAGCACTGGTTTAAGCACACCATCTGTTAAGTGACAGGTACATCGGAATCTCATTTACAAGCAGTGACTGGAATTAAATGCAGTGTGTCGGCTACCCTTGCCAGTTTCATTAACACATGTGTTTGATAGGATATGTGTTTAAACTTGTCAAACGTTCCGATTGGGGTCCCACCCAATATTCACTCTGGCTCAAGGAAGTATGGAGCAATTCCATGCTAGTATAAGAGCTTGACAACCTATCGTTTAGGTATGTAAATACTGTGAAATTCTCATTTCTGGGCAGTTTGATCAATGAGCGCTTAATTAGCCTCTGCAGAAGTAATAAAAAAAAAAAAAAAAAAAAAAAACAGACTGTTGTCTGACGGTTAAAAAAACAGGCTTATAAACAGGAGGTCCCGGGTTCAAATCCCCGCTCAGCCACTGAATTGTTGTGTGACCCTGAGCAGGTCACTTAACCTCCTTGTGCTCCATCTTTCGGGTGAGATGTTGTTGTAAGTTATTCTGCAGCTGATGCAGAGTTCACACACCCTAGTCTTGTATCGTGTGAAGTGTTTTGTGATGGTGGTCCGCTATGAAAGGTGCTATATCATTATTATATTGCTAAAAATAAATACATATTAAGTACCATATTTAAATGCTCTTTTCTTAAACAGGGATTTGTGGTTGCAGTTCTTTACTGCTTTCTAAATAGCGAGGTAAGTGTTATTCTATAATCCAAGATGCATTATAAACATTATCCACATAGTTTACGCTAGATATTGCTCAATTATTTTAATGTTTTTTTTTTTTTTTTTTTTTTTTTAAGGGAGAATATAATTTCAGTAAACTAAAATACAGGTGTGTGCAGATGGTATGCAGTTTTGAAAAAGTAGCACCACCTGTTGATATATCTTGCAGGGTCAATAAATCACCCATGGAATGAGAAACAGGCCGGATTAATATACAGCACAGTAAAAGGGTGGAAGTATTCAGTTACATCACTAAAAGCGCAAATTAAAGTTTCACATACAAAACTCTGTATTTCCAGATTATAACTTTTGACATTGATCCATTCTGTATTTGAAATGGATTCACTGATACAATTCATATATGGGATAAGACCCAATAATTATGTTTTTTCATTTTTTTTTAAATTCTGTTGAGTAGGTTTGTGTGATGTTTTAGTATACAAATTAATTTCATAATGTGGTCATTCATTTTTATTTACATAATGCAATCTGTGAAAGAATTACCATCATTTATATTGTTTCTCTAAAATGCCAACTTCAGTATCCTCTGGAACAAGGGAAGAGGGTGTATTTAGGAGATACTTTGAGACACAATAGCTGTGGCTGTGCATGCATCCATTTATCATGTGTGTCATAATTAAACTGAAGAAATGTGTTGTGTATGTAATTCTTAGGATCATCCACCTTCTCTTCATCTCTCTCCTGCCATTTAAATATACTAAAAGCTTTATTGTTATTCATCATTGTTCTGTACAAAAGAAGTGCAGGATTCATTATGCTTTCTGTATGCATGTCAGAGTAGGTAATGAGCTCTTTGCAGAAATCTTTCCAAGGCAATCATTCAAGCTAGCTGACAAAGATTAGTTAGCAGTGCTAAACTTGTATACAAAAACTCAACCAATTCCTTACTCATTTAGTACGAATGCTGGGCAAAATTTCTGTTATCACTTTGTAGTGTTGAAAAACAATATCCTCGAGATTTGTTTTTATTTAAATATAACTGCATTTGGGATATATATATATATATATATATATATATATATATATATATATATATATATATATATATATATATATATATATATATATATATATATATACACATAACACCATATGTCAAGGTCTGTTATCAATAGCCAGTATAGGGCCTGCCCAGCAAATGTCTTTTGTCGTCTGGCCCGTAAGACAGCATGCAGGCATCGCAGCAAAAGATGCATATAGTGATCTTTCACACGTGAATATGGTATTTAAACAGGGACCAGAGCAGGCTTGTGATTGGTTTTGTTTCTGCCACAACCACAAAATTAAAACAGGCAAATTACAGTAGGTGTTACTTTTAGTTAATGTAGATTTAGAAGTAGGTTTGGCAAATTAAAAACCCAAACCAAAATGGGGGGTTAAAGTTTAAAATATAAAACAAACTATAATACACTGATGGAATTCTTTTTTAGGTGCAATGCGAAATAAAGCGAAAGTGGAGACGATGGAAGCTGAAGAAACATTTTAATGGAGAGTCGAGACACAGTCACAACTCCACCAGCACTGGAGGTAAAGGGTCCACTCAAGTGTCACTGCTCACTCGAGAACTGAGACAACCCAGTCTGTGTGCTTCCACTGGGGAATGAAATTACACAGGCTATGCAAGGAAAGAACTCCATGCAATATCCACGGACTCTGAAGAGCCATGACTTTGAATGTGATGAGTCACGATCATTGTGGGAGAAACTGGGCACTTATATGCCACTAAAGCAGCTAACTTTCACTGTATTATACGATGCAAACAAAATCTCAGCTAAGGCAGGTTGGTAGATGTCAATCATCTCCTTCTTTGCAGCTAATGAATCTTACCTCTGCTATGACAGGACTAAGACATAATACTCCCCTCCCTATACAAAGGATTACTGCTGAGTGCAAGTGTCATGTGACAAAAGAATAAACATTGGGTCCAAAAAGCTACATTTTTTTTTCAGGTGTCGGGTTGACAAGGCTTTAACAAATAATTGTCAAATATGTATTAGCTTTATAAAGCTGTTAGACTGGCCAGTCATTTAAACGTTGTTGAGGGGACTTTGTACTTCTTCATTTTAGCCCATCTGAAGCACTGAGTACCAGTTCTAAGGATTGGTGCTGTGATGGATTAGTTTGGCACCTTGCCCTCTTTTCACTGTTGTCAGAAAACCATAAATAACTGAATTGTCCCGGAAATTGTAAAGGTATAATCAATAGACCCACTACACTGATGGTAAAATCAAAAATGGATCCTACAAAAATCTGGTACATGTAAATGCTGGAAGATGCAGATCTGAGGAAATAAAACAAAATCACAACAAAGACAAAAGGGATGTTTTGCACTGAAGGCATGTTGAATACTTTTGGAAGCAACATATCTGTGTCCGAAGCAATTGGTGAAAATACTAATTTTGAATTCATATAAATTTTTTGCATATGCTGATGATCTTAGAAGGCCCTTTCCCCTTGTAAAGACAGACAGTGATATTTTGGGAAGAAACTGAACGCAGCATGTATATCTGAATCTTGGCCCAAAGCTTCTCGCCCTGTAAGAGCATCGTAAGAACCACCTTTGCATACTCCAGTGTTTTCCAAACTCCGTTGTGTTCCCAGACACTCTTGTACTTGAGGTCAAGAATGGTTCTCCTCTACAGATGGCTTATGAGAAACCAAAACTATTTATACACACTCTACATATTGTGTTTCAGTTGTCCGCTTAGCAAAACATAGTTTCATGCAGCATAGTGGCTATCAATCGGAATACAATACTGTTTCCAGATGCATGCCAGACGTGCTACAGACCGTAAGTTATCCAAAATCGTGTTAATAGCTGTGTTACAAAACCCAGAAAATGTCCCTCTGTCTATAGCCTCTTCTTCGCCTCTGACCCTGCTACCTATTTCAGTGACAAAAGCTATTGTCTTTTGGAAATACTGCATTAAGAGTTTAGACATATTTAGGTTGGTAAAAATAAGTTTTCACTATTTTTACACTTGTAGCAAAATACTGTGTGTCTTCATACTTTGTAATTTATTGACAAACGTTTACTTTGCATCATAAATTGATCTTTATGGAGCATGAAGTTTAAGTTTTAACTTAAATTATGTATTAATAATTTGCAAATGTGTCATGTAGACTAAGTAACTAGCAGAAAATAACATCTAGCTTAGTAAAACCTGGTTGTTTTATGATTTTGGATTTCTATAAATAAATTATTTAAGCCACAGTGTTACCAATAAATAGACTTTTGCTTTTTGAAAGAACACTACATTAGGAGATGTGTTGATATATTTTACTGTTTCACAATTATATTAAATCTGTAAAAGTAGCTCAGTTAGTGTTGCCCTACTGGTAGCACATGCCAGTTGGACTCTCATGCTGTATTTCCTGCTTCAGCCTGAAATACCATAATCATGTCCGGATAATATGTGATAAGATCATTCAGGAGATCACAAATGCAACTTAATATCAAATTATTCTTGATCACATTTGCAGTAAATACATTTTTTTTTTTTTTTAAGAGACAACATTAAGTAACCATTCATCAGAATACACTTAAACCACATCTGTGTCAGTCTGGCTCAATAAGGAAATCATTTCTGTGTGATAAGGTTATGGTTCTATGGCTTTCAGTACAATGCTTTAACAGGAACATTGTCTTAATGAATGCATTTAATAGTTGTTGTTCTTTTTAATTTTGGGCTTTAACAACATAGGCCATATTAAGGGCATTATGGCAGATCAAAGTAGCAGCATTGTCAAGGTCAGACTGATATGCATTAACCTTTGCACGGATAATAAAAAGGTAGCCAGGTAAATAACTGTTACAATGCTCTCATTAAGAAACTTTTATTTAAATGTATAGCAAAATAAAAATGAAAGCTTACATTGCACTTTAAAAAGCTACTCAGAACTTTGGTGTTTAGTGATAGCTGTGCAACCCTTCCCTAATTGCACCTGAAATGAACAATTTATAGAGGAGTGGCTTGGATGCTGGTGCCTATTTTCTGGGATCAATAAGCTACTAACAACCAAACGAGCAAGATGGGTCGAATGGCTTCCTCTCGTTTGTAAACTTTCTTATGTTCTTATGTTCTTATATTAATCCAAGCCTGGATCAGATCTTCAAAATAAAATAAAAAAATAATACATTGAGAAACAATTTCATTTGTTTACGGCACTTACAAAAAAAGAAAATTGATTCATGAGAAACACTGCATTTACATAAAAGCACAACCTGATCAATTTCTTCTAAAGTAAACATTAAAATGTTGACAAAATTTATGGCAACCAGGTTCAGCAAATATACTGTATGAGGCAGGAAATGATTAATTACAAACTAAAATTCTCAAAAAAAGGCAGGTCTGTCTGTAATTACAGTGCGCTAAAATGGAACAAAAATGTTTGCATGTGCTAAAACTGACAATAATGCTGAAAGTTCATATTCTGATAAATATACAAATTAAATGTTGGTTGATCTACATATTTCAACTATTCAGTTTGCCAGGTGCTGGCAAACTGATAATTATTGAATTATTAATTATTGAATACAACACCAGTTAAACTCAGTAGTCAAAAGATGTTATAGTACAACTTGTTTTGTGACATTAACAGTTAGATGTCCCTTTCATGAGATCACACATTTAAAGTTCTTCCTCATGTTTCTTAAATATAATCAAAACACTGCCTGATCATGAAAAGAAATGTTATAAAAAGGAATTTGGATGACAACTTGAGTCCATCTTTCCATTTTTTTTTTATACAGAAATAATTATTTACATAAATCCTGAACAAAACTTTATCGAACCCATAGGAACTGACGTTATTCTACATCTTCCCTGGGTGAACTATAGGCAGCTGCATTAAACTATGGATGTGAAGGCCGCTGATTCCATTTAGAAAGAAGAGGAACACGGCAGTGAATTGGCACCAGTAGGTTAAAGTAAACCCCATGAAGGAGACCTGATTCCACAGCCAGATAACAAAACTGAGCATCCCAGCAGCTGACAAAGCAAAGGACAAAAGAACAAGCTGAGATCCGAAAGACCACTTCTTCCTGGAATGGAGATCTTCACAAACTTGGGAGACGATCAACAGCTCCAGTCCAAAGATAGCTGCTACAACCACAAAAGAGACAGCTGTTCGGGAAAATATAAGTCCAACTTGCAGTCCATGAATACTGGCCACATTCAGATCTGTAGTGCAATTGGGGACACCATGCTGCTCTATGATGCAAAAGTGCCAAAGTCCAAATACTTTGGCATTAGCAAAAAGCCAATGGCCATCACACACAGAAATAGAGGACAGTATGATGGCTAGTGCCATGCACAGAATAATTAAGCTTCTGGTGAAAATCTCAAGGAACTGAATTTTGGGTCTTCTGCAGGAATGCACCCCTTGTGTCTGAAAACAAACAAACAAACAAACAAACAAATAAACCAATAAATATATGTATTACATTTGAATTTGCAAAACCTTTATTGCTCCTAAGCACATGCATTTGTTCAACAATTTACCAAACCAAAGAAGTTTAGTAAATTGTTGGGAAGTGGGTTGTACAGATGACAAAAGATATAATATGAAGATGGGATTTCAAATCCTGTTTTCCTATGACAACAGGACATATGAGTCACAAGGGCTCAATCAGGAACCCTGTTCACTGGGGCCACCGCTGAATGACGGATTCTGTTCAAGTCAAACCCTGAGCAGAAGCAGTGCAACTGGGTTAAATAAAATCCAAAGCATTTGTCACATAATAGCTGCAGTCTGGGATCAAATGAAGTGTTCTTGGAGAAAAGCATGCACCTTGCAAATATAAAAACATTAACATGGTTTATTTCAGCCATACGGAAAACTGTTATCTCCCTGTGCAATCAATGCACCCTATAGTTATTGCTTAAGCAATCGTAACAACAAATGTAACATTGTATTCCATAAGTATGTGAATTCCTCAGACAGCACAAGTGCAGAAGTCTCCTAAATCTTTCAAAACTTTTCTAGTCGTACAGCCATGGATTGCTTCCAGTCTTATGAAAACAGCCAATCTTAGCTAATCAAGAAAACACATTGAAGGCTATGTACAAGGCAACTATGTTTTCATTGAAAATCACGTTGATCAAGCTCAAAACTTCCGATTCGCCCCCTGGTGGCAACAAACAATCATTTTTCCAAACCATGCAAACCAAATAAAGTACAATAGGTTATCTGTAATAAATCATGTGATTGTGGTAATGAACAAGCATATTTGTGACATTCATGCACTGACATTAAACAACACAATAACAGGAAATAATATATAATATGCTCCCTAGGCTGGCAGCTGTTGGAAATGTGAAACTTTAGTTTCTCCTTTACTTGAATGCATGTCAATTGACTGTACTTCGTTTAAAAAAAAAAAAAAGTCTCCAGGATCATTTAAAACTGCAAAGGTATTTATCCTAGCGCTCCCGCTTGCCTCTGCCATCAATTGCACCCTGCTCTGAAATCACACAGACTCGGGTACTGCCCATTTATGATTTTGGGTTCCCTTTTGTTGTTATTCCAAATAATAATTAATTATGCTTGAAGTATACTGGAAGTGGTAAATCCTTCCAGCACATTATAAAAACAATGAGATGACTCACCTGGCGTGCTCTGCTAGAAAATGACTAGAAATGCTGACCTTTTCTAAATTCAAAATTTATGCTATTGTCAACAAGACTAGTCAATGAATAAAATCACTGGGAAATTGTGTTATTTGCTTCTTCCACATAAGGCTATGGGTAGCATAAATGGCGTCCTTTCTCAAACTGAGAGTTTTTCAGATCAAAAGTGTTAAGTTATACAATTCCCCAGAACAATGCACATTCCTCCTGTACTACAGCTCAGCCATGCACAAGAACTAAGACATTTCAAAACCTTTAAGATGTGCCATCTGCCAAGAAGAAAAACACATATAATCTCAAATAAAGAGCTACAGACTCATATTTTTGGTTGTGATTTTTTTATCATCACTGTATAACCTGGGAATCACAGAAAAGCGTATAGAAGCTGAGAACAGTTTCCTACAAGCTGTTCATTTACAAATAGGTTCCTGTTACTAATATGAATTGCTAAAAAATACTATATTACCTAAATAATTTAAATAAACAAGCATAAAGGTGAAGGTGCACTATAAGCCTGACCTAGTGGTTTGATTATTTCAAAATAGTCAGGGGCTCGTTTCATTACTGTTTAGTGAACAAAGGACTAATCATTAAAATGTTCTTAAAGCCTTATAAGAATATTAATTAATTAATAAATAGCAAGTAAAGCTTTTCATATATGTTTTTTTTTTCAATTGTTCAATTGGACATTGAAACCCTTTAATGGAAGCAAAGTCTGCTAGTGTATTTAAACCTGTCACTTAAATGGAGAGTGTTCTACCTAGTGGACAAAGTGTGAACTACTTTCCTCACAAATAACCATTTTAAAAACAGAATAAGAATGTCCGTGCTGACTGTGAGCCACTTCAATCTACAGTACAGAAAGTTGAGATAAACCTTCATAAGTACCTTACTTGGTTCAACACAGGTTGAATTGCCTTTGTAGTTTAAAGGGAAATCTCTGGTTGGACTAATGCAGCCCGGTGAAAATCATGGCACGGTGTGCATGTGTTCCACAATGAAACAAAGTGGTGGATCTTTGATGGTCTGAGGCTTCTGTAGACAGGATTGAAGTGGTCCACTGATCTCCACCCCATAGGAGATGTTACAGGTGCTGTAAACATCCTTCAGAGGTGAGATGAGCCTCTCTTGACATTTTAGAGACAGATTTCACAAGATTGTTACAGAGATTGTGGGATTGAAAAAGGACCTTCTCAGACTAATGGAGGCATCACACAATATAAATAAAGAATAGCTTGTACTGGTACCAGAATACTGCACGTGCTATTGTATTTACAGTAATGGCTATGCAGTTCCATTGCCACCTGGTTCTGAAACCAAAGCATATTTTGCTACAAAACTGTGTTATCATTTTAAGGATACTTTACATTTTTGCAATAGCATGGCTACATGGTTTTTTTTATTCATCCTTAGATTATACATATATGCATTGCGAATGTACTGGAATGTCACTTCTTATTACATTATTTTTTAAGGATTTGTTAATTATTATTATTATTATTTTTGTTATTTGCAGACGCCTTTATCCAAGGTGACTTACAGAGACTAAGTTAAGTTCAAAGAAAGAATTGCACCTTTTATTTACTTTATGAATGTTTGATAAAAGTTCCAAAACCATTTAAGCTGTCATATTTTACTATGGATAGAGTCACTTACATGGCAACTCTCCCTACCACCCAAAAATAACATTTAATATCAATGCATGAGATGTACAGTATAGATTGCCTTTGTGTTGATATAACACAGAAAACAAGGTTAGAAAAAGCGTGCATAGTACAAAATGCATTACCTGTATCTTTATGGCTGTCATGTTGTTCTCTTGCTGTGGAGTCGTCCTGTTAAGAAAAGCCAGAAGAAAAACACTTGCGAATGGAATCTATGTTGAGAGTCAAAAGTTCAATGATACACTGTTTACACAGTTTGCTTTATGATTAACAAACATGTTCTATGACAATGCAAGTTTACTGCTCAGGATAATGCAGAGGAACAGTCCACTTTGCATTGTCCTTGTGCTGAATCAGCAGGAAGGGATATCGGTCTGCTGAGATTGTTAGGAAACTGATCACGAAGCAGTTTTAAGAGAAGAAAAGGAAAGGGCTGGTCTGAAGTGAGAAGGGAACTCTCCCTCTGTGCTCACAGTGGATCTTTTGTTGTTTTTTGCTCTCTGTGGTGTGGTGATTTGAGGGAGATGTCTGTTGTTGGGGTTCACTCTCCATTGACCATGTGTAATTTATTCTACGCGCTTTCATGCATAAATAAAGTCTTCTACAGTGCAGCCACTGGAAACATGAGCTGTAATCACTGTTCTATTTATTATGATTTGGAAATTATAAATCTTTGTTAAATTCACTGAGCAAATCTGGAGCAATGTTTGTTTGGTTTAATTAACATATGCTTGCTGCATATTCATTTGTTTATTGTATGGTAAATATGTGTAAAAATGCAAAATTAGCTTGAAAAAAGCTTTGACTACAGCATATCCATAGATGAAAGGTTACATTGGCACAAGCACCATGAATACAAATACTTTTGAAGCCAACCAGTCTCCAATCATCAAAACAAGTTTAACTAAAAACTTACAAGTGAGAGTCAAGGTTAAAATATACAGTTCAAATTCATAAAATGTACCAACATGCAATAGCATGACAATAACAGGGCATATTGATATGGAAATATATTTAAATTGGCGTTCCTTTTTTGTTGTATTGAAACTTCACTGGGAAATGTAGGTTTAATATTGGTTACATGGGAATAAATGAATATCCAGCATTGAGAATTAAAATATACATTTTGAATTATGTCCATACAAAACTTGTTTAATTGTGTCTATACCACTTTGTTATTTTTTTAAAGCTCTAGGAATCAGAACTGCAGTTGCAACATGAACACCAGAGTGTAACCATTAATCTGTAAACATACTACATTGACTAAGAGAAGCTCAGCACCACATAGAGCAAATGTGGTTATTTCTCACATTTACATGGCTGCGTGTTGCAAGGGGACAGTTTAATGGTTGCACATTGTCTCTCAGGAAACAATACCTCAGCCTGACAAGGGAGTGACTTTGTTTTACTCTTGTGCTCTTCGTAGGAATCGCCCCGTTGCCAGGAACTGAAATATGGATTTTCCACTACAGGTCAATCTGATTTTTAACATATTAAAATGAAATTAATTGAAAATATTGGATATCAGGATAAATGAGATAAATCAGATTTTTGAAAATCTGCTTTAAAATGTTATTCAAAAGAGAATCATTCAAAAGTTTCAATATAAACACATTATTGCAAACATTCATTTTAAAACCTGGTAACTGGTACACTACGTTACACACAATTTGTTTGTAAACTTTGTTTTTAGACTTTCCCTTCCTGGGTCATTTCAGCTGGAGGTTGAAATTCCCCCCACCCCTTTACTGGCTTCTTTCCTGTCAATAACCATTCAACTGCTTTCCCTATTGACCGACACCCAGAAGGTGCTACTGGGGTGAAATAACCAAGGAAGTGAAACAGTAACAGACTTCCTGGAAGGTAAGCCAAGTAAACTGAGAGCTTTCTTTAACCTGGTGTGGTAACAGATATCCGTTTTAAAATGAAAATAAAGCGTGTTTTGTGTTTTAAAATCTTAATTAGTGTAAACAATTCCTGTATGAAATGTGCGGGTGTGTATCTGTTGGGATGATTTTTCTTGATTCACTTGACAACCAATCCACTTTGGTGAGGGGTGGGGTAGGGTGCCATTTTAAAAGAGCAATAACACACTCCAGGGTGTTATCACACAGTCCAATAAATGCACATCTCGCCTTGTGCCAAACACCCCCAAGCATGCAGATACCAGGCCATAGTGGAACACACTGTTATATGTTATTGCTTCCATAAACACCACATTTATTTGTATGCATTATTAGACTTGTCTGGGTGATGAAATACTTTTATACCCAGGTGTGAAACCTTGTCAGAAAGACTTTCCATGATCTAGTCTTTTTTTTCACAGTAGTTACTCTAAATATGCCATTGCTTTCTTTCTTTGTGTGAAGTCCTTAGCTCATGAGCCGCATATAAAACATTACTAAGGTTTACCTTAACAAAAAAAGTAAAAACACTAACGCACGTAACAGTTTTACATCATCTCTGCTTCTAATCTAAATAACGGCTCTCTGGTAGTTCAAGAACATGCTGGAGGTTTATCTTAGAAAAAGACTATTTATTTTGTCATTAACAAATACTAGAACAAGTATCTCAGATGGGTTTTCTAGTGTACAGTATCAGAGGGGTTTTCTGTTAACAGACACCTGTCATCTAACACACAATGATCAAGATCAAGATCAAACGTTTGTTCCGATGAATGCTGACAGTCTAAATGCCGTATTTTCCTTTTAGTTCTTCAACTTTTGCAATATAGGCCTTCATTGCATCATCCTTGCTCATTCCTGTTAAGCAAAATGGGAAAATCAAATATTATTATTATTATTATTATTATTGATGGCAAAGTAAAAAAAAAATATTCCATGACAATACACAAACACATCCCACCCAGCCCCAATGGAAGCTTTAATATGGGTTACCAGTATGTGAATAAAATCACCAGATCCTGGTTGCTTACTGTGCTAAACAGGTTCTAGAACCCAAGAAAGCTTCTACAATTCATCACCAAAACAAATTATAAACATTACACAATCCTGTGATGCTGAAGCAACCACCTGTGTGATGAAACAAGTGAAATGTTGCAAAGTTTGTGCAATCAGATATACGAATGATGCAAATGCAAACCTTTTTGTTACATGTCCATTTCATAATCCATAACTGATGGCTACGGGTAAGTGCCATGTATTGCAAGTACAGAACCCTGACCTGCCCCTTACCCTGAAACGAAAGACATTTTCTACTGGCAGAACTCTGGTAGGGTTAATCCCCTTTAACCAAACTTGTTACACAGGGAAGCTTAGCCACAGTTAAACAGTAAGAAAAATGCACTGCAGCCTGTGAGTGAGTTTCCCTGTTTGAAAAGGCCTGCTTAAATCTGCTCTCAAAAGTTCAATACAAAAATATATATAGACGAGAGTATATATTATGTATATATATATTATATATATATTCTATAATATATTATATATATATATATATATATATATATACATATACACACATACACACACATACAAATGTGTGTATAGTATGTACAAAAAAAGAACCCAATTTGAAGTTACAGATAGAACATGGATCTTTACGTACACATGAGGTCATCACATTTTGAACAAACCCACATGCTTGTTTACAATACAGACCTTTACGAGACTCCCAGGTATCCCACTTGGCTTTTCCTTTGAAGTCCAACATGCCAGGCCGTGCTGCAAGAAAAGACAAGCAATTTCATTCAAGCTTATATTGCAGCTGTGCCACCAAGTGAACGAACTGTGAACAACAGGGATCGTTTAAGGGATTTATCCCGGTGAAAATTTGATAAAATGGTAAATTAAGTTGTGATATTTTTTTCTGCCTTACGATGACTGGTTGAACGGTTCTATTTGATGCAAAACACAGATCTTTCAGCATAATGCAATTACATACCTGTGTTTACATCTCCAACTGTCGCTTGTTTGAACAAACTGTAAATCTCCAGCATTTCCTGGTCCGAGGGCTGAGATTTTAACTTCTTGACCTCCTCAGCTGCTTTATCAAAGTCGGCCTAAACAAAATGATGAAACAGAACATTTTAGAAACTACAGCAATAAAGCTTCTATCAGGAACAGAGTTGATCTTTTAATCGTTTGGTGTTGAAAAAGTAATACACAACATACATCAAACCTAGAAATGACATAGCCCTTTAATGTAAGGTTCCTGAATCCACTTAATCAGTTCCTGTCAGCACCTGAAACCCCGAAGTGCTACAAATACAGCAGCTGCCCAATAGTTACCGTGCCAGACAGAGCAGGCACTGACCTGAACGTGTGCCAACTAGAACAAGGGTGATTGCAAAATCACTGTGTTAGGCAATAAGGCACAGATCAAATAATGATCTAAAAGCAGGCAATACTGAAAGGATTGGCCTATGAAGTCATTTTTATCTCTCACATTAAGTACTTATGCAAGGGGTTATCCTGGTAAACAAGAAGACCTTAGATCAAGTAAAAAAAATAAAATAATCCATAACATTTAATCCAAATAAAATTAAGGACACTGAATGCACTGGTAACACACATTTCACATCACAGACTCAAAATTGCATCAGCTTTTTAGTTTTTACATAAGCATGTAATATCCTTTCATTTTCTAACAGAAGAAAAAAAAAAACCTTGACAATAAAATTACATCTAATAAAGCATTTCAGAAAAAAAAAAAACTTAACTAATCTCCAGTTTGTGGTATTCTGCAACAAACTGCTTATCAAAAGTTAATCATTAAAATAAATAAAAAAAAAAGTCAATTGGCTAATCTATACAGCACATTGCAACATGCATGAGTCTGGCTTCCAAGGCATAGGCTATAGTCATATTCTAAATTGCTAAACCTTTGGGGATTTTCCAGTTCATTTTCTTCAGCTCTGGGTGTAGATGTGTTTAGTATCTTAAATTAAAATGTGAAGAAGCAAAAAAAACAGAAACATGTAAACTACAAAATTACAAGAAAGTAATTTGTTTACAAGAATATGTGCAATATAACATGCAATACGAAAACACCTCTGGTAGACTATAATCTGGAAGAGTTACAGGACTGGAAAACAAACAAAACAAAAACAAACAAACCAAAAAAAAAACACTTGCAGCTCTGACCAGAAATAACCTGTAGTGACAATGAATTTGAAGTTGTTGTAATTATATTGTATAGTTACAATTAAAGATAGGGTTTACAGCCAGGGGAGCACCGCATTCATTTACACAGCACTAAGACATATGGTTTTGCATCTCACCACCTGTGTGAGCTTAGTGCGACCGGATTTGACACGTTATTAATTGTTTTAGCTGCATATTACATGCGAAACGATCTATATAATAAAATACTAGTACTCATTATTAATCTAATGAAAGAATACAAAGAGACTATAGACTGACCATAGCTACTGTTGCTAATGCCAGGAACAATGGCTGATTGTGAACTGTGCCACTAACAGCATCACGTGTTCAACAGACCACTATCTTATTCCAAGTATAACCAATTCAGACAGTAACTATGGGAACTAAGTCCTCGGTTCTCACGTTTACTTGTCTGTACTAGGCAGTTTCTGGCACTTAATTTAAGCGACTTGCTACTTTAGCAAAAGTTACTAATAATACAAAAAAAAAAAAGTTATAGATGTCATGCGCACTGCTACAATTAAAGTTAAGGAAATTCAGACCATGCTATGTACAATCCATACTACACAACGTTAAAAAGCAAAACGGGCATAACTGATTCGATGGCAGACATGGGTTTTGACACCATGTGTGTAAACCCACAAGTCAAAAAACTCACTGCCCGACAGCGGTACAAAAACCTCCTTAAATCAGATCAATGACAAATGTTCATTCACCGCCCCAACGTGCACGAAAAGACGTCAGTAAAAATACACATATTCAAAACATTAACTTTGATTCGATTTTTACCTGCGACATGTTATTTTTTTTTTTTCTATTTCTTTTTCAGAGCAGGCCCAGTTGAAATGACTCTGTCTCTCAATCAGCGAACAAGCGTGAGCTGGCCACTTCCTCACTACTTCTAAAAAGCGTGAAAAGGGCGGAAAAGCCAGAGAGGACCCAACACGCTTTCTTATTGGTCGGGTAGAGGAAGCAGTCTGGCTACATTGTCAGCGGGAGTGAGTGTAAGTGACCAATGAGGTGAAGCGTAGAGGACATCGCGAAGGGGTCCTGAAATGTAGGTGATTGGGGCAGAGGTTTCATGGAAACCAGTAGTTCTGTATGTCAGCGTGCAAGCAATACCCAGCTCTTAACATATGACATCTCGGTCTGAAATGCCTCAGATCAAACAAAACACATAATATATCCAATTAACAGTACCGCATTTTACTATTAGGAATGGATTACGTTTAATTTACTTAAATTGATATAGAATTACAAATACAAAAATAATACATTAAAATGTACACATTTCTTCAATCTTGACCAAAAGTGTTTTTTTGTTTGTTTATTTGTTTGTTTTTTCGCCTAAAAGCACTGATTCATTAAATCACTATATGGAGAGCGAAACAGTACAGTATTCTCAATAAAAATGAATCGGCAAAGCGCTCTAACGGCCACCCGCCCCCCAGCACATGTGAGGTGTGTAATGAGTGACCCCTAATGGCCAAATAGTCACCTTGCATGTGTGTATAAAAGACATGACTACAAACCCCAACCATGGGGGTATTCCCCTTAGCGAAACTGTAACGTGTCTGTATAATATAATAAAATTAAAAAAAACGCCCAACTACTGGCACGACCAACACGGGATGTGTAGCATCATTGCTGAGTTCAGGTAACTGCTGCTCAGTTACTCTACACTTGAGGACAAGCTTTTTCTAAGCAGGGAAATATGTAATGAGTGACCAAATTCACATTGTATGTGTGCATAAAAGACATGACTGCTATACAGT
Source organism: Polyodon spathula (assembly GCF_017654505.1). NCBI lineage: Eukaryota > Metazoa > Chordata > Actinopteri > Acipenseriformes > Polyodontidae > Polyodon > Polyodon spathula. The sequence continues at coordinate 6,572,007 of NC_054544.1, read as the reverse complement.
TGGTCATTTTCAGTATGATAAATAATTAGTTTCACATCACATTTGAAACTAGCCTCGCTGGTTTGTAGATACTGACAAGTCTTGATAATGTTGTTGTACTCTGTGATGATGACCCTTACTTGGCTTGTCATGACCCACCTTTTCATATACAAGTTACTTCTTTCATATATATATATATATATATATATATATATATATATATATATATATATATATATATATATATATATATATTTTGGTTGTATGTTTCATACATATCATCAGTTAACCACTTGGTGTTGTTCTGGATTGTCAAAAAAGACCTAAATCATATTTTTCTAGAGTAGATGAAGATGAGAGACTGTTAGTTTAAATTTTAAGTAAATAAATAAATAAATAAATAATAAAGAAAAATCCCTTTGGCCTTTTCAGACAAATGAATTAGTAATGAGTTTGGAAGATTATGATAAACTTCTATTGAGAGAAGATACCACTTTGATAGCAGCGGGTGTAGGTAAGAATGAATGCAATGCCTGTACTATAGTTAAACTATTGTATGGGGTGGGGGTTGTGGTATTAGTTTAGCTTCTTATTGAAGGTATTGATATATTCCACATTTTAATATCTCTTCTTTAGTAGCGAATGAAACAGAACTAGCTTTCTTTCGGAAGGAAGATTACGAAACCTCACAACCATGTGATGGTGAAAGGGACATTCATTCAGAACGGGTTTCAATTTTGTAATATTTAAGCTGAATTGATTCCCTTTATCCAGAGGCAATTAAGAAATTACTGTATTCAAACTAAGTAACATAACTGTGCCAAAAGTTGCCACGTTCTATGTGGTATAGGTTAACAGTTTATTTTGTTTTTAATTATGCAAAATGACTTAGCCTTGTTACACTGTTTCATCAACATCTTTCTTTGACCTGTGGTTATAAAATGCATCCACAGCTATTGAAGACCATCTATTTGTAGTTTTTTAAGGGTAAGTTTTTCATTTTATGTGGCTTTGTGTTGCTTCATGTTTCCAAACCATGACATGTCGATACCTCGGCTCACGTGTCTAATTCAAGATACTGGGCTGGAATCACTTCTACAGCTGCCTTTACTGTTGGGCTTGTGCTCCTGTGTCTGCTGGTCGTTTGCAGCATTTAAAGATAGTTTTTTCTTTTGCATGGAGAAGTGCTACAGCTGCAGGTCTACCTGAAGGTCTGCAAAACACTACTGCATCACAGCTTGCTTTTGAAGAGGTTTGATAGAACAAAAGTGCATGTCTCCTAAGAAATCTTTAATTTGATATTATTTCTCAATATATTTCCTGTGTGTTTACTTAATTCTTCTGTGCACTTGTATTGTTGTTATTGTAGCCTTGTTGACAGGCCATTTTAAGTCCAAGTTTTACCTCTCACCTTGATTGATTGATTGTCACTTACCCCCCTGTGAGCCAAAATTATTAAATAACTAAATATTACTATTCTTGAATATTTCCACAAACACTGGTAGAAATTTACTGGAGGTATTTAGGCTTTATTGGTATAATCATATTTTTGAATTGCCAACTCGTTTACTGAAAGACGACTGTCTACATTAACAACAGTTTGTAATTCATAATCCAAAAACACAACAGTTTTAGAAAAAAATTCTGTACTGCCAGACTTATAACAAGGTTCTCCATATATTTTATACAAAGTTAAGCATTCTTGATTTGATCGTGTGGATTTTCTTGAGATTATTGCTGGTAAATGCTTAATATATGCAAGATAAAAATCAAAGAAGAATGCCACACATTTAGGTGAACAATGCATGTATATAAAAATTAAAAAGCAAGTGGTTTGTAGCTGAAATGGCATGGTCAATAATTGACACTGTAGCTTGACATTAAAGCTCTGATTTGTATAATGAAACAATAACGAGTTATAACACAAACTGAAGTAATTTAAAATCCTTATATTGACTTTTGGAAATTCAAGGGAACCCTATTGTAATTCTTTGGGAAATCAATTGCATCCCCCCTGAACTGGTTCAACGAGGAAGGTTTGCTTCGTTTACTACCTTTGTAAGGGATTAGCAATATTCTGTCATGGAAGCTTGAGTTACGTAGCATTAAATTGCACAATGAATATGTAATATTTTTTGCCTTGCAGCATGGCGTACAGCAAAGTCATTTGAGTGTTTTTGACCTACATATCAAAGTTAATAAAGCAGACAGCCCAACTGCTACTTAAACTGACAGTTTTAGGGGAGACTACAAGCATGGTCTAGATTTGTTTTGCTGGGAGTAAAAAAAGAAGTGCTTGAAAACTGCTTTTGGGTTTTGCCAGCTGGGACTGCAGTAACAGTGTGTGTGTGTGTGTGTGTGTTTAGCACGCACTGTTTCTGTCACACATTGCTTGTGTCCTCATTGCTGAAGTCTTCATTGCAAAGACCTGACTCCTTGGATAACTGGAACCTGATAAGTCGTCCCTTTTCCCAACCTCTTCGGATCTGTGTCAGCCTTGTATTCACACAGGGTAACTGCAGGCACACTTTAAAAAGCAGGACAGCACAAGGCACAACCAAAGCAAGTGTGAATGTCGGAGGCAAGTAGAACTTGTAATGGCTTCCGTCAAAGGCTTTTTTCCACCCAAAGGTTAGTGTGTGGAGAGTAGCTATTACCAAGGCAGCGTATCCCAGTTTGGACTTAAAAAAAAAAAAAAAAATATAGAAATTTAATTCAACAATAATATAAATCATTCATAGCTTTAAAACAATCAGAATTCTAACATAAAACTATAAGACACTTTTAATCAAGCAGCATTCATTTCAAGTTTGCATTACCCCCCCACCCCCCCCCCACCACCGTTTCTGGAGACTGTTAACTTTGTTAAGCAAAAAAACTAAAATTGGTTGGAATGATGCAGCAGTTGAACAAGGCTGTGTACATTAGAATGTAATGTGGTGCAGGGAATCTTTCTGGTGATTTCTGCTTTGAAAGTGAAACATTAATACTATTCTCAAACCTGCTAAACAACTGGGATACTTGCTCATGGAGTTGTACGTGCAGTTTGTAAAAAATACATTCTGCTTTACTGTCATCTTTTTCCACAGTGAAAGCCCTAGGTATGACAGGCACTGCAGATTTCTTTGGCTTAAATCTGAAGGAGTACCAGTATGTGACTAATCCTATACTGGGAGGGTTAGCTGAGTGTAAATACCAAGAAAAGTTCAAAAGCAGCAAGAAAAACTAAATCCCTTATAAATGGAACCATTATTGCATGTACTCAATACAAACTACTTGTTTTTTGACAAAAACGATGACTAAGAAACTATATTGTATTTAGTATAGTATAATGCAGTCAAATTCTTCAGTTATTGACGGTCAGAATAAGAGGGTGTGTCAGTACATTTTGATCGAGGCGCTTCCGTAACACTTAAGTGGTTTGCATTTCTTAAATGGAAAAAAACATATAAGCTTATCTTACAGGGATGCTTAATGATCAACAGACTAATTAAAACTCACTTGAATGAAGCTAAACTCTCTCCAGTTGAGGGAATTCCCAACAGAGGGCAGTGAGGCGACTGCTAGCAGGGAAAGAGCAGCCAGAGCCAGGATTCCCAGCGAGATGTAAAGTTCCATCCTCCACACCTCCTCTTCCACCCAGGCGTTCTCTTCACCCTCCTTAACCTGCCAACAGAAACATCAAACTGTCACTTTTAGTCAACTATTTTGTATTTATTAATGTAGCCCAACGGTATAGGCATATTTGAGGTATAGAACTGAATTGCAGCTTGGTCTGTGCAAATTCTTGCTTGATTTTTTATTATTATTTTTTTATTTTATTTTACGGGCCCCAGTCTGCACTGCCACAAAGTTGCTAATCTTGATACAGACACCAGCACACTTTAAAATCATTCAAACCGTAGTGACACCCTAGTTAATCTACTGCTGCACTGATACAGAAGAGGAAAAAACTGACAATTTGAATATCCTTTACCACCAACCTCATCATGATTAATTAGGCTGTTAACCACTAATCGTGAGATGTCTGGCCCCACCCAACATGTGCTACTGGGTGTGGGTGAGGACGAGGATGAGGCAAGTGTTCACAAATAGAATGTTGCCAACTGTTTCTAATGCAAGACATCCACATAATTAGGTGATGCTGTGGAATGAATATATCTAGACGGCACTGGGAGCCTGAATAACAAAATATTAAAATAACCATGAATTAATTTATTTTAAATGTCTTGCAATAAAATAGCTGCAATTCCTCTTTTTGTCTTTTAATGATTAGCAGTATAAATTATAGATACCAAAATACAAAGTAGTTAACTTCTATTATTCTATACTGTTTTCGTTGGATTAAGGAGTTTATTATTTCTTTTTAGTTCTTTGCCATGTAATGATCTTTAAACATGTCATTAAAATTAAATTCCACAAGGGGGCATAGCATTGTCTTGATGGATTAAAAATAGACAATTCCTTTGTCAAATGTCCCATAAAGCAGATTAAAAATGAATGCACTGAGAGTCCCAAAGTGAGCAAAATGACCTCCGCGATTAGCAGCTCTGTTTTTAATGACATTTTAAGAAGTCAATGACAGCATTAACTAAAGGAGATTCCAGCAGCACATATACTACCAGTGTGCCTAATGAATTTTATCACAGGTTTATTGCTTCATTTAGAGAGCTATTAGGAGTTATAAAGAAATCATTGCATGTTCATTTGTGTAAACCTAGACTGAATCTCAATAGAAGCTGTACTATAAACACATTTTTTATTACATGTTACAGTTGAAATTGATGAGTTCTGTTAAATTCTGCTGGGTTTTATACTTCTATAATAAAAAGAAATTAAACTGCAGGGTCCTTCGACTGGTCTCCAAGGATATTTTGTGGAAGGGCTTTATAAAGACACCCTGCTAAAATGCTTGTCAACCTTTACCTGTCTAAAGGCTGCATTCAACAGCTGGTAGCGAGCAGATCTCCGCATTGGGAGGCACAGACTGTACACAGCATGCAGTGCAGCCGACAGAAAGCTCAGCAGGCCGATTTGCTTCCTGTGCTTCAGCCACTGGTCCAGCCAGTCTGGGAAGCGCCTGTACTTAGTGCCGTATCGTAGCTGCAGAAAGGCTGCCAGGATTCCAGGCAAGTAAACCAGGGAAAGCATTATATATGCCACACAGGGCAGCGTGACGTTAACAAGTTCAATTGGCATTTCATAAAAACAGTGCTCCCCCTTGGTTATGTAAGGATGGATCACCCTTCTGGTGAAGTTATAGGCATAAAAGAACACAAAGAGACCCAGGGAGAGCATCAGTGGGATCTTCCAGGGTGGGAAGAGGCGCAGAGGGATGTTTTCAATCTCTCTGGCAGACGAGAGTGAGCCCATATCCACAGGGATGAACCCCATATTCCGTGCAATCTGACACACTGTAGCTCTGGCCTCTCTGTTATCACTGCAGACCAGGACCTGTGGAGGAAAGAATCAGGTGTGTTTTTTTTTTTTTCAGCCCTTCTCTGAATTTGTTCCCTGTTTAGTGAATTTATCCTATGGTGGAATGCATACAATTACCTGCTTATTACCATCTTTTGGACCCGACTGCAAAGCCCAGGCTGATATAACGTTAAATCCCTTTACGACCATACATTTTGGGAACAGTGAGGCCAGGTACTCGGCATTTGATTCACGATGGTGGTTCACCTCTGTATTGTTACTGACGTCAACCAGTATTTTACCCTCAAGAGCCTCCTTTAGATCACACAGAGAGGAGTAGTGCTCCCGGAACACTGCCACAAAGATGACATCCGTCTTGTTTACAGCTTTTTCTTGTGTAGTTACTTCAGCTATAGCAGGAAACAGGGCTGCGCTTATTTTTGGATTCCGGCTCCCAACCACCACCTTAAACCCAGAGCACACAAGGCATGTCGCTAAAGAACGGGCAAAGTCTCCACTTCCCAATATCCCTACAGTCATACCGCTCAGCTCTGAGTAACTCTGTTCACTCTCAGACTTTCCTAACAGAGGTTTAGACATTTCTCCACGTGCGAGTCCGTTTCTAAAAGGAAAGAGAAAAAACAGTAGACTAGAAACATGGCATTCAACAATAGTGGTCCACAACAATGTGCAGCTGTATGATTAAAAAAAAGAAAAATTAAAAAGAAAAGTTAGGTTCATCTATAGCCACTCTTACTAAGGTTAGTTTTACCTTAGTAACCTACTGGATTTCCTCTACGTTTCATCTGTATTAACTTTTTGAAGAGAGCCATGTGTATTCATACTGACGGCGCACAGTTCATAACTGTAAGTTTTACAAGGTGATCTGTTCCGAGCAAGTCAGATAAACAGCTCTCCCGAAAAAGTTACTTACTATCAAAATCAGACAATAAGTAAATAATCATGTTCTAAAATAACCTCCAGGCAGTGTCAAAGGGACACTGTTGTAGAATTAATGTCAGTCACATATGCTTAAAAACAAACAAAAAAAAAAAGCCTGAACAAGGGAACCCCTTGGTTCCCACACCTTGCCTCATAAAAAATGTCTTGGAGGGACCACCCACTTTGAAAGCCTGGCAGCATTCCATCTTAAAGTCTGCCTGATATTTGGCCCCCTACATGAAATTGTGTAGTAGGCAGGAATTGATCAAGCACTTTACTGTACCTGAGCCATCAAGCATCAAGCACTTTCCTGTACCTGAGCCAATCTGATGTTGATCTGCACCCAACCAAACCAATTTTTCATTGGGCTTGTGTCAATTAAAACTGAAATGAAATGTGTTTTTGTAAGGGTGTTTGTGTGTGGTTTTTATTTTTTAAGTTAACTTCGTCCCAATAAACACATGTCATTAGCACTTTGTACTGTAAATAAAACAGTGTAGGGTTCTAGTTTTAACATAATGAATTTAGAAAATACAAAAGCTATAAACACCTTATTAATTAGCTCCTGTTATTGGCAAGCAGAAAACAGATAACATGCGGACAGCAAACAGATGGAAATGTCTCATATGCATTAATCCAGACAATCTCTCTCGAAGAACAACTGTTTTAATAATATCAGAGTCACAGTCTCTGTATATGCAGGGAGGAGAAAAGCAGTCAGTCAGAAATAACAATGCTTTCATGGCCATTAAATGCATTATTTGCAGTCTGTTTGGTTAATCGTATGTCTGGTTTGGGATTTCTAAAAATTAAACAACATTGGGTTTTCATGTTAAATATTAAATGCAAGACATTGGGTGGTATGTGGTAAATCATATTTCTGAGTTTGTAACTTTGTTTTCAGACTAATACAAAAAGATGCTAGTACTGTATTTCTTTCTACATTTTCAATGTTTTAGATGAGTTTTTGTATGCAGCCTAACATCGTCCCAAATCACTGTTCTGTTACCACTAACTTATTGTAGTGTGAACAGATTCAAATTGCATTACACAGCATCCTTTGAGAGCTGCAGTACACAGAGGGAAGCATTGTTCTGTGTTTTTTTTTTTTTTTTTTTACAAAATGAATTCAACAATCTCTTGGTACATTCAGTAGCCTTGACATGTCTGGACATAGTAGACCAACTAATCTCTCACGTTTTTCTACAACATCAATTAAAGTATTACAGTCTTAACTTTAGCAGAATCCTAAAAAAAAAAACCAAACAAAACAAATAAAATAAATAAAAAAAAACAAACATGTAGCTCCTTATTCTTTTTAAAAATTCTACCTACTAAATTGCAAATGTTTTGGAAAAGTACAAAACCACACAATTTCATCATAGAACATAGGGTTAATAAAAATATATTTTCAATCTTCTGCACAATTTAGTTTTCAATCTGGAAAAAAAACAAAAACAAAAAAAAAAGTGGGAGGCAAAATGCCTATACATTTTATAGTTACCACATTTTCTGTAATTCGTATTTTTTAGATACATTTCCACTGTTATGAGGTGATAAAAACTCCAGTTCACCAATTAATTTACAGATATTGCAGGCATTGAGTTAATTTTGATCTGTTGGCAGCGGCGATATTTAAAAAGTAATTATTACTGTTAACTGGCACATTACACATCTTTGTGATCTGTGGATGGATGGACAAGGAAACTGCATTATCAACCCATAACAGGACCCTGTCTTTCCAGGGCATGCGGTTAGCGGAGCACCTCAGAATAAGAGATTACAGAAATCAGTCTGACGCCGAAGTGACTTTTCTCCGGGACACGGCTGTTGCTAAAAAGATATAGCCAATGTAAATGTAAGTTTTAGTTTTTTTTTTTTTTTTTTGTAATTACTTTATCTTATTTGTTCATACCGATAAATAGAAATATGATCCCATTGCAGACAAATTCAAACATATTGAATGTTATAAGTAAATGAATATGCAATGTAACATGCACTAAAATGGGCACTGGTCATTAAATAAAGATCAATCCTAACCTTGTCTCCACAGCCCAAAAATAGCACAAGGTAAAACGCTACCAGTTAGAGAGTTAAGAGAACAGCGCTTTTGTTTCAAGAACTTTGTTTCCAATTTTACTCGAAACTTTTTTTAGCTGACGATTCCTGCCTTGATCTTTCGTTTCAAGTAAACTGAGCCTGCAAGCTAATCTAGAGTACACTTTGCCAAACGAGCCACAACCTAGAAAGAACAAATTATAGTTTAAAATAACTGCCAATTTAATTGTCTTTTAGAAAAAATGTTGTGTTTGTTTTTTTTTTTAATGTTTACTCACATAATTTCAGCAGCGCAGCGTGCTCACTCGGATCTTCTAAACAGTTGCGGTGACCTCGCTGCGCTCTGCCCACCCGAAGGTAGGCGGAGTGGCCTGGTACTGGATTACGGAACTCTAATCGTTGTAGTGCTGGCTGTAGATAAAATGGGCGTGCTTCTTGTGCTTATCTCATTTTCAAACACTTCTTGTCATTAACGACTAAACAACTGGTGATAAAAAAGATGATAAAAGCAAATATTCTGGCTACAAATATGCCGAAACAGAGTAACGTTGACATTAAAAAACTAAAATATAGTTTCCTTATGAATACAATTGGTGCATATAAAAAACAACAAAAACAAAACAAAACAAAAAAAAAACACAAACTTTTAGGATAATATCATCCAAAACACCAGTTTTCTACACTGCAGTATACATTGTAGTGTTGTTGTGTACATTATTTCAAGCAAAATTTGAGTAGACTATTTCAGTTAGTATTGGATTTTGCATGTTTAATAATGGATCATTTACTGCATTTTGTGTGTGTGTGTGTCTATATATATATATATATATATATATATATATATATATATATATATATATATATATATATATAACCAGTTTTATTCAAAATAAGCAAATGGTCGTTTTACGTGGTACCTGCTCAAAATGCCTCATGGACTACGAGTTTGGAGGCGACATGATGGAGAACACGATGTAGTTATCATTGGATCAAAACTAACACTAGCACTGAGGTGTAACAATTTTAATATATATATATATATATAAATATATATATGATATATATATATATATAATATATATATATATATAGTATATTTCCCACGACGACTAGAAAGTGACTTAATTTCAAGTGCGGAATTAAGTAAACACCAATAGTACTTTTGAACACGGTAAACTAGCGTTGTATAATGTACTGTCAGATACTGTCTGCAGTTTTAAACAATAGACACTAGTAGCAGGAACTTTTGTCACGTTGTCGTCGATTGACTTTTTCCGGTTCATAATTTAAATGTCACAGTCCCGCCTCCTAACTACGTTTGATTGGTGCTTCTGGTGTATATAAATAACCTATCCCGTTTTCAACCCATGCGATTGGTTTACATTTGGCAGAGGTAGGATGTTAATATGAGACGCTGATAAACAGGATTATGTTGAGAAGAGCTGGTGCTGATGTTTGCACCGTAGTTCAGTCAAGCAACATTTGATGCACTAGTCCAGAAAGACATGAAACAAAGTAACGATGTGTAACGAGAAGCAACAGTCTTACGATCTATTAGAAAAAGACAAGGTTACGATTATACCCGAATCTAAAGGGCCAAAATGCACCTCGCGTTGTGTGTGCGTTTCCACGTCTGCCCTGCTGCTGCTTCTCGGGTTTGCAATGGCAGCTCTAGCCGCTGGACCTCTACATGCTCAGTGTTCTGTTAAATGGTGGGTATTCGGCCCAGGTTAATATATTAACTCGTGTGCAATCATATCAGGAGGTTCGTGGATTGTAGTATGACTAAACTAGTTATAATAAACTGATAGTAGTCCCATATTACATGTTATGGTACATGTTGTACGAGTTATTAATACCCAATATAAATTGCTCTATATAAATTGCACAGTACGCAATTTTGTATGTATTTGATACGTTTTGTAATTATGATCCTCTTTCCAGGACTTTTACTGTGCCTTGCATGAACGTGTCATCTCTTCTGGTTGCTCAGGTCAATGAGTGGGAAAATGCGAAAAACCAAAAGTGTTTATATTCAGTAAGATTTGTACTATATTTTGAATGATCTTCATTTTTTTGTGAATTGTTTTTATTAATTTCACAGATAACACTATACATTCATATAACAATAATAAATGTCTGTTTTAGTAAGATAAGTTGATGCTTTATATATATATATATATACTATATATTCTATATATATATATATATATATATCCATATATTATATATCATATATATATAATCTCAGCTGTTCCTTGGGGGACATTACAAATTTAACTTGAATGGAACTTTTTGAAGCTTGTTTCAGTTGGTGATAGTGAACTATTGGCTACACACATGACTCCGCTTATGAAGTTTGTGGATGATATCAAGTTCACCTTTAATTCCAAGGAGAGGGATAACTGTGAAGTGTTGGTAAGAAAGACAGTTACTGTACTTTGTATGGAGGTAGACTAACAGTAGAAAATGAGCCAAAGTCTAAATAACCGCTTAGCCTGACCATGTGCTGTTTGTGTTTTTTTTTTTTAAACTAATCTGGTTTAATTAAAACACATACAATAAAAAAGAAATGGTGTTTAAGCGCATTGCAGTAAAACTGAAAAGAGAAGTTTAGTCTTGGTTTGACTTGTTATAATCCTAAAAAATCGCCCATAAGCCAAGTTTAGCTGTCCGAACTGGAAGTTCAAGAAAAGGAGAGGAGTCAGATGCAAAACCTGGGTACTACCCAGATGTAGCCAACTTGGGTTCTTTCTGCATGGTTTCTTCTAGAGCCATCTCTTGCCTGCCACCCATAACCCTAGTTTTGACACTGTTTATTGTATATGTTTAAATTATAAGCAGAGTACTCCTTTATCTCTCCAGGGTCAGTCAGTTTCCCGAAGCTGGTATGCTATTTTAGACTCTGGAACAAATTACCACAACATGTACAACCTTGTGAATGGTAAGACAGCTGGATGTTGTTTTCTTATTCACAACAAACCTGTAACTTTTTAAAACAAAAGACCAAGTTGAAAGGGAGAACAAAGTTTTGAAGCTGTGATATGAATAGTATTAAACGGGTTCTTGCTCTGTGTGGGTTCCATACCTACTGTACTACTGAGGGGGCTTAGTCACCAGGACCTTGTTAACTTCAGCCATTGCAATGGATAAAGTAGTGAGTAATAATAATAAACTAGTCACAGTATTTGAGCATTTATTTTATGGCATTTCTTCAGACATCATTCAGACAAGCATAATCCCAGGTGCTGCTAATTTGCTAAACTGAATATTAGATGAGAAAATAGTATTGAAGCCCCCTGGGCATTAGTGACTCTTGAAAGCATTCCTCCTCTGCACTTGTGGCATTGCTATTGGCCTTAACCTGCTGTGGGTTAGCATGTCGCTCAAACAAAAATACATTATTAAAGCAACCTCATTAACTGCTGTGCACTTGAAAATCAAGATTTGTGTAAAATGTATTCTTTTCAAACTAATGCAAATTTCATTTGAGGTTACTTGAGCTATGCTTTTTCTGGTGTTTCACAACATCTCTCCCTAGCAAACAATTTTAATGTCCCTAAATGCATGGTTTCCCTGGCTCATTGTGCAGTATATTTAAATCATTAATACTAGTTCTGCAAAAACCTTTAGTTCGAACATAGCACAATGACATTGGATACAGCATTTAAACTTAATGACCTTCAGATGCACCAGTCAGTAGGTCCAAGTGGCAGTTGATTTAAGCCATGTGATTCTTCAAAATGATGCACAGTATGGATAGCTGTTTCTTGTATTACACATGGAATAATTACTGTGAATTACGGGTGTTTGTTTTAAATGTTATGATTTAAAACGTTAAAAATGAATGTCATACAATAGATGTTTAAGTGCAGCATGGGAAAGGGAGTTTTGTGAATTGAGCCAGAACTCATTTAAGATTAGAGAGTGGGTTGCAGAAGCTAGGTACAAAATAATAAAAAAAAACTTTGATTTTAATTCTTTCCACAGGTAGTGGTCTCAGGTTAACTCCTGGATTCAACGAATATACCAGTGATTCAAACTGCACACAGTACTCCACTGCAAAGCTTAATTTGGATGAGTAAACCTTGTATTTTGAATAATGTCAATTTTTGTAGTTTTACTGCTGAAAACAGTAATGAAATACATTTGTAAAATGGAATAAAGTTCTGTTATCAGTATCCAAGGTCTGTTTTCTTTTTGATTCATTAATTGAAGGTATGAATCAAACACTAAACAGTACAGGTAATATTGAGTAGAGACCAGTGTCTGGCATTTTTTTAAATTGGATTTCATTTGGATTTCCATACTATTGCAGATAACAGTGCATGACTGTATTAGCATAATGATAAAAATACAGTAATGCAACAAAGAAAAGATATTAAATCAGGGGTTGAAAGGCACTATGAGGGTAAAATCATGTGTTATTTTGGCCCGAGTTGAAACTGAAAATTATTAAATAAAGCGAAAAGGGAAGTATGACTCCAGGTCAAATCCCGTCAACACTTTTTCATCAGTTTGCCTTTGCTGAATGTAGATTAAAACCTCTAGTGGTTACAGCTGTATGTTTTATTGATGGGTAAATTAGGAGAATACAAACACGGAGTTAAGTGTGTTTTGTCTAAGATATGGAGGCAGCTGGTAGAGTACATTCAACAAATCTGCCATTACAAGTGGTTCCTTTTTAATAAACATTTGCTGTATTCTATGTCAGACTGCTTACCGTAAGGAATTTTTGTAATCCCTTCACATTGGGCTTGCAGTCTTAAAACTGTAAAATGGCTTGACAGATATCATAATACATAGCAAATGCATCTGCAACAAATCTACATTGAATCTCAATAGGTAAAACCATTCATGGTAGACTGCTGGCCAAACTGCTTCAGTGAACCTATGAACTCTCTCGTGTTTATCAAACACTAATAATAAAAAATGTTAAGTGGAATTGAGCTTCTCCACATCAGACCCTCTTTGGAATGGATGTTTAAATCTTTGAGTTGCAATAAAGATGTAAATGGAGAGACCATGTTTAAAGACCAAAAAACAGCTGTTAAATTATTGTATCTTCTGGTCAAGTGGATTATTGGGTATGACAACCATTGATTTTGTCATTTCTCTTCCTGAGGAAAATCTAATATTGTTCAGCTAGTACTGGCCCCCCCAATAAATAATAAAAATGCCAAGGATGAAGGCAAACCTGATCATTGAGCAGTGAGCCCTGGAAAAGAGCGAAGAAGTGACTTGAGCCCTGTTGCAGTGTCGTGGGCAGACCTGTGGAGACAGCAGTTTGTGGATTTAAAGACTTTAGAGAAAGGCAGAGGAATAGTACTTGGCAATCAGCCACTGTTAATGCAGTTTCCTCTATGTTTCAGTGTTGTGAATGGATGCAAGCTTTCAACCCAATGTCTTCTGTTGAAACACAATTGCAGATGCATTCACTGTGAAGCTCACTTTGAAATGTGCAAATGCACTGTGTACTTAGAATCGAATGCACAAGTTTTAATGTTAAAATAGATTAATGATAACTAGCCATAAGTGTCTTTTTGGATCAATTCATAGTTAAATTCAATCCTTTCAAATAGGTGAGATGGTGTGGAAGTGTCAAAGCAGTGTATGTGTTTAATGAACTTTCAAATATAAAACAAAAAAAATGGACCATCGATGTTCCCCGGGTGGTGTATCGCAACTCAATATGTAACAAATAAGGCATCAATAATTCCTCCTGTCCTGTGTACAGATTTAACATTTAAGGTCTAATTTGTCTTAGATACGTATCACCTACCATTGTAAAATGAACAAAGAAAGGCATGTCTTTTTTACTATGAAATGGCACCTAAATTAAAAAATTTAGATCTGAGTGTTTGCGTAGGCAACCTGTTATTGTTTACAAGAGAGAAGTGTACATGATATTTCAGATTGTACATGCTGACTGTTTTCCCAGAGGTCAGACGAGGCCTGAGGCTTGCTAGGGGAGTTTTCTTTCATTGGTATTTAGGGCATGAGAGCCTTATGTTGAGCAGTTCCCTGTGACATGGTCCACAAGGGCATGAAGAGCACCATGGATATCTTACTGTGAAGATATCAGAAGAGAGGAAGAGAGATCTGGCCGTTGACTTCAGTAACAGCAGGACGTGGTTTCCAGTAGGTATTTAACCTGTAGTAGTGCACTTAAAAAAGATTACAGAGGAATATTCTAAACATCTGCTGGAAGAGGAACAGGGAGAGCATGATAGTTGTCTTGAGAGCCTGTGGTACATTAGATGCCGTGGAGTAGCTTTGGCTGTGCTCTGAAGGCAACACATAGAACGGTTGATACCCTACACTTTTGTACATTTAAGGGGCATGCACATGTGACAAGTAGCATTGTGTAATGGGTGGTGTTGTGTGATGCACTTTGGTGTCCTTGGTTGCAAAAAGTAGCAATAGTTAAAAGGGAATAATCATACCATTTTAAGAGAAACTATTTGCAATCCATGAAATGATAGGTGATCACTTTTTTTAATTTAGTAGTTGCCAGTTGTTTTTATTATTTTCGCCCCAATTTGGAATAGCCAATTATTTTTAGGCTCAACTCCCCCTACCACCCGTTTACTGACTCAGGAGGACGAAGACGAACACACGCTGTCCTCCAAAGCATGTGCTGTCAGCCGACTGCTTCTTTTACAGACTGCAGGCCCAACATGCATCCACCTCACAGCTACAGTGTCAGAGGACAACACAGCTCTGGGCAGCTTACAGGCAAGCCTGCAGGTGCCTGGCCAGACTACAGGGGTTGTTGGTGAATGGTGAGCCGAGGACACCCTTGCCAACTTAGACGCTGTGCTGCCCCCTGGGAGCTCCCATCCATGGTCAGCAGTGGAATAGCCTGGACTCGAACCGCCAATGTCCAGGCTATAGGGCGCATCTTGCACTCCACACAAAGCGTATTTACTGTACGCGCCACTCAGAAGCCCCCTTAGGTGATCGCTTTTTGATCTAAAAGGAAAAAAAAAAGATTTTTGTTCTGCTAAGCAGCTGTGGTGAATTTGGATTTAATAATAGCAGCTGAAATTGTTGTGGGCTGACTCATGCTAGGATACAGAATGATATAGTAGTCATGAATAACATACTCCACGCTGAATCCCTTTGAACTTGAAAGAAAAGGCTGTTTTTGTTAAAGGAATGCAGATGCAATGAGACCAACTTAGCAATTTACTATCTGTCTCCCTCCTGGCACTACCCCTGATGTTTACCAAGCAAAAAGTTGCTCAAAACATTGTGTAAACAGAGGAGCTTTGATATTAACCTGTTTAGACAAGCAGGTCGTCCTTCTGCTAAATTCTGTTAGCCAACATAGGTACTTTTAATATCAAACTGTTGTTCACATTTTAAAGCAAAGATATTTTCTATTAAATAATGTGCTATACTGCCAGCAAATATGTTTGTTGTGAGCTTTTACTTGGTTTGTTTTAGATATTTCTTACTGCATTTTCTTACTGTATTTTCTTGCTCTAATTCAATATATAACATTACTAGATAAGTTTTTCATGTCAATTTCATCCTCAGTTTCTTTTTCAAACAATTATTGTTATACATTTTGTTCCATCTAATTAAAAAAAAAAAGAAAAGAAAAAAGAATATTAAAACATTTGATCTAAACATTGCTGTCCTAATCCTCATTCTCCCCTTTCAATGCTGTGTCATTTTTGGAAGCCTACTTTTCAGTTTAATGGTTTTTGTGTGATAGCTCATACATATAATAGATTGTAATGCCCCTTTGTAGGAATTTTGATGTTCTATACAGCCATTAACCAAGCTAATTATTTAAGGGTCATTCCCAGAGCTTTGTGAAGCTGCTCAAAAGTAATTGCTATCAATTGCACTTGTGACAGGGCGATAGGGGAGGCCGGCCCACATGTCCTTACGTATGTAGATCAACACCCTGTTTATCCATTTGTGATGAAACTTATTAAGGGCTGTGGATTGTATCATAATCTGTGGGTGTGTGGTGGCTGTCTGGGGCTCTTCTCAGATTATGTAAAAACAGGGATTAACATTCTGATCAATGTGAATCACAAATTACTTGTTGACACTTTGTAATAAAGTATCAGAGCAAATAGTTTAAATGTGTCCAATTATTTTTAGGAGTGATGCAATACAATTGTACTAAAGGCACAGGCTCTGTACTTGAAAAAACATCAACCCTTTGGGAAGTTTGTTATTGTATACCAGTATTTTTGAAAAATACCACTTGAAATATAAATGTTGTCTCTAATTGGCGCTTTTCTTAACACTAAGAGTTTTTTTCCACCAGCTTCAGCAAGCCCTGGAGAAAGTTCATGACCTACTTGACAAATTCAGTGCAATAGTCCTCCTTTAACTGGCCTTGAGTAGTGTATCCAGCTCCAGCAACAGCCATAAATCCATCACTGCTATTAAACCCACGTGCTAATGGCTGGGGCTGCTGTAGCTTGCTAGAGTGAGGCAGGCTATGATATCTGGTGGGGCTACTCTGGAATAACTGCTAACTTGTGGCTTTTTTCACTTAACCTGGAAATTATTTTATTAAAAATAACAATGAAAATGTATTTGCCTGTTTCCCCAACTGCTACAGAAAGGGGATAATTAAAGGAAACTAAATGACAGCATTTTGGTTGAAAAGGCACAGTTTGAAACATTTTCCAAATCAAATCTAACATTGAAGGCAGCTTCTTCTGAGAAGGCAGCAATAAATACAGCTTAACTAGCATTGCTAAAGCTTTGTGAAAATTCCCAGGCCTTGTAACATTATCTACAAAAAACCAAGACAAACGCATGCATTTTCAAAACTCTGTGTTTGAACCGTGTGATTGAACTGGGATTTCAAATGTCACAGGGAAATTAGTTCCACAAAATACCCTCTTTTATGCTGACATATAACATGGCCAGTGGAAGCATATACTAGAATCGTCCTAATATGAGATTCTTATATTTTTACATCTTATATGTTTTCCAATTTTTTTTTTTTTAAGCTTTTAATATTTGAACATTTCAAGCCAGTGGATGGCAAGCTAAATGAGGATAGCTATACATTATCAAGACTATGGTAGCTGTAAGCCAGGAACATACTTTTTGGCATTCATGCTAATCTTTTAAAGGTCATTTTTCAAGCTTTTTTTTTTTTTTAATGTAGACTGAAATGTAATGTGTAAGCAATAGAATGTTCACGTGGCTCCGCCTCCATACTGAACACAGTGCAGTTGGTAGAAAAATTGTAATAACTTAATGGATTGACTTTTGACTCCCTGCTGCAATATCTTACTAAAAAAAATAAAACTAGCAAAACAATGCAGTGAACTTCCTTGAAGATTAATTAAATTACAAGTTTTTAAAAACCTCACAAGTTAATATACATGACTGTTATTTAAAGACAAATGGCTAATATCATATGTAATTAACATAAGTGTCAATATAGTGGAGGTGTCCATATGCCACATGTTTATATGTTTTTTAATTACATTGTCAGGTCTAGGGAAGTAATCACACAGACAATCTAAGAGGAACAAAGCAAAAAAGACAATACCTAAATATAATACAGTACATTTAAAAGAAACTTATCCAAAGAATGAAATCATATCCTTCAGGCTTGTATGTTTTTCCCTGGCTATCTATATTTGCCTGCACACTGTGATCAGATACAGATTGCCCAGTGCACATGTCATTGTAAATTACAGCTGCAATACTGATCTGGCCACCATTTGTCACTGTTTCTCCCACTTTTAAAAGGGGAAATTCAATTCCAAAAATGAGGGAGGCACCATTGGGCCAATTTCAACCTATAGAAAAAATGCAATAAAAACAAAAATACTTACAAGCGGAATCTTACAGCAGCTTCCCAAGAAATTCGAAGAAGCAACTTTTTTGCTGATACAGTGTTTGTTTAGCCCTGTGTTTGTAAATGATAAATTAGTGTCACTTATAGTTTACTCTGCGGAATGTTAAGGCAGAAATTCAACCAATCATTATGAAGTGTTACTCTGTGGAATGATAAGGCAGGAGTTCAACCAATCATTATGAAGTGTTACTCTATGTAATTTTAAGGTAGGAATTCAACCAATCATTATGAAGTGGCCCGGTCTTGCTGTTCTACCAGTTTCAGGGTGTCATTTTTTATTGTTGCAAAGGGGCTTGGTTTGTAGGCTGATGTTCCCAGTTTGTGTCAGCCATACAGTTTCTTCGACATCTCCAGCTGTTTTATGTTGTTTCTTTCTAAAACCACAACCAATACCCCTGTTATAGTGCTGGAATGCTTCAAGTTCTGGTGATGTGAATTGCCAAAATGAAATATATAATTCAGTAATTAAAATGAACTTCATATTTTCATGATTAAATGTAACTTACTGTTTAATAAACATGATACTGAAACCTTTCAGATTAGATTACAATAAGGTCTTATTGTATCTAGGGGCTGGTCCTTATATTTCCCATCCTTTCAGATACATGCAATTTTATGAAAATTAAATACTCCCTTTACCTCATGGAGTGGGCTCCCCTAGTCTGCAGAAATAAAAAAAAACTATTGCAAATAGTATTTGTTGCTTTCTTTAACAGAAACCACATGGTAAACTTGAGTACATAACTCATTAGGTATAATAAGAAATAACGGTTTCTGGCAAAATTGTCATTATTAATTTTCACTGAAGAGAACTCCATACTGCTTCTCTCATGCTTGATTTTTATATATTTCAGAGAATTTTCTCAATAGAATCCCTTTCACTCCCTTTGATTCTGTTATATACTATGAACCCCCAGAAAAATATGCTGTGATTTATTTTTCTTCTACTTCTCTGAATAAATCCTAAAGTTAGCAATTGGAAGTAAGCTACCTGGTTAGCTCCTTGGATAATTTATTTGCCGAGTGAATCCAGGGATTTTGATGCAGTGTCTTGTTATTTTGGGATTACTGAATGTTTATTTTAGAAAAGGTTCATATGGTTTTGTCTTTTCAATTCAATTTTATTTTTATATAGTGTCTTTTGCAACAGGTCGCCACAAAGCGCTTTGCAAAGACAAAAACAATCCATATTACTGAACAACAGTAGTCATTTAAACAAAAAGAACAGAATAAAAACAAAACAGAATATATAACATGTATTATAAAAATATGACTTTAATCTAGATACAAATAAATAAATAAAATAAAATAAAAACAGTGGGAACAATATGGGGCAGGAGAGTATCAGCTCATCTGGATGAAAATACCAGACTATAGAAACTGTTTTTTAGTCTAGACTTAAAGACATTGACTAAAAGGGCTTCTCTAATTGTGATGGGCAAGTAATTTCATAATTAGGTGCCATATAGCTAAAAGATCTACCACATGAAGTTTTTTTTTCTTCTTAATAATAGGTACAGACAGTAGGCCAGCATCCAATGATCGGAGTGGGAGATTGGGGACATACAGTTCCAAAAGACCTTTAAGGTATGGAAGTGTGAGACCATCTAAAGCCTTATAAGTTAGCAGCAACAACTTAAAATCTATTCTAAAACTAACTGGTAGCCAATGCAAAGATGACAGCACCGGAGCGATATGCTCTTGCCTCTTGACCCGAGTTAAAGTTTTAGCAGCAGCATTTTGTACAAGTTGAAGGCGAGAAATTGACTATTGCATTAGTCAATCCTAGAGGATATAAAAGCATACATTAAACTCTATGCATCCTGCCTGGAAAGAATATCTCTCTGTTTTGCAATGTGCAAAATATTTGGATCCAAACTGGGCCTTGTGTACACAACACACCTTTGGAGGCCTGGGTTCAAATCAGATTGGTAAGTCACATTTTACAGCAAACATTTCTTTTCACTTCAAAAATAGAAAATAATATGTGGTACATGCTAGGCTATAAAAAGAATGCAAGACACCCAGGTCGTCTGTTCCACTCGCACTGCCTAGGCTGTTTCACCTCAGCAGTGTTGCTGGGATCAAAGTATCACTGTTTCTTAGAACAGAAAACTTAATCTCATCTTAATTTCTAGTAGATTGTGAGCCACATCACCGAACCATCTTGACAAAATTCAGTCATTGCTGTTAACAACATGATTCCACGAGCAATGTGAACTATGGACTTGCTGTTCCTAATGAAAACAGTTTGGTTCTTAACTTTTTTATTTATTTTTTTTTACCTTAGTTCAGTATGTTCAAATTTAATTCAGTATGTTCAAATTTAATTTGAGAGATAAGCTGTTGATTCCAGATCCTTTACTGTAGGTCACATGGTCTGAGTACAACTAGACCACTGGAGCGAATCTGAACTCCAATACATGAAGGCACAAGGAAGCAACAACAACTTTTCAACTTTAGTGCTATATTACAAATATCTGCGTATTTCAAATTTAAGAAATACAATACATATGGAGAACCAAAATATATTCAGCAGAAAACAAGGGGACCAGCGACTGGCCATCTTCTTTGGTATTTGTGGCCCCAGTGTGCTTTAGGAAACTAGGTTTGTCAAAAAACAAATAATAATAATAAAACCATTTATGTACTGTCTGACTTAAGTAATGAATTACAATTTGATATTATATGTGTGTATATATACAGTATATATACACACACACACAAACAATTGATGTTGTTACATTGTAGCATCATATAGGTTTCATCTTTTCTGTACATAAAGAGAATTTACAGCATAGAAGAAAGATGTGATTCCAAGCAGTATGACTGTTCACCATACCTTACAAACCTATAGGATCCAATAAAATAAATGTGAAATCACTTGTAAATATGTTATGCAAAGGATATGAAGATCAAACTTAGCACACTGGTCATAGCAGCAATATACTCTCTCTCTCTCTCTCTCTCTCTCTCTCTCTCTCTCTCTCTCTCTCTCTCTCTCTCTCTCGCTCTATACATTCTTCTTTAGAGCGTTTTTTTTTTTTTAAATGCACGACAGCAACTAATAAGAGTTTACATTTCCACTCTATTGATAAGCATAAATATAATGTTATGCCTCTAAAATACTCAACAAAAAATGCCGGAAGGAAAGCCCCTTAAAAGGTATTCTAAGTATACCTACATATTTTAAGCAGTAACCCGTGACAGTCTGCATTAGTCTTAATTTGATTTAACATTTTCACCCAACGCACAGTGAACTATATATAGGGAATTATTCAGAATTCCTCCAAGTGAAATTCATAATTTCTTATTACGTTTACACAAATGTGTGTGTGTGTGTTATGTATATATTATAATATATATATATATTATATTTCTTATTCCGTATATATATATATATATATATATATATATATATATATTCATATATATATTTCTAAGACAAACGTGGTTTGCAGGAATTAAAAATAAAATGAAAAAGATAACGCATCTGCTAGGGAAAATCTAAATTAAACACAAGAGCTTTCTTTACTGTCAGAATGTTCTGAATATTATGGGACCTCTATTATGAACAGTGCTGGAAAATGCTCTAGAAAAGCTGTAAAGTCAACTGTGGTTTGTTGCTGTTGTTATTGTTATCCCAACCCTGTCGGAATTGTTAAAACATATGCAATTAATAATGGGAATTAGGGAACATAATGTAGCTTAGACATACTTCATGCTGTATATTTCAAATGTCCATTGAAATATGAACTAGCTGTTGGGTTAACATATTTCAGGGTGAAACAAAATGTAAAATGAAATATTGCTGGTGTTTGTTATACTGTACTTAATTAACATCAACAATACACCTATTTGCAATAAACCATCAGAAAAACAATGATTGTGGTCGCAACACAAACCTATACTGAATTCAAAAGAAATGCTAACTTTCTCCTTTTATGTCCTTTTGACGGATTAATAGATCTTAATTCAAGCAGCTTGGTGTAGAGAAAATACCATTTCCAACGAGTTAAATTCCCTTCGAACTTGCAAACACATTGATTGCATTGACACTCCTGCTGCATTTCCCCAACACCTTTGAATATGCTCAGCCCAAACAAATTGATGAAAGGCTAATTGTTGGATTGTAAGCACTGAGTTGACAGGGAGGTGGGGAGGGGGTCACAGATCCCATGGAGACACATATGTTCCCAATGCAAAAGCAGACAACTCCGTGCCTTGAACATCTTATCAAACAGTGAGGAAAAAAGGATATAACACAAGCTTGACTGGAAAAAGAGCAGTTTCCAGTAGACAGGCCTGTGCTTTTTCAGAAAGTACCTGTAAATTTACCAAATCGAGCCCTCAGTACAAGTCACCTTGAGATATGAAATACCTACAAATGAGCACAGATCTGAAGTTACACTTGTAAAGGTACCAATCCCCTTCAAGCAGTATTTGTTATAACTAACAATGACCTGTACTGTACAATAACAGATGTTCTTGTTTCAAAAAAGTGTAACTCATTCAGTACTTACTCTGATTGGTTCAGTTGGGAATGGAGACAGCATCAAGCTTGCTCTCACAAACAAGGTTAGAATCCTGTGAAAAGGACCATTATCCTTTCTTTTAAAACTGCAGACGATAAAATGCAATAGAAATTCATGCAGGAATCATCATCATTATTATCATTATTATTATTATTATTATTATTATTATTATTATGGCAGCAGTCCTATCACTAGAAGTTGAAAAGGGAAAGAACGTTGGGCTATAAACACTTTTTTTTTGTTAGTTAGCAGGCAGCTTAATTGATGAGATAGGGTGTGAAAAGTTAAATCCCAGCTTCCAAAGATAGGGATTAACAGATCTGCGACAAACGTGAAGCCCTCAGTTTGTCAAAGATTATATATGGTCTAAATTCATTTAAATCATAATTGTGTTTATGAAAAAGTGCCAGTATACAGTATATCCTAACAACATAACATACTTTAGTTCTGTTCTTATTACCTGCATTAAGCACTGCTGCTGTTACAAAACAGACCATTGGATCACCGTTGAAACAATGAGACAAGCAAAGAGCACACGTTTCGATTTATATTTAAACATGCCTATACTGGTTTAATGTGCTATCTGAACACATAGAAAGAAGTAACGGACGTTTCATGGTTTAAGAGCCATAGATTAAACTGTTCTCTTTCAATGGAAAATACCTTTGAGTTCTATTCTTACAGATAAATGCAAAGCTATAATAAACTGTTACTTGTAAAGGGAACCCTAGGCCACCTATTTGACACCATATTCCATATTCATGTTTTAAGGTCTTTATTTTTAAATAATAAAGACTATTAATGTCTATTTGGTTAATTAAAGTTTGCATGTCAGGAAACCCTTTATAACGGTTATAGAGAGGGTTAGTCTTTGAGAGAATGTATAGAAACACTCTACAAATACAGTCCTAAACAAAATCCTCCTTAAAACAGTCCCAAAGTTTCTGTGCATAGAGCCCTATGTGTGTTGTCTGCTGTTTTCAGGATCCTCCTGTAATCAAGAAGGACTGCATATAGTTTATGCCCGTGTACAAAAGCCAAATGAATGGATGAATAAATGCATACACAACTAAACCTCTAAACACCCTTACCTTCTTGCTGTAAATGCTTTTTTTAGTATTCCAGAAATTTCACGGGGTTTGTACAAATTGATTTTCGTTTAAAAAATAAATACTTAATATAACCCTATCTAATAAGATTCAATGCTCACCACGTGAAACACCTCCTAAAGATGTTACACGTTTCTTGCTCACATGTTAACAAATTACTTCTAATACTGTATATCTCATTGCAGTAATTACAAACGTTATAGTGCTTATACCTGTTCACGTTTAGTGTAAATATTTAATGACGCTTTGTAAATGACCACTTTTAACAATAATTTCACTGATTTGCTTTGACCTTGTTGTGGGCTGCATTTAGAAGAATTTAAAATGCATAACAATGATGGTTTAGTGAACATATGAAAAGAAAGTTTATTTATTTATTTTTAAATGTTAGATAATGATATCAACAATTGCCAGGCTCTGTTTCTGACCCACAGTGCATGTTCCATATTTCAAAATATATTTTAGATTCCTCAAGAAAAGATAAATAAAACAAAACGGTATCATGTTTAAATACTTCAAATCCACAATTATACCTTAATTTGTAAATTGTGGATAAACTACACGTCTAGAGTGACATACTGAGGAAACGTCTTGTCTTATCCACATACTTTAAAGTGCGTGAGCGGATGTGCTTGTACTGCATGGTAAAATAATCATTATCATTTATTGGATTTGTAGGGTATTCAATAAACAATGAGCTGTCCTAATACAGCTAATATTTCTCTAAGCTTTGATTTAAACAGTTTAGCTAGCTGGTGCTGAAAAAACAGCGCCTTTTCAGTCAGATAATTTTAAAATGCAAACGGCATTTATCACAAAATATTTAGCAAAAGTTGAATCAAAACACAAGGCACTTTAAACTAAATCCCCCGACAAGAAATATCTACAGAATCTGATGTAATTGATACAGAACGAATACAGAATTGGCTCTTTCAGATCACTCACAGGTCAAGTTTACTTATGGCACAAAAAAAATGTTAGAACTATAGATTTTATTTTACACTATGCCACGCTTGTTATATTTTCCAGTTGTTACTGTAAATGTGACCAAACTGTTTCTAAATATAAATAGCTTAATTTAATTAATTTGGGACTTGGGTAAGCACTGCAGCAACACCTTGGGTATCCAACGTTTCATTGGGCTTGCTGAGGAAGTTTGAGACGAGGGTATTCTGATCGACAGTTTGGCAGTGTTGCACATGTTGCTCAGTCCCTGACCACCTTCAGGACACTCCTTTTCAGACAGCACGTGTAAACCTCACAACTCTCCACTATACGGGACTGCATTCAATGGTAACCGTATTCACATGCTTTGTAATTGCTTATTTGAAATCGTTCCTATCCATTTACTAACTGTGTAACTGCTTTTTATTCGAAATCTCTCTCAAACGTAATTATTTGCTGTATTTGTTTATTTTCTCTTATTTGCATTTGCTCACTTTTGTAACAGCTTGTAAATCGCCCTGGATAAAGGCGTCTGCTAAGAAATAAACAACAACAACAACAACAACAACAATAATAATAATAATAATAATAATAATAATAATAATAATAATAATAATAATAATAATAATAATAATAATAATAATAATCATCAGTTTACGCAGTACCATACGGTCTATATTCTCTGAGATACGTAATAAAATAACGCAATGACGAGTAACAAGGTCAGGTGACAGGCAGATGGTTCTGATAAACATATAGCTTGATAGCATTAGCATTCTAAGTAGTTCATACTGCACAGGATGTACTACGCAATCTATTCTTAATACAGGCACAGGAATGTTCCCGCGTTTGTAATGCTTTCTGATTCAATATTCTCTCAGGTAGGTACAATGCTCAGGGATTTGTAATTCATACATAAAGATTGCATGATTATTGTTTCACTATTAATCCAAACTGCATCAGGCTTTGTCCTGTAGTTCTCGTTACGTCAGTTTTTTTTTTTTCCTTGTTGCAGAAGGCTGAGATTGCTTCGAGGTTTCTCTACTCTAATCCAGACATGCCAAGATGAATACTTCCCAGCTCTCTGAAGCATAGTGATGCTGGCATAGCAACAATTGCCTAAGGAAGATCAAGCTTAAGGCTAAAATAAATTAGTTTTAATTGAAAGAACAGCGTTGATCTGTTTCATCCACTCTCTTTCTATTGGAAATTTGTAGACGCTCGTAACCTTTCATCATTACTTCCCAAAGCAAAGGGGACTTTCTAGCGCTTGCTTCTCGGATTTGCCAGAGGAAGCGACTCGTTGCTGCTGTAGTTGGTATCGTCATGGTGTTGGTTCTTATTATAGCTATACCGCTACTGGTCCAGAGTTCCAAGACCTCAGCTCACTACGAGATGATGGGAACTTGCAGGATGATCTGTGATCCTTACAGTACCAAGCCCAGCAGTACAGCGGAGGAAGTCATGCAAGATCTGAGTGCTATTCCTCCCCCACCGCTTTTTGTTCAGGGGACTAGTAAAGGGGAACCTGGGCGCCCAGGAAAACCGGGGCCCCGGGGTCCACCTGGGGAACCTGGCCCGCCAGGTCCAAAAGGACCTCCCGGAGAAAAGGGGGGATCTGGAAAACCTGGGTACCTGGGTGCAGGGGGTACCGAGACAAGTGCCCTTAGTACACTAGTAAGTGGCACCAAGATAGCTTTTTATGTGGGTCTGAAGAGCCCTCACGAAGGATACGAAGTTCTTAAGTTTGATGATGTTGTAACTAACGTGGGAAACCAGTACAACCCAGCAACGGGGAAGTTTACCTGCCACGTATCTGGGATCTATTTCTTTACCTACCATGTGCTGATGAGAGGGGGCGATGGAACCAGTATGTGGGCAGACCTTTGTAAAAACGGACAGGTTAGTATAACACCAGCACGAAAAGTGTTTGGTTTAGCTGTCGTATTAGTGCAGTAAAATGTGGCGCATGATCGCTTATGTTACGGTATAGACTTCACAAACATATCTCTTAATACTCTCAATAGTAATTATCAATAGCACTTCTCAGCAGCTTTCAAAGCGGGTTGATTTCATTAAAACAGAAATGTAAACTACTTCATGGATTTATAGTTATTGTATAGCACTTGAACTCCTGCCTGAAAAAATTCAAACAGCACCGCTCTTAACACAGGGAGCCCCTTTAAAGCACCGGGACGCGCACAGCTTCAAAGCAGAGTAACCCTTATCCTGTCACAGTGTTACCGGATGGTCGTATTAGAAAGACAAGCACAATCACGTCTTTATAGCAGTTTGCTTCCCTTTGTCCAATGATATATTAAACATGTTGACAATTCCCACAGCATATTTATCCTTATGTATGTATGTATTACATTTTAAACAACTATCGTCCATTTCTTGGTATACAGTTATATGGGTAATTCATCGAGATTACTAAACGCTTCAGTTTTAATTACCACAGGTATTTCTCATTAGGTTAATTGTCTTTAATTCTGTGACTGCTGTTTGCTGTCTGTAGGTTCGCGCCAGTGCTATTGCCCAGGACGCCGATCAGAACTACGACTATGCCAGCAACAGTGCAGTCCTTCATCTAGACTCTGGGGATGAGATATATGTCAAACTGGACGGAGGGAAAGCGCATGGAGGAAACAATAATAAGTACAGCACTTTCTCTGGTTTCATTTTATATCCCGATTAAATATCTCAAGCGAAGATTGAGCACTTGTAACGTCTCCAGCTGTCTCTACGGGTCATACTTTTCATGCTTCATTTATACATTTTTGTGGAAAACGCAAAGGTGTCAATTTCTTCCTGTTTCTGCAAGTAATGACGACGTAACCCTTGAGACCATGTGTTTGATTGTGACCATTTTGAGCTTGGCAATTTGTGGTGTATTTACTAAAAAAAACAAAAAAAAAAAACAATAAACAATAAATCTAATTAAGAAAGGAAAACAAATATATGGATAACGTTATGATAATGGTTTTTAGCTATTTCCATTATTTCAATAAACGTTATGTTTTTGTATACTGCGGTTTGTTCCAGTTATTTATGTGCAGAAATATAACAACGGGATATGTCTAGATCAAGTGAGAGGCCAGTGTACATTTAATTAAAAGACTGGACATTAAAAAGAAAATCGTTTTACAGCAACTGTAATTTTAGCTAATCATCACTTAACTGCATTGTAGCCTATAATATTTTTAAAAACTGAGATGATAATTGATTCTAAAGACAAACTTAATTTATTGATTTTTTTTTTTTTAAATGTATGTAATGTACCTGTGAAACAAAAATAAAGTCCTAATGTGTTTTGACAAAATGTGTTATAAACTATTAGAAACATTATTGAGCCCTGCAGCAGCTTATAGTATAGTACAATTATTTAAAAAAAAACAAACACCTTTAATAAAGCATACATACCAGTATTTCATAATTATCTACCACTGTTGTGCCATAAAACACAAAAGGGGGCAAGTAAATGAACACATATTTCAAAGTGCTGCCACTGAGCAATACTAAACAGAGCTGCTGTGTGTGTTTGAAATCCTCTCTCAGTTCAATCCTATTTGGAGCATTAAACCTTCAGGAGGCATGTCTTAGGCATCCACCTCTTGTTTAAATTAAAAACAAAATTAAAATGCAGTAGCATTGCTAGGAGCAATAAGGTTTGCTTTATCCACGCTGCACTATGGAGCTATGTTTTTCAAACAAAGAAGCAGCTGTTCCCCAATGGTGAAAGGGCAAGGAAAATGTCTTGCAAGGGAATTGCTGTTCACATTAAATATACAAATTTGCTTCATAGATTCTTGAATCTGTATTCCCTGTTAATGTGTTCTCTTTCCAATTCAGATTCAGGACTGTCTCTGGGTGTCAGTAGAGGTGGCAGGAGATAAGAGGATGATGGATTGATGAGGCTTTGTGAAGGCATAGGCTTGCAGTGCTGGTTTACCCTGACAGTGATCTATGTAGCCGCACATTATCAATGTGAGGACGAGGCTTTAACCATCTTTACAAAGAGCTCCTTTTGCCACTTGGCTGTCATGTTACCAATTATCAGGTTGGATTACTCACCCAAAAGACCCATTGCTCATGTCAACTGCATCATTCGCAGACGATGATATCAATTATTAAGGGAGGTGTGTATCGTTTCCTTTATATATTCCCTTCTGTAAAGATTTTCATATACGACCAGCATGTATAATATAATACATGTACACTGCATGGATACTCTTAAAGGGAAAAACTGAACCAATCTCATTGCCATTTCAGAACAAAAAACAAAGTTCTAGTTTAAGAAAGTCAATTAATACAAGTTTATTTTGAACCCACTGTTTTTTGAAGACTGAACCGAAAGAATAACGTAATAAATAATTAAAAAGTAAACCGGAGCTAACAGCTTCTGTTCCTAATCAGGATAGAAAAACACTTGTGGGTCCCTACAAGGAAAAAAAGGACAAACAATAATTAAACAATAAACACGAAGTACCGTAGAAGAATAAAGCACATGTATTCAGAAAGTTTCAGTCATGAACGTCCTTCATCAGCACAACTACTGCATAGTGCAGCGAAAATGTGTTTGAAATAAATACATTCCTGAGGAATTCAGAGGTTCAAAAGAATGTCCATTTGAAAATAAGTGCGTTTAGAGTAAAATACTGCACGTCTGTTATAGTAAATCCTTACAGGAGAGCTACAGTATCCATGAGGGAGGATGCAAAGAATGTTTATGCATGGCTAGACTATATTGAATTTCAGCTCAACATTACTTCCGTTTACTTGGATCTCAATCCTTTCAGCTCAGTGTAAATGCACTGTCTACTGTCTGTATACAGTACGCACCTTGAAGAGTTTATTAAAGACATTCTCGCACAAAATAAGAAATATATATTTGTCAATGAATTAAATACTGCTGTTGTAAGCAAAAAAAAAAAACTTGTATAGCATAATTATGGCAATTAGAAATAACAGGATGATGGGATTGATGCACATATGACACATTCTTCATATTAATATCCCCACACACTGAAACACCACGCTTTGCTCTTCATGAAATGGACCATGAAATAATGCAATGCCTTCTAGCAAAGTGCCATTTGAAATGTCACTTTCTCCCCAGACTTGCTATTTCTGAACCAGCTTCCTACATCTTTTTATAACTTGAACAATTGGAAATAGCAGCCTGTTATTTTGCCTAATTTCCCATTCCTGCTATACCAGCAGAGAGGAGGGGGATGTTACTGAACTTAACCCTTGATTAGGAGAGATGGTTGTGGTTTGCATTGTATATATATATATATATATATATATATATATATATATATATATATATATATAAAATTAAAAAATGAATTGAAAATGTATAGTACATTCTTGACTTGAAAGTAATACAGTACATTAAAGACACAGCTAAAGAAAGACCGATTGTGCTTCTCTACCTTGACTGTGAATACACTGAGAATGTAACAATACAAAGACAGAGCATTTTAGATCTCAGAAATATTTTCAATATTGGTAGTAGTAGTACCCTTAATAAAGTTTATCATAGTAAAATCATAACAAAGTGTAATACAGCATGGATATAACGTTTAAACAGATGAATACTGAGTTTGATTTGAAAGCACCAGTGTCCCACAATGTTGCTCAGCTTTAACCAAAATATAATTTCTTGGTGTCAGTTTATTGTATTACACATCCTTCTGTCCAATCTTTTCCCAAGGATTGTTTAAGCTCTAGAGGCACAAGCTTCCTCCCCTTGAACCCTGCTCACCACTACATAGATACTATAGGCACTTAACTGCAACTCATTGCTGCAGTGGAGCTTATGAATGACATTGTCAAGCTCTTCTATAGCTCATGAAGCAGGATTGGGTTAGGGTTAGGGTTAGGGTCTAAATGAGCCATCTGCAGTTATTAGTTAATTCGTGGGTTTACTGCAGCAATGATAACTCATGGCACTCTTCTTGATTGTTTCAAAGTTATTATTAAAACTTCCTGTTGTACTACAAAACCAACCTTTTCCCTTTCATAGAAAATACATTTACAACCAGTTCAGCTCTGTAGACAACATTGTGCATCCACTAGATTAAGGATAATGGCATTTTCAGCAACTTAAAAAAAAAATACAAAAAAACTTACTGTAGCAGCAAATTCCTCATTTCCGTTTTGCTTCCTGCTTTATTGGTTGGTCCACCTGAGAAAATGGGATAAAGTATATTTATGTTTCTTGCTGTCACCTCTGCAATGGTTTGATGGACACTAAATTCCCTCTGAGATTTGTTAATAAAACAATGAGATGCTTCTGGTCGGAAATGTCCTTTGTGACTCCTAAAATAGATCAGGCGAAAAGTCTCTCATTCCAAGTGAGAATACAGCATCTGTGATGTAAACAGATGTGATATACTGAGTTAGAACTGAAGCCAACATTTAATATAAAAGCGCTCTGTGAAAATGCTGAGACTCTGGTAGTTGAGAGGCATGTCTATTGCAATATCCCTCTCATTATTAAGGTGACAAAAGCATACAAAGTTGCTCTTTTCCACATAAAAGACAATCAATGCAATTATTGTAAACAAACAGACACCCTAAATAAGTTTGTCTGATGTTGCTTAGTGACCAACAGATCAAATAACACAGCAATAGGCTCAATAGCTGTACAGACAGCCTGACAATATGGATAGTACAAACTGTCATTTTTACTTAATCTACCACATCTGAAAATGCCAACTGTGATCTCTGGACAATAGAATTATTATTGTTGTGAAGATTCAGATATGCATATAAAGAAGCATTGACCTCTACAACTACTTTGGCACTGTACAACCCTATACAGGCCCTCTGATTATAGAGCCGTGCGATTAAACTCAAAACACTATAAAACCCTATAGAACTACTATGTGTAACATAGGTGGTAGATTCATGCTGGCGTTCAACTTTTAAATATTCATTTACTATATAATTTCACCAGCAATCGATTAACACATACCTATAAACTGTGTGTTGTTTGTTCAAAGTACCGATGCACCCGTAACCCTGTAACCGTAGTTATTGGCAACCGAGAAACCAGATTGCAACTTTAAAAGGGTCAAATAAAATAAGAATGGTTTTCGTCACCAATCGAGTGACACTGCTTGATTAGGATGTGTGCTGTCTCTTCAGAGACTTTGATACTAACGAATTGATTGGAGGATGAAGATTGTGTTTGTATAGTCAACTGGAAGATTGCGGTACAGCAGAAAACATTTTAATAAGGATTGGCCATTCATCACCTAGCTAGTAGTGGTTGTGGTATACCTACCTACATTCATCCATCTTTTATTTGCTTAATGTGCTGAGGGATGAGTGAAATCAAACCCATTTGGTTCTTTTTTAGTTAAATAATGCTGACAATGCATAAACACTTTGATTAATGACATGTTAGGTAACAAAGCCACAATAATAAAACTTGCTAGTTGTAGGAGTCATTACTTATATATACACTGCTCTGACAAAAACATTGAGGCACCAGCCTGAAATGGAATAACTGGAAACAGTTATTTGATTGCTCCTTGCACCTCACTTAGACTTAAGATCTTGGTATCATTAAATATATAATTGCTTCCTTTATAAAAGAATGGCTGTCATTCTCCAAAATGTTATTAATTTTATAAGAATGCAGAATTACTAGGGATGGGACGGTTATTGGCCATTAACCCAGCTCAGACCTGCTATTTACTCCATCCAGTTTACTAAATATCTCAGTATCCCTGGATAGATAATCTTCCTTTCTTTAAAAATAGACAATTGATTGTAATGAGCTGGCTGTTCCATGTGTGTAGTGGCACCCAAAATGTTGTCCATTTGTTCTTCATATAGATTAGCTGTTTTTCCAACGTGGCTGAGTGATTGTAGCTGCTTGCAAAGAGTGGTTGCTTGCTCAAAGTGCCATTCCCTTGGATGAAAGAAATGTTCATTCTGGTGTTTACTGGGAAGTTGGTGACCCCTTAATCCAGGTGTCCATAAAAAAAAAAGGTTTTATTGTAAAATCCAATGTTAATAAAACATCAAGCAGTGACTGCCGTTTCTGAACATTTGTTCATCATATTCTGCTGTGCAATGGTCAAGGTTTTCACAATGCCGTTTACAGGCTTCAGTATACCTGACGTATTCAAAATCCTTTGACGAGCATTTATTGCCTTTTTATTTGGTTAAGGAGTACTGGTTTATGTGTGAAGCCTGAGAAATGCCATTTTTTCAAAACTATGGTTCAGTACCTGGGATATTCTATTGGCACAGACCCAGGGAAGATAGCAGCAGTTTGTGCCTATTTCCTTGAAAGAGGTGAGATGCATGGCTTTTATGCACACATAAAACAGTTCATTTTTTATACTTTAATATTGTTAATATTGGTTCATGTGTTGTGTTAACTTGGAACTGAACCGTTTTCTGGGACTTGAATTGTATTACATTAGAAGCTGAGGGTTATGTCCCAGAAGATGTAGACTGTATCAATATTTGATTCGAGTAACTCAGCAAGGTAGCTGCTGGAACAGAATTGGGAACCCCTGCAAAGCATAGTGCTGCTGCAATGGTGATGTGAGTAAAAAAGGATTGATGTGTATTTCGATATTGAATCAACTTGTTATAGGGGAACAATTAAATTAAAAAAGTGAAACCGTATATAAAGATACTAATAGATTTTAATAATGAACTTTTCTAAAATAAATAATACTACAGTGCTCCCTGGTTATTATAATGATTTGACAAATGTGCTTGGAAAAAAGGCAAATGAAAGGACATTTCTCATAACTTATATGGTCATGTGCAATGTGATGGAAAGCCTGTGTGTTGTTATTTTGATCTGGATACTTTGGTCAAAGCTCTTGTTTATTCTTGGTCTACTTTGGCTTGGCTTGATGAAACCTAACAAATATACCTGTCAAATATAACTGAAGTTGTCCAGAAGCTTGTATAAAAGACTGATATGCATCCCCAGTTTGATTGGAAGATTTACCAGTGAATCTAAGGAGATTTACAATTGTGACAGGGAGCCTTTATCACTCAGCTGTGGATTTGCATTGCGTTGGGAGGGAAAACATGTACAACACAATTTTCGCCAGTGAACAAAGTTTACACTATGCTATAAATCCAATTGATTGGTTTCAATGATTTAAGGAACAGGCAGAGGTTGAATAACGTTACAAAACAATTTATAAGGCAAAGAGATATTGAAATATTTTAACCAGGATGCAGGTTTGCCAGCTTGGAGTGTTCATTAATAAACTTGAGGTACTGTATGGTCAGTCTGTTGAAATGAGATGTGGGTCCTGGGTGCAAATACAAAGACACACACACCTTTAAAGTTCCCGGGCAGGAACATTTCAGGGTCCTTCCAGTGACTCAAGTGTAAATCACTTTCCCTGCTTACCTGCATATAAAGCCCTCCATGTCACTCCACAGCCCTCAGTCTAAACGACATGCTGGTATATGCAGCACTGGTTAATGATTATCACTAACGTGATGGACAACAGAATGTCCTACAGAATGATCATGTGATCCCCACTGGGTATCTCGATTCGGGAAATTAGCAGTACACTTCTTATTAAGGTGAGAGAAACAGTGTTATTGTATCTTCTGGTATAGCAACAACAGCTTTAGTAGCAAGTGATTTTCAAACAAAATTTGTCAATTAAATCAATCCGTTAATGCTTTGAAATTGAGTCCATGAGGTCGTTTATGAGCACGTTTCTCGTTAAAAAGCTCAATTGTCGCAGGTCACATACATAACTTCCTGTCTCAATGACTAAATATGGGGAACCCATTAATCAAAATGCATGTTAACGAGATAAAAAAAATGAATGGAAGCATAATTCACAGCGAGACGGCTCTCACACCAGCGAGCAGCAGCCAAATGGAAATTAAATAAAAATTAATCAATGTGTTTTGTGTATAATTTGTGCATTTTGTCATGCAGAATGTGCATTTATTTCGATAACTTCACATATACAATGCTGATTTACGATTGCCTGGCATGTGGGTAAAAATCGGACGGCACAGGTTTAAATTTTAATTTATTTTTTGGATGGGGATGGGGGTAAGCCAGTTATCTATATTGATTGGTATTTATTTTTTTGTAGACTTTTGTCTGTATTTTAGTGTGTACGATTGTAGGCTATAAATAAATACATTTAACACAGATTTTGGTTTTAAATTCCCACACAAACAAAATAAACAGTCACAAGAAGCTGTGCTTGTTAAGATAGTAACATTATTTCGTAAATCAACGTAATTTTGGAAATCACATTAGGATGATTATTTAATAAAGAAATAGGCATAACGGTCGCTTGAAAATGCCACAATCAATGCTACATACCGGTTTCTTGATTAACACTGGAGTTATCATTTACAAACTTTTGAAAATCCTGCCCTTGGGGTCAGCTACATAAACTGCCATAATTACCACAAAATCAGTGCTTGGCAAGAAGAAACAAGAAGTCAGTAAGGCTATGAATCCTAGTCTTTCTGGAAGACAAGGCTCTCAGGAGTTAATATTAAAAATTAATGAATGAATTAATGAAATATTGAATTTGACAGAGAATTAAATGCTTAGGGAAACAGCAGAATGCTAGGCAGAATTACCGTCAAAGTGTGACACATAAGCCACAGCAAAGGAGAAAAATAGTTTCGGAGAAAAAAAACACACACACACACACAAATCAAGTAACAATGTAATAATGTTAGGAAAATAAATAATATAATGTATTATTATATTATGTATCTGATTCAGCAGTGGTGCCTTTTTGGGAACGTGTGAGCTGCATTAAATAAATGCTAAGCATAGACTGAACATATATGTGTTCACTGCAATTACTATACAGTACTTAACTAGCTCTGCTTATTATTACATTGTTAGGTTAACAAACATAAATAGATGCAATGACATTCCTACACCGTGCTTGCAGGTTGATTTTTATAATTCCATGACTAAAGTAACATGAGTGTTATAAATTAACATTCTACGTTTTTTGTATCATTATCTTCTGTTTTCTACTGGATCAGAAGACTCTGACAATCCGGAAGTTAATTCACATGAATTGCCAATTCAAATCTGTTACTGGATTGACATTTAGTTTTTTTAGTTTTGATTTTTTCCTGCAGGATATAAAGATGTCTTGGCTGCATGCCACCGGTGGTCCCTTTCTTCTCAGCATTGCAATAATATCAGAAGTCTTCTGTGGTTGATTGCTCCTTTAATGTATGCTTGTGCATATTAATCACACACACCCCAAAACACCCAGGAGAAAAGTTGCAGAGCTGTTCACGTTTTGTATGCGTTCGATGGTGTTAAATGTGTTGTCAAAGTGACCCTTAAAATGTGATACTCTGCTCTGCATAATGATATTCCAGTTTCTATGGGGTGCATTCTGTGAAATTCAAGCAAATGCAATAATAGTTAAATAATTACCATTTTATTATTATCAAAGTTACCAGTGTTATTAAGAGAGACAGATCAATTAGGCTGGAGGAATTTGAGGAGCATGTTGAAATGGAACAATTCCAACACATGCCCAGAGCACATACTGTAGGCTCAAGGAATGCAGGTTGGCCTGCTGTCTGGGTAGGAGAGTGCCTATACACACGCCATCTCATTCGTAACAGTGCAGCATATGAGATTATGACAGCTGTGCCCCTGCCTGTAAAGACAAATGATAGCGTTGAGCATCACTCTACTGAGTCACTTTGGGCGCAATGATATTGAAGCAAACATGACAACACAGTAAAAATGCTAGAAGGCAGAGATAAAAATGGCAATGTTCTCCAAGTATAGTACAAAAATGAATTATGTTTACCAGTTTTCTGTCTCAGATGTATAAAAAGATTCACCCTTTGCTGTACCCACAGACAGGAACAAGCAAGTCCAATACAGAGAGGGTAAATGACAAAACACCAGCTGATACCCTCACCATATGTACCAGAATCATCTGGGATTTATACCAAAGGGTTACCAGTATGGTCAATCTGACTAAAACTCCAGCAGAGAAATGTTGTCAGGTACTTTATGTTTTACATATATATTTTACATTCAGCAGTTTTCTGTGGTATTGTTTACCTGTATTCTACAAAAAATCTCCTGTGGCACACACAAAGGCTCTCCAGTGCTTGCAGCCCCAAGGATCTGGAGTGAACTGGCACTGGGTGCCAGTAGACAAGGAACATCAGGAGGCCAGTAAGGTAGACACAGGTGGAAGGCACATTCTCAATATGGATTAAGGGAGATTAAACCATCGCAGTAGTGTCCACCAGTAGGGCCTCTGGCAAATGTCTTTTAAGGTAAGTGTACATGCATACAGAAACATAGGCTGACAGAGTGGCTTCTGAGGATTTACGGTTCATTATGTCAAAATTGATTCTACTTGGATCTGTGCAACAAACCAGTTCAGAGAATCACACGACAGCAGGTGACAGAAATCAATTATAGCCACATATCAACTCGAGGTAGGTCAGAGAGTGCTTGAGGGAAATAGAACACACAACCATAGAACTGGAAACAGACTGCTCTTCAAACCAGCTGGGGCTACAGCATTGTGATTGTGCCCCAGGGAAGTCTGCGCCAGACATTCGAAAGCGGGCAAGAGAGAAAGCTACATCAGGAATGGTCAGGAATATTGACTAGCAAACTGTCCTAACTGAGTGAAATTACATTTTATAGATCGTATCTTCCATTCACCTACATTTAGCTTAAAAGCAGTGAGAAATGCATTTGTTTTACCGTGTTAAGGCCTACATTGTACCTGCAAACCACAGTATGAAATAAAGTTTTTTCTAAAAAAAAAAAATAAAAAAAATTTGTGTATACTTCAAATAAACAAGTTGAGATATTAATTTTTTCTTACTACAGTTATAATGTTCTTTTAAAGGCACACAGGTAACCCACATTTTCATCTATGCATTTTTAACTCTAAATACCAGTGAAGCTTTTCTTAGAGCAACAGGTCTTGAAATTCTCTGATTTCTTTTTTTTTATTTGTACATGTAAACATGGTAGAATTGACTCATATTTCGTCCATAAAAAAAAAAAAAAGTTCAAATAATAGCCCTGTGATGAGTCAAAGGGTTTTCGGTCTGTGATTCAGCCTCCCGACAGTAGATGGCATTAAACCAACTCGGGACTTCCCTTACCAAGATCTCGTGACCATGGCAAAAGTCATCTTTTGAGGGGCGGCACCTTGGTGAGGGGCGGAAGTACGAGTATGTAACTTCCAGCCACTGGAGTCAAGTGAAGGAGAAGGACACGTGTCGGTTGGGGATTGGTGTTCCACTGACTACAGAGGCGGGACATTACATACTAAAGGGAACGTACTACTGTGTTCGGGGTTGGTCCGAAAATAAAGTAGGAGGAGTAACGGGTGAAGGGAGAGACTGGTTTTGTGCAGCGGGATTTTTGAAATACTAACATTTCTTTTGTCTTTTTTTTGTTTATGGTCACCACGAAGACAAATTAAAGACGAGTCATCAGTTTGTTTTGGATTTCACCCCTGCACTCCTTCCCTCACACCATTTTGTTTTTTTGTTTGTTATTTAATCCTTTTGTTGTGTATAGAAAATAAAAATAAATTATTTTATTTCTGTACACATAAATTACTGTCTGGACATTCCATTTAATACACTCTCGCCTCACACGTGGTGTCAGAAGTGAAAATGGATCCAGCTACAGTTTTGACAATGTTTAGGGAGCAGGAGGAGAAGCGAGAGGAGAGAGAGACACGGCACCTGGAACAGCTCGCCCAGTTCTTGGGACAGCTGGTAGAAAAACTATCAATATCAACATCAGAGAGAGCGGTTGCCCGGATGTTTGCAGCTCAGCCTAATCTTCAGAAGATGACCTCGGAAGATGATCCCGAGGCTTTCTTGATTACGTTTGAGAGAGTGGCAGAGGCTGCAGAGTGGCCTAGGGAACACTGGGCCATGAAATTGGCACCCTGCCTGACAGGGGAAGCTCAGGCAGCATATCGAGCCCTGACGGCCACGAATGCAGGGGACTATGTTAAAGTTAAAGAAGCCATTCTCTCACGCCTCGGGATCACGGAGGAAACATACCGGCGCCGTTTTCGGGAATACCAGCTGTCCAAGGGGATGCGGCCCCGGGTTGCGGGACAATATCTTTTAGATCAGTGCACCCGGTGGCTGCGGCCAGAAGAACATACACCCCAAGAACTGGTGCAGAAAATAGTTATAGAACAGTTTGCGTCTATACTACCGCCAGGGAATCGAGAGTGGATTAAGAGGAATAGACCTACCACTCTCGAGGATGCCCTCCTCCTGGCGGAGAGGGAGGAAGGCTCCGGGCGGACCCCCAGACCCGACCTTCTTCAGACTCGTGATTGGTTTCTCGTAAACGTTTGACTCTCCACGTTAGTCCGTACACCATTGGACGGGTATTGAGGTGAAGCACCGACGGAAAATTTGGATTGGTTGACATGGATTTTTTTTGGGCATTGCTCCCCACATTTGGCCAGGGGGGAAGGTCTCCGGACATGGTGTCTCCAAGGTCAATCGGGGTGTCCACCCCGCTCTCTCTTTGGAGGGGCTTTGGACTAGGAATGGCTGTCTGATGGCCATCATGCCAATGTGCGACAGGAATGTCTTTGTCTAATTTTCGATGTGGTTTACTACCCGAATTCGGGGAAGTGTGGTTCACACCGATACCCATGTATTTACATGGGGACAACTCTGTGTAGACGGGCCCTTAACAGTAAGGGGTACAGGTCTGTATTGGGTTGTGCACGTGGACCCCACCTTGGACCCAGCGGTCGTTAACAGAGGGTTTCTCCAGGAGATGCAGTCACAATCTGTTTGATCGTCTATGATGGGGTAGCCTGGGAGCCACAGGGTAAAGTGGCTATCTCCTGTATTCATGGAGAAACTCGGGTTTATCCCACCACTAAAGTTAGACTTATTGTAGGTGATTATTCAGCTTGCGTTAAAGTGGCTGTAGCGCAATGTTTACCATACCCTGTTCTCCTGGGAAGAGACTGGCCGTTTTTTGATCGTATTTTAGGTCGGGAAATGGTCTTAGTTTCTACCAGGGGACAATTAAAGCAACAGGAGAAAACAATTGGCGAGATTTTTCCGTTGCAATCCGACCTGTTTAACCCTAAAATCCGCCCAAGAAAAACAAAAAGAGAGCGTCGGGTGGAAAAATATGAGGGAACTCTGAGACGACAAGGGGAGGGGTCTGACACAAAAGTAAACCAATCGCTGAAACGGCAAGGAAAGGGAGTAGGTATTCAGTGTAACCGGGGCTGCGAGGTTACTGAGGTGGAAGGTCATGTAATAAAAGACACTCCTCTCTGTGTACCTAACCATTGGGACCGAGATATTGACTTGGGATATGAACAACAAAATGATCCCACGTTACAGTATGCTTGGAAACGGGTTAGATATATCGAGGGGAAGGATATGCAGGAAGGACAACCGGTGGTATTTCCGCATTTTTCTGTATCTGGGCACTTATTATATAGAATAACCCGGGCTCCCGGGACGGGACAGCTCGTAAAACAGTTATTGGTTCCTAGGCCTTTTCAGTCAGAAATCATGAGATTGGCGCATGACATTCCATTTTCAGGTCATTTGGGAACTGAAAAGACTCAGGAACGAATTCTGGCCCGGTTTTTTTGGCCTGGGGTTTATGGTCTGGTGCGGAAGTATGTATCGGAGTGTCCTGAATGTCAATTAGCTGCCCCTAAGTCAGTTCGCCCCGCACCTCTGGTTCCACTTCCAATTATTGGGGTACCGTTTGAAAGGATTGGTGTAGATTTAGTAGGCCCTCTGGAGGGAACAGAGTCAGGATATCGGTATATTTTAGTAGTAGTGGACTACGCAACGAGATATCCAGAAGCTGTTCCCTTACGCTCTATGAATGCAATAGCTGTAGCGAATGAATTGGTAAAAATATTCTCTAGGGTGGGAATCCCGAAAGAAATTCTCACTGATCAGGGCACTAATTTTATGTCAGACTGTATTCAGCAACTATATAAATTATTGAAAATTCGTTCAATTAGAACCTCAGTTTTTCATCCACAAACGGATGGGCTTGTTGAACGATTTAATCAGACTTTGAAAAATATGTTGCGCCGCTTTGTAGATCAAGAAAAACGCAATTGGGCTAAACTGCTTCCCTACTTGCTCTTTGCAGTTCGCGAGGTACCACAATCCTCAACGGGGTTTTCCCCGTTTGAGCTCTTGTACGGTCGGCAGCCGCGGGGTATCTTGGATCTCATAAGAGAAGGCTGGGAAGAACAGTCAAAGGAGTCTAAAAATGTAGTAAAATACGTGTTGCAGTTACGCGATCGCTTAGAATTAGTCGGTCGATTGGCACATGACAATCTCAAAGCGGCACAGCAGAAGCAGCAACAAAGCTACAATAAAAATGCAAGAATTCGGAACTTTCGACCTGGAGACAAAGTGTTGTTATTGTTGCCCTCATCGGAATCTAAGTTGTTTGCTAAATGGCAGGGTCCCTTTCAGGTTATTCGAGCAATTGGTAAAGTCAATTATGAGATCCGACAGCCTGGGCGTCGGAAAGAAAGTCAAATTTATCATGTTAATCTCCTGAAACCGTGGAAAGAACGGGAAGTCCATTTTATATCTCCTGTACAGGAGGGAGAGGATTTTGGACCCTCAATTGAGTCAGAGTCAGCAATTGAGGTCCCGATGGGGGAACAATTAACTCCTGATCAGCGTGAAGAGGTAAGCAATCTAATTAAAATGTTCAGTGATGTGTTTTCTAACGTGCCTGGAAGAACGCATTTGATCGAACATGCTATTATCACTCCGCCAGGTCTAAGAGTTAGACAGAGACCGTATCGCATTCCAGAGAGTCGGAGAGATTCTGTTCGAAGGGAGGTGGAGTGTATGTTGAAACTTGGGGTAATTGAACCTTCCCGAAGTGAGTGGTGTAGCCCAATAGTACCAATAGACAAGCCAGATGGGTCACTACGATTATGTATCGATTTTAGGAGGGTGAATGCTATCTCCAAGTTTGATGCATATCCCATGCCTCGAGTAGATGAACTCTTAGACAAACTGGGGCAAGCTCGGTTTATTTCAACTCTGGATCTGACGAAAGGATATTGGCAAATTCCATTAACGAAAGCCTCTCGTGAGAAAACGGCATTTTCAACCCCAGAGGGTCTTTTTCAATTTTGTACTATGCCGTTCGGACTTCATGGAGCGCCTGCTACTTTTCAGAGACTAATGGACAGGGTTTTACAACCTCATCGAGAGTATGCAGCTGCGTATATCGATGATGTAGTCATTTATAGTTCTTCCTGGAGAGAACATTTGACTAGATTAGAAGCCGTCTTACAGTCTCTGAGGAGGGCGGGGCTCACAGCGAACATGGCAAAGTGCGCTATTGGAAAAGAAGAAACTAAATATTTAGGTTTCATAATGGGTAAGGGTAGAGTGAAACCGTTGGTTTCAAAAGTCCAGGCTTTGTTGGATTCACCGGTACCTACCACGAAAACCCAGGTGAGATCACTGTTAGGGTTGGCTGGTTATTACCGCCGCTTTATTCCACACTTTTCCACTATAGCCGCCCCTCTCACTGATCTCACTAAAAAGAACGCTCCAAATAAAATTAAGTGGAGTGCAGAGTGTCAGACAGCCTTTGAATCTATTAAAACTAATTTGAGTCAGGCCCCAGCATTAATAAGCCCGGATTTCAGCCGAGAGTTCGTCCTGCAGACAGATGCATCGCAGACTGGTCTGGGGGCGGTTCTGTCCCAGGAGAGAGATGGTGTAGAACACCCGATACTATACATCAGTCGGAAGTTACTGCCCAGAGAACAGAGGTATTCGGTAGTGGAGAAAGAATGCCTGGCAGTGAAATGGGCAGTGGAATCTTTAAAATACTATCTTCTGGGACGACCCTTTGTACTCATCACAGATCACGCTTCTTTAAAGTGGTTAGACACGATGAAGGATTCAAACGCTAGGATTACGCGGTGGTACCTGGCGCTCCAACCCTTCGCCTTTCAAATAAGGTATCGTGCGGGTAAGTTACATCAAAATGCTGATTTTTTTTCCCGGGAGGGAGGTAAAAGGGAAGGGTTAGAGGTTTCCGAGTGTTCCTTCGGCTCCACTCTGAGGGGTGGGATATGTGATGAGTCAAAGGGTTTTCGGTCTGTGATTCAGCCTCCCGACAGTAGATGGCATCAAACCAACTCGGGACTTCCCTTACCAAGATCTCGTGACCATGGCAAAAGTCATCTTTTGAGGGGCGGCACCTTGGTGAGGGGCGGAAGTACGAGTATGTAACTTCCAGCCACTGGAGTCAAGTGAAGGAGAAGGACACGTGTCGGTTGGGGATTGGTGTTCCACTGACTACAGAGGCGGGACATTACATACTAAAGGGAACGTACTACTGTGTTCGGGGTTGGTCCGAAAGTAAAGTAGGAGGA
Source organism: Polyodon spathula (assembly GCF_017654505.1). Taxonomy (NCBI): domain Eukaryota; kingdom Metazoa; phylum Chordata; class Actinopteri; order Acipenseriformes; family Polyodontidae; genus Polyodon; species Polyodon spathula. Next base: position 6,528,725 of record NC_054544.1, on the reverse strand, counting down.
GTAACGGGTGAAGGGAGAGACTGGTTTTGTGCAGCGGGATTTTTGAAATACTAACATTTCTTTTGTCTTTTTTTTGTTTATGGTCACCACGAAGACAAATTAAAGACGAGTCATCAGTTTGTTTTGGATTTCACCCCTGCACTCCTTCCCTCACACCATTTTGTTTTTTTGTTTGTTATTTAATCCTTTTGTTGTGTATAGAAAATAAAAATAAATTATTTTATTTCTGTACACATAAATTACTGTCTGGACATTCCATTTAATACACTCTCGCCTCACAAGCCCTTACATATTAACACAAGCTGATAAAAAGTTCCTACGAGAATTTCCATTGCTCAGGGACTCCCTGGCCCCTCAATGCATGTCATCCTGGAACACTTTCTAGGTCTGGATTGTGTTGATCTGGTAACACACAAAGACTGCAGCTGTAACAGATAACCACCTTACCTGAATCTAACTTTAATCAACTTGATCTGACAGCACTTGTGACAGTACTTTCTGATGGGCAGTGTCATGCACTTTGATGGACTGCACTATGACAGAATATCATGGGGCTGTCCTAGTATGTTAGGGCTGCTTACTCAGAAAAGTAGCAGTGGTTATTGATAAACAGCTCTGTTCATATTGGATCAGCTGAGGCTTCTGGAGCTGGCATCAGAAGATCCCTTGCATCCTGAAAGCAATGGGAAGATGGCATGCATGCATGAGTAGGGCTTGAACTTTTCAGTTTTTATTTTCCAAAGCTCTACCTCCCTTTAAATGTGAATTAGTTGTTGTTAAGCTGTCTCTCCACCCTAATAAAGAGAACACTACAAATTAAAGACGGGGTTTAAGATTTTTTTTTTTCCTTTGCTACAAATCAAGATTGTAAATGATGGGCTTGCTATCGGTGTCCACTCTGTACTGGGTATGCTGACAAGAAGATCTGTCAGGACAACTTTGTTAAACCAGTGAAATAATGTGACACGTCTGTTTGAAATAAAAATGAACCAAAACAGAATCAGGCTCAGTCATAAGGAAGCGTACTGCTGCCACGTAGAGCAAAATAAGATTCAGCACATGTCGTTAAAACGATATAACTTTTGTTAAAATGATATAATTATTTTGTTAAAACGATATGTTTTTTTCGTTATAATGAAATAGTTATATCGTTTTAACGATATATGTGCTGAATTTTATTTTGCTCTATGTGGCAGCAATACGCTTCCATAGTAATGAACAGCCTTTCTGAGTTTAATTAGGAAACAGAAATCGGCTCAAATTAAGTTTTTAAAGCGATGTCATGTGATCAAAAATAAAACCAGACAACTTGAAAATATTATTTATGTGATTCTGGTAAGCTGGTACATTGGTTGGTGTGAACAGACAACCTTGTAGTTATCAAGGGATTGTTTTCACTATTACAGCTACTTTGGAGCCCACTGCTTTGCCTCGCCTGCAGGACGCAGCCGCATCAGTAGCAGCAGTGCAGCTCAGTCAGGTACATAACTCTTGTCATTCACCAAATTCACCCAGCCTGATTAATGATAACAAATCTGTCTATGCATTGAGAAACATTTCTATGACATAAAATGCAGCTTTATATAGATTTCAGCATCTTTATTTAAAAAATACAATAATCTATGAAATGGAAGATTAACCTGTTTCAGAATCTACAAGCAGACAAGTTAGACTGATTTAAATCATCAATTTCATTGAAGCAATGTGTTTTAATGGAGTGAAACACAAGCAGTTTAAGAACCAAAACACATACATGCATATAAAATGACAGTGACCCAACTTGCTACAATTAGCAATCAAATGAATAAAACTGCTCACGTCTTTTCACAGGTCAGCCATTCAACCACTCCTCCTAGCCCTATAGTTCAAGAGACAAAGAAAAGAAGCACCAATTTAAAAATGAGCTCTGATTAATGAGCTCTGATTTAACAGACAGACAGCCCTCCTGGAAATGAGCTGGGTGACAAATGAACCCTGATAGTTTTCCTCTGTCTCATATTTTAATCTTTAGAATCTCCAAAAAAAAAAAAAAAAAAAAAATCAAATGAAAATTGTAGCTAAAATGTTAAAAATCTATTACTTGATGTTTTTCTTTTTTAAAAATATATATCTTGTTAATTGAAGACAAATATGACTAAAAGTTCTGCGTGACCTAACATTTTAGGATTGCAATACACACATTATATAGATATATTATATAGATATATATAGCTCTGGAAAAAATTAAGAGACCACTGCAAAATTACCAGTTTCTCTGGTTTTACTGTTTATAGGTACGTGTTTGGATAAAATGAACATCTTTGTTTTATTCTATAAACTTATTATTAAAATCCGTTTAGTCGAGGCCGACTTTCGGTCACTTTATGGGTCATCATTCTCCACGCATTTCTGTCTTTGACCGCTTCTTTCAGATCTTTCATGTGCATGTTTGTATCAGCCTTGATTGTGTCCAGCCAGCGGGTTCTCTGACGCCCTCTTCTTCTTGACCCACTGACTGTGCCGAGCATTAATGCTGTTTCTAGGGAATTAGCTCGCATGATGTGTCCAAAATATGAGAGCCGCTGTTTCGTGATTTTTCCCTCTAACGATGTTTGTGGTTTGACACGTTCAAGGATCGTCTTGTTTGTGACCATTGCCGTCCATGGTGTTCGCAGCAATTGTCTCCAACACCAAAGTTCAAAAGCATCGATCCTCCTTCTGTCGGCCTTCTTGAGCGTTCAACTTTCGCATGCGTATGTGGAAATCGGAAAAACGATTGCATTGATTATGCGAGTCTTTGTTGCTATGCTGATGTCATTGCTCTTCCATATTTTTGCCATTCCCTGCATTGCGCTGCGCCCAAGTGCGATTCTGCGTTTGATTTCTGGTCCCGATTCGCCACCTCGGTCGATCTTGGATCCAAGGAAGAGGAAATCTTGGACTGATTCGATTTCTTCATTGTCAATTGTCAAGTGGAGTGTACCATTGCCTGCTGTTGTCATTACATTCATTCTATAAACTACTGACAACATTTCTCCCAAATTCCAAATAAAAATATTGTCATTTAGAGCATTTATTTGCAGAAAATGACAACTGGTCAAAATAACAAAAAAGATGCAGTGTTGTCAGATCTCAAATAATTCAAAGAAAATAAGTTCATATTCATTTTTAAACAACACAATACTAATGTTTTAACTTAGGAAGAGTTCAGAAATCAATATTTGGTGGAATAACCCTGATTTTCAAGCACAGCTTTCATGTGTCAATCCTCAGAGTTGGGGAACATTGTCAGAGCAGAAGGAAACAAGTTTTCTTCCAGGAGAGCCTTGTACTTGGCTTGATTCATGCCAAAGCTGCCCAATTCCAGCCTTGCTGAAGCATCCCCAAGATCATCACCGATCCTCCACCACATTTCACAGTGAGTGCGAGACACTGTGGCTTGTAGGCCTCTCCAGGTCTCCGTCTAACCATTAGACGACCAGGTGTTGGGCAAAGCTGAAAATTTGACTCATCTGGGGGTGCTTCAGCAAGGCTGGAATCGGGCAGATTTGTCTTTATGAAGGAAGCATGAATCAAGCCGAGTACAAGGTTGTCCTGGAAGAAAACTTGCTTCCTTCTGCTCTGACAATGTTCCCCAACTCTGAGGATTGGTTTTTCCAGCAGGACAATGCTCCATGCCACACAGCCAGGTCAATCAAGGTGTGGATGGAGGACCACCAGATCAAGACCCTGTTATGGCCAGCCCAATCTCCAGACCTGAACCCCATTGAAAACCTCTGGAATGTGACCAAGAGGAAGATGGATGGTCACAAGCCATCAAACAAAGCCGAGTTGCTTGAATTTTTCGCCAGGAGTGGCATAAAGTCACCCAACATCAATGTGAAAGACTGGTGGAGAGCATGCCAAGACGCATGAAAGCTGTGCTTGAAAATCAGGGTTATTCCACCAAATATTGATTTCTGAACTCTTCCTAAGTTAAAACATTAGTATTGTGTTGTTTAAAAATGAATATGAACTTATTTTCTTTGCATTATTCGAGGTCTGACAACACTGCATCGTTTTTGTTATTTTGACCAGTTGTCATTTTCTGCAAATAAATGTAAATGTAAAAACATAGTACCATTTTATTTAGTACTAAAGAAATAATTACACAATTTATTTCTTGTATTTTTGGAATTTAGGTTACAGACGCTATACTCTAGAGCCTGACCTAATGCAAGTGGGGAGTTAGGAGACAGTATATTTGTGTGGAACTCAATGTTGTTTCGTATTGTAATTACTTCAGTTACAGTATTCGCGCAGCTATACTGTTCAATCTAAAGAAAGAAAAAAGAAAGAAAACCTAAACGCAGCATTTGAAGATACCGACTGGCAGCACCGGATAGCAACCCAAGTGACCTGGCAAAGCTTGGTGTTTCCTCCGGCAACGAGGGATTTGCAGTTTACAACAGAGATGGGAGTTTCCCCGGGTGAAAGGCAAAGCGACATTTTCCAGCCTCCACGCGCCCTAGCCACGTACAGGCCTGCTACGTTTTTTTTTTACTCTAGCAAAACACTTATGTCAGTGATTCGGACCTACGTGTTTATATATATACACCGGTATATATTTACAAGAGTACTGTTCCGTTTGTTTTGACTCTCGTTTTACATACAGCTGTATTACAGCAGTTTATAATAGAAGTGTATTAGGTTTGCTTTTGAAATAGTCATAGTGGAAAGTAACCTGGTTTCATTTGTAAGCAAACAGTTAATTAATATAACTTACTATTTAGTTTTGAAGGCAGCATAAGTTTCCTTTGCCCATAGAGGGTATTAAATAGTTTACTTTCATCTGTTTTTTTTCCCCCTCTTAGACTTTGCAGTGGATGTGTATTGTTTATAATGTCAATTTAACGCGGTACCGGGTATGGTATTTAATTGGTGCATTTTCTATATTCATGCACATGAACTGTAGGGAACTCATTATTTCCATCAATTGTGCAGTAAACCTTGAAGGGTGGGGAACCCTATCTATTTGCTTTACAGTACTGTGTCGTCTTCTTTATTTATAGTCCTAGAGCAGTGGATAAATATAACTATCTTTCCTTTGGGTGGAGGCATCGCCATAAATAGAAATTAAACATACTCGAGTACCCAGAAACCCCATTGCTTCAATTATTGTTACTTTTAGCGGGCAGGGGTTACATTTGGAGGCATCGCTGGGATTATTTCTTTGATTTTATATATATATATATATATTTGTTGTTTGACGACACCTGTGCTTAATAAGATGCCACAATCTGACATAAGACAGGGGGTTTCGAGTTCACTCGCGGAGCAACTAAAACAGTGGTGTTAAGGGGAGGAAGTGGGTGAAGACCATGTAGTGCTAGTTACAAACATTCCCGAAGGCACACAGAATGACAGTATTGTACAAGCCTTACAACAAGTAAAGGCATTTGGGCGTGTACGGGTGAGAGGGCGGAAATTTCACACTGCCTCGCAAAGCTTACTGGCAATTTATGAATGCAGCTAAACAGTGGACAGGCAATGGGCCCCAACCCAAATAGTCCCAGAGGAGGGTGCGGCCCCGTGGAGTTTAGTGGTTTCCCAGGAAGGTGAGGTGGATGCCAACACCAATCAAGGTGAACAAGGGTTCTCTTCTAGGCTTGCCCAATTATTGGCAGCTGAAGGGAAGACTGAAGAAGACCTTCGGGTGATGTATACCCCTCAGCCATCCTCAACTTCGGACACTGAGGCCCTTCTTAAGGCCATGGGAGAAGTGTTAGTGAAAATCACGAGACCGGCAGGGGAGGGGAGTTTGTATAAATGACTAAGGGCATTTTCAGGAGTGCTTCCCACCCCAGCAGGCGAGGAGGGTTATGATCAGTGGGTGGAACAAGCCAACCAGATGGTAAATTAATGTGATTACTCTGACCGTGAAAAGCGCAAAAGGCTAGGGGAAAGCTTGAAGGGTCCGGCACTTGAAGTTATACAAGCAGTACAGGAAACCAACAGTGATGCATCACCACAAGATTACCTTAAGGCATTGGAGAACACTTTTGGTAGTATGGAAAGTGGGGAGGATTTATATTTCCGTTTCCGTGCCACTCATCAACAGACTGGAGAAAAGTTATCAGATTTTCTCCGCTGTTTGGAGAGGTTGTTGAGGAAGGCAGTGCAAAAAGGTGGTGTAGAAAGTTTCAAAGCCAATAGAGCCAGAGTAGAGCAATTAATCAGAGGGGCCCACCCTAATGATTTAAAAATAGTTCAACTGCAGCTGAGAGAACGCCGGGAGAACCCTCCATCCTTTCTAACCCTCTTAAGTGAAATTAGGAATGAAGAGGAGAAGGAGGCAGTGCGCCACCCTGTGGATGTTTCTGTTCGTACAGTGCAACCAGCTCAAGGGCCTACTATGGCTAGTACTGAACTGGTGGGTTTGAAGAACCAGATTCGAATTTTAGAAGAAGGTATGATTTCTTTAATGAACAGAGTTAGTCTTGCTAGTGAGGAGCCATCTGAGGGAAGAGGGAGGGAATTGGCCCCTCCAAGAAGTAAGTCTGCAGTGCACCGTGAACTGGAGACTGAATTGTGGAAACAGGTTCAAGAACTAAAACAGGATGTGGCCTCCCTCAAAGTGGATCCCATGGTTACTGATAAAACAGAAATCTTGCACAGCCAGCACAAAGCAAAATCAGAGTCTGGTGGAACAGGACAGTGGAGGAGACCCCAGAAGACCAGTGGATGGGTATCATTTTGTTTCCGGTGTGGAAAGGATGGGCACATGGCCGCAAAGTGCGATGCTCCCGAGAATACCCAGTTGGTTATAAAGAAGTTCATCCAGTTCACAAGGACACAGGGAAACTCCAATGGGGCCCAGTGAGGGAGTGCACTGAGGCCCCCAACCCTGATAGCTCCGAAATGACAACCCCACATGAAAAGTTGAAGACTGGAGGAGTTCCTAATGGACTTATAGGCCCAGCCTCTACTATAACTGTGGAAATAAATGGGAGGGGTTGTAAAGCACTGCTCGATAGTGACTCACAAGTCACTATAGTGTTTGAGAGCTGGTACAGAGATAACATTGCAGACTTACCTTTGCACTCAGTAGAGGGCCTTGCATTGTGGGGGCTCAGTGACTCTAGATACCCATACTTAGAGTATTTAATGATAGAGATAGGTTTCCCTAAAGAGGTTGTCGGCGTGGAGGAGACCATTAGTGTGATGGCGTTGGTCTGTCCAGATGTGAAAGGACAGGCTTTTACTCCTGTTATCATAAGGACCAACGCAAACTTATTTAGACGGTTAGCAGCGCTGTGTGAACAAACAGTGGGGCCAAATTTCATTCAGACCTTATCCATTCACCCTATGCGTGCTAGAGCTTACCGCAGGGTGCAGCAATCTGCTGGCATGTTGATTGAAGATGACCCCATAGGTTGTTTGATCTGGGGGGGTGGAGGGACCCTGCAAATTCCCCCAGGGCAGGAGGTTGAGGCCAGTTGCCATTTGGACATGCTAGATAATTTGAAGCAGGGTATTCTGATAGTTGAAATGCCAAGTGAGCCCACTCTTCTAGGGGGGTTGTTAGTAAAAAGGGGGTTGGTGCATGCCAAGACAGTCAGTGCCAACCGTGTGGCTGTGCATGTCTGAAATGAATCTAAATGAGCAGTTACTATACCCAAGGGGACTGTAGTGGCTAGTGTATGCAAAGCCAGCACTGTAGTAGGAACTCAGAACTGCACAGATGAGAGACCAGTATTGGATACCATGGAGTTTCATTTTGGGGATTCTCCCATTCCAGAAATGTGGAAAGAGCGATTGAAGACAAAAATGTTGGAGAGGGCTGGAGTATTTTCAGCCCATGAGTGGGCTGTAGGTTTAGCCAAAGGTGTGGAACACACCATTCGGTTAAGTGATGCCCGGCCTTTACGGGAGCGATCTAGACGCCTGGCCCCCGCCGATATCGAAGATGTGCGAAGACATCTACATGAGCTACTGTCTGCTGGGATTATCTCAGAATCACGTAGCCCTTATGCTTCCCCAGTTGTGGTGGCACACAAGAAAAATGGAGCTGTGCGCATGTGTATTGACTACCGCACCCTGAATAAGTGAACTATTCCAGACCAGTACACTGTGCCTAGGATTGATGAAGCACTGGACAGCCTCACCGGGAGCCGATGGTTTTCAGTGCTTGACCTGAGGAGCGGCTATTACCAAATAGCGATGAGTGAAGTTGATAAAGAAAAGACTGCTTTTATATGCCCTCTAGGGTTCTATCAATTTGAAAGAATGCCCCAAGGAATTACCGGTGCACCTGCTGCCTTCCAACGATTGATGGAGAAAGCAGTTGGGGACATACATCTTCTACAAGTCCTGGTCTATCTTGACGATCTGATAGTGTTTGGAAGGACTCTAGAGGAGCACGAGGAGAGGTTACTGAAAGTACTGGACCGGCTGGAGGCCTGCGGGTTGAAGTTGTCGCTGGACACATGTCAGTTTTGCCAGCCACAGGTGCGGTATGTGGGGCACATTGTGTCCGAACAGGTAATTTCCACGGATCCGGACAAAATTAAGGCAGTGGCCACTTGGGAGAGACCCACAGACCTTAAAACGTTGAGATCATTTTTGGGATTTTGTGGGTATTACCAACGTTTTATTAAGAACTATTCAGCAATAGTCCGACCATTGACAGACTTGACCCAGGGATACCCACCCACACAGAAGGCAGCAAAAACTAAAATTGGATCTAATGGACCCTCCTACCATAAGGTATCCGAACCTTTTGGGAATCGCTGGAGCCAGAGCTGTGAAAAGGCTTTCCAAACCATTATCAACTGCCTTGTGAATGCCCCTGTTCTAGCCTTTACCGACAGTAGCAAGCCTTACCTGCTGCATGTAGATGCTAGCTTAGACGGTTTGGGAGCTGTTCTGTATCAGGACTATCCTGAGGGGCAGAGGCCCATGGCTTTTGAAAGCCGTAAACTCTCGGCAGCTGAAAAAAAATTATCCCACTCACCAGTTGGAGTTTCTTTGCCTCAAATGGGCTGTTGTTGAGAAATTTCATGATTATCTGTATGGAGCTAGATTTGAGGTTTGCACTGATAATAATCTATTAACCTATGTGCTTACTTCTGCCAAGCTAACTGCTACAGGGCATAGATGGTTGGCTGCTTTGGCCACATATAACTTCAATCTGAAGTATCGGCCAGGTAAAAGCCATACAGATGCAGACGCATTGTCAAGACGAACCCATCACAGTAATGACATAAGGGATTGGGTTTGGATACCCCCAGCTGATGTGAGAACTGTTTGTCAGCAAGCTGGGGTGGATATCAACTCCAGCGATCTGTCTGAGCGAGTGGCCGACCAACTAGGCATTTCACTGGACATTATTCCACCCACCTATGTCTGCCCTGTCAGTCTGCAACAAAGCAATCTCAAACTGTGGAACCACAAGGACATTGTCGCCGCTCAGAGAAGTGACCCAGGCTTGAAGGAGGTACGGCAGATGAAACAAAATGGTTTGTCAGCTAACCAAGTGGTCTCCAAACATCCTGATGTCACCTTATTGCTTAGAGAGTGGGATCGGCTCAATACTAAAGAGGGTGTGTTGTACCGGAGAGTGAAGACCCAGTTTGATGGAGAGTTTGACCAGCTCGTCCTACCTGCACAGTACCGAACCATGGTGTTAAAGGCGTTACATGAAGACCACAGGCATCTGGGAATCGACAGGACTGTAGACCTGGTAAGAAGTCAGTTTTACTGGCCCAGAATGACATTGGAGATTGAAAGCCATGTAAAGAACTGTGGGACGTGCATTCAACATAAGACACTACCTGTTAGAGCCACTCCACTACAACATTTGAGCACTACTGGGCCACTTGAATTGGTATGCATTGACTTTCTGTCACTGGAGCTGGATAGCAAAGGAGTGGGAAACCTCCTTGTTGTAACCGACCACTTCACAAGGTATGCTCAGGCGTTCCCCACAAAGGATCAATGAGCATCTACTGTTGCACGTGTATTGTGGGAGCAATATTTCGTGCATAATGGTCTGCCAGCTCGAATTCACTCTGACCAAGGACGTGATTTTGAAAACCATCTTATTAGAGAAATGTGCCAGCTACTGGGCATAACGAAGTCAGGGACGACACCTTACCACCCTCAGGGTGACTCCCAGCCTGAGCGATTCAACAGAACCTTGCTAAATATGCTAGGTACCCTGAACAACAGCCAGAAACAAAAGTGGAGCCGGCATGTCAAAACTTTGGTACATGCGTACAACTGCACAAAAAATGATGCAACTGGTTTCTCTCCTTATTATCTGTTGTTTGGACGAGAAGCCCGTTTGCCTATAGATTTGTGTTTTGGGGTGAAATCTGGAGAGGAAATAGACCACCCATACCCACATTACATAGCCGAACTTACAGGACAGCTGCAAGAAGCCTATAAGTTGGCCATCAAGCTTTCTACCCAAAACCAGCAAGGAAACAAGAGAAGATATGACTGGCTGGTAAAACACCAGTTTTTGAAGGAGGGGGATCGGGTGCTTCTAAGAAACTATGGGGGTCAGGGAAAAAATAAGCTGGCCAACAGATGGAAGCCTGAGCCATACTTGGTGGTTTCAAAACTGCCGGATCTGCCGGTATATAGGGTGCGGATGGAGAAGGGGTCAAAGGTTGAAAAAACTATACACCGTAACCATCTCCTTCCCATTGGTCAACTAGTTTGACTGCCATTTAACAGTGAGGTCCCACAGCAGCCCAAGAAGCCAATCACTCAAAGCCAGGCAGTTCGGCGAGCTCCTCCAGAACAAAGCCTACAAAGTTCTGCTGAGACAGAAGAGGAGGAAGCACAGTTTTCAACTGCTGATGAAGAGGAGGGGAAGCTAGGTGAAACACCATCATGGATGTGGGGGCCCCTAGGCGAAAGACTGAATGACCAAAAGAGAAAAGGAGTCCCAAAGGGAAAAAGGGAGACCAGGATTAGAGGGGATTGACATCCGAGACAATGAACAGAAGACATTAGAGCCTGTTTGCTGTGAGGCAGAAGATGCCCCAGACGAGGAATAAAACACACAGGAATCAGTTTACTTAGATTCAGGGACAGAACTTGAACCTGAAGGAGAAACACAAGAATTGTCTGGGGGCAGTGAAAATCAGGAGGCGAAACTACCACGCCGCTCTGAAAGGAAGAGTAAACCGGTCATGAAACTAACATATGACCAGCCAGGTATCTCGGTCGATGTGCCTTTGAAAATTACTCACCGAGGAAATATCTGGGTGATCAACATCTCTCTGGCAGAGGTAAATAAAAAGATGGGCATACATTCCTCAGCATCCTCTATCGGTGAGGATCAAAAATGCATACTAATGGCCAGTTAGGTTCAGCGGTATGGGGACATACCGATGTTTAAAGGGGGGAGGATGTAGCCTGGGTAAAGTTACAGCAGAGTAGTTATATAGTGCAACATCCTTTAAGGGGGGGGGGGACGTGTGGGAAGAAAAAAAAAACAACACAAAATGGAGTCATCCATGCAGTCAGCCTAAAACATAGTACCATTTTATTTAGTACTAAAGAAATAATTACACAATTTATTTCTTGTATTTTTGGAATTTAGGTTACAGACGCTATACTCTAGAGCCTGACCTAATGCAAGTGGGGAGTTAGGAGACAGTATATTTGTGTGGAACTCAATGTTGTTTCGTATTGTAATTACTTCAGTTACAGTATTCGCGCAGCTATACTGTTCAATCTAAAGAAAGAAAAAAGAAAGAAAACCTAAACGCAGCATTTGAAGATACCGACTGGCAGCACCGGATAGCAACCCAAGTGACCTGGCAAAGCTTGGTGCAACGAGGGATTTGCAGTTTACAACGAAGACGGGAGTTTCCCTGGGTGAAAGGCGAAGCGACATTTTCCAGCCTCCACGCGCCCTAGCCACGTACAGGCCTGCTACGTTTTTTTTTTTTTACTCTAGCAAAACACTTATGTTAGTGATTCAGACCTACGTGTTTATATATATACCGGTATATATTTATAAGAGTACAGTTCTGTTTGTTTTGACTCTCGTTTTACATACAGCTGTATTACAGCAATTTATAGTAGAAGTGTATTAGGTTTGCTTTTGAAATAGTCACAGGGGAAAGTAACCCGGTTTCATTTGTAAGCAAACGGTTAATTAATATAACTTACCATTTAGTTTTGAAGGCAGCATAAGTTTCCTTTGCCCATAGAGGGTATTAAATAGTTTACTTTCATTTGTTTTTTTTCCCCTCTTAGACTTTGCAGTGGATGTGTATTGTTTATAATGTCAATTTAACGTGGTACTGGGTATGGTATTTAATTGATGCATTTTCTATATTCATGCACATGAACTGTAGAGAACTCATTATTTCCATCAATTGTGCAGTAAACCTTGAAGGGTGGGGAACCCTATCTATTTGCTTTACAGTACTGTGTCGTCTTCTTTATTTATAGTCCTAGAGCAGTGGATAAATATAACTATCTTTCCTTTGGGTGGAGGCATCGCCATAAATAGAAATTAAACATACTCAAGAGTACCCAGAAACCCCATTGCTTCAATTATTGTTACTTTTAGCAGGCAGGGGTTACAGTAGTTTATAGAATAAAACAAAAATGTTCATTTTACCCAAACACATACCTAAAAATAGTAAAACCAGAGAAACTGATAACTTTGCAGTGGTCTCTTCATTTTTTCCAGAGCTGTGTGTGTGTGTGTGTGTGTGTGTGTGTGTATATATATATATATATATATATATATATATATATATATAGATATATAATATAAACATTGATCTTTTATTTAACATCATGTAATTTTTTCTAACATGCTTCCTTTCTTTGATGATGCTACACCGTTTTCGGATGTCCTTCGGAAATGATCATTTCTCAAAGTACAAAATTTTAAAAATTTTTTCATTTTTTACAGGAAGCCTTACTAGTAAAGAGTTTCATGTTAGATTTTTTTTATTTTTGTCAGTTTTTCGTTGTGTAATTCAATATGTTAACTTAACATTATTCAGCAGGTTTCATTCGACTTTATAAAGCTACATTTGTTAATTCTATAGGATGATGCAAAAGCATATAGCTGCATATACCACCACAGATTACTAACAGCATTAAATATGTATCCTGAATATTAAATGAAAGAAGTGGACAAAGGAATTTGCAGACCTATATTTAAAAGGCTACACAGAATAATGTGTTCAATTCTAGTCATTTTCATCACCTCACTGGGTGTTCGGAGGACCTATGGCAGGAAATGGCGTTCCGGTGACGACAGACCAGAAGAAAGCACACACAGGTCGGGTAGCTGCAGTTTCAAAAAGACGAGGCGTGCGCTGTTTTATTCTAAATACAAAAATAAATAAAATGTTTAAACAAAAATAAACACTTGCTCACAGAGCGAAAATAAATAATTTAAACAGAAACAAAACCACGAATACAAAACACTAAGGTCAGGTTGAGCGATCGCCTTCACTGATCCTTAGTTATTTTAAATATCTCTCTCCTCTCGCTCTCCAGTTCCTCCTCTGAACACCCACCCCGAGCAGGGAGAGCTGCCGGTATTTATACAGGTGACCATCTCTCGATTAGCAACACATTAATCACTTAATTAATTCGGGAGATGGCCACCTTCTGCACAAGTTTTTAATAATGTGGATGGGGCTTCCCATCCACGCTGCAAAACAATAAATAACGCCCTTTTGTTTTTTTTCGTGTGCCGCGGTTCACCGGCAGTAGATATATATGTGTAAACACAACAAACAAATACCAAATACAAAATAACACAGGGGCGGAGGAGGGAGACCCCATTCTAAAAACAAATAAACAAAATACATTAAACAGCAGGGCTTTCCTACCGCCCTGCTACAGAAAAACACACATTTTTATGTACATGTATTGCTATTTTTGTAAACATCTGAACGTTCATTAATATGAACCATTGCTATGTTCCCCAAGCTGTTCGGATGAACGGGCTTCTACTGCATGTGATTCTAGAGCAGGATTCGCATGGGACTAAAAATCAGGTGTCCTCAGAGTTGATCAAAAGCGGAGGACATACTCGAGCACTGGACACATAGCAATGACTCCAGCCAAGTTAAAATTAGAATTAAATGTTAAAGTCTTTAATTACACTAAAAGATGCTAAATTAAATAAAAAAGAGTAAATTAGTAGGGGTAAAATTTATAAGAGACAAGTAGACAAATGTTTAGGGTAATGCCTTCATTAGTATCACTGATAACCATAAATAGGCTATGGGTAAAGTCTTCACTAATTTACAGGGCATGTTGAGTACCTCTAGGATGAGACAATGAGCTGGCACTCTGATTAATGTGTGTATTTAGATTCCAGAAAGCTTTGAACAAAAGGTAATAATTAACTACCACATGCTAATGAAATTACAATACATAATGCCGTCTGTTGGTTAACGGTTGCAAGCAATGACGTAGGGTACTGAGTGGTTGAAAGATGTCAGTTTATGTACATGTTATCAATCTTTACAGACCCTTACTTGTCTGAAATGCTGATATAATGATGTATAATCCACCTCTGAATCTTAAGCAGATGTTCAGCTGATAGAATAAAAATGTTAGCTTTCCCATTACCTACATGACTCCTGTGTTAATTTGGATGACACAGTTGCAGCAACCTTGAAAATAATTAGGCTTTCTGTTTTGAAGTCTGCTTGGTAGGAGAAGTAGTTGGGCTCAACAGCCAATTGACATTTCTCTCCAGTCCCCCCATTTTATATTCATGTTGGCAGCTTGCAGTTACACTGCTTGGAGAGGTGTCATGCCGTAGGGATGAATTTTCTATTTGACAAAAATTATAGGTCTTTCCTTTATTTCTGTCGCGTGCCTGCTGCATTTAAATAATACCAATGGGCAATGGAAATGAAGGACCAGAGATTTATTTCAGGGCAACGAGTTTCTACTCAATAGTAAAAATTAAAGATAATAGGAGCTGAATAATATATAATCATTTTACAGCTATGAATAACTGCATTTGAAGTCCTATTGGGTGCATCTCTTTACATTTAAGGATTAAATATGAAGTATATTTGATCTCTCATTTGAAATAAATAAAATATAATCTGCCTAGCAAGTACTTTATTAGGTTTTGCTTGCTAATGCAAGTGATTCACCAGTGTCATGCCTGAATAGTAGGGTATGAACAGTTACATACAGTATATAAAGTGCTGTATGAATTGCTTTATTGTGAATGTGAAATTAACAAGTACAGTACGGGGTGCCATGTGTAAAACAAAAACAAAATATTTTGCTAATATTTTAACATGTCTTTTTTAGATTAAATCTTGTAATTTTTTCCCAGATTTAACTTAAATCCCCACATTTATAAATGTTGTGAAAATAAATAATTTTTTTAAATGTGTACATTCAGATATAATTTATAAATCAAGTTACAAGATTTAACATTTAGCTAAATATATAACTAAATCTGAAATCTCTTGACAAGATTTAATATTGAACTAAATTGTAAATCTCTTAAATCTCTTGACAAGATTTAATATTGAACTAAATTGTAAATCTCTTAACAATTTAACATTTAGCTAAATATTTAACTGGCCAGCTAAATCTGGAGTTTGTATGCAAATGAGCTCCATCCACTTTGCGCTTTCACGTGATTTGATTGGCTCTTGTAATGCTAATCGGGTAATATAGACATTTCAACATTACAAGAGCCAATCAAATCACGTGAAAGCGCAAAGTGGATGGAGCTCATTTGCATACAAACTCCAGATTTAGCAGGCCAGTTAAATATTTAGCTAAATGTTAAATCTTGTAACCAGATTATTAAATTATATCTGAATGTACACATTTAAAAAATATATATTTATTTTCACAACATTTATAAATCTGGGGAAAAAATACCAGATTTAAGTTAAATCTGGGAATAAAGATCTGGGTTAAAATATGAATGTTTGTTTTTTTTTTTACACACGGCACTCCATAGTACATAGTATAACTTAAGATGAGCTTTGAAAATATACTAATGAACTTTCTGAGAGCTATACTGAGCAGCTTTGGTTTGCTGGACGGTGTTTTGCTTGTTAACATTTCTTATGGAAATGAGGTTAATGTACTTTACCATAATAGCACGTCAAGCAGAATTGGAACAGAAACCACATCTGAAACATATTACTGTATATAAACGCATCAACAAAATGCAGAGTCCTGTAATAAACAATAAAGATACAACTAGCAGGGAATAACTTCAATCAACAACTTTAGTTCAATTACATTTTTTTGTGTTAATTGTTAGCTTATATTTTATAATTAAGGGTCTACTTAAATCACAATTTCACGGATTTCGCAGAAGTCGGGAAATTGTGGGGTCACCTCGAAATTCATCTCTTTTAGGGATCAATGCATACTGGACAAGTACGGAGGGAAAAAAAAGAATTCATAAATGAATTACTGCACGACGCAAACTATGTATCTTCCTTCCGTAGATAGATTTTTTTTATTTCTTCATTGTCCTTTAGGCAACACCCCCCCCCCCCCCCCCCCCCTTTACACAAAACCCCCCCCCCCCAACACAAAACGCCCTTAGACAAATAACATTTACAAAAAAATACTCCAAAGCGGTTAACATTCTTGTTTACTGTTCAAATGATAACAATGTTTTAATCAGCCTATCAGTGTGTCTGTACTGGCTTTTCTGTGACCTGTACTGTACAGTAGGAGATGGGACAAAGGCAGTGCTGCATTGTTTTGATTTAGGTTGCTAAAATCTAGTTTTCATTATTGGAAGTAAAATACCAGAAATAGACGACAAAGCAAAAAAAGCAAAAGTATATTTTGGCTGATGATCGTGTCAAGATATTTCCCAAAGAAACTGTACATGCAGATGGAGGTAACTGTTTTGCACATCTTGTAATGTGTCTTTGGAGAAAATAAGATTAATCGCTATTTAGCTTCAGAGTCACACATTAAAAGAAAGGCTACTACAGAGGCTGCTGAACAGAATGTTAAATTAACAGCTTTCAGTAAACAAACTGGAAAATCAGTGCAGACAAAAAGTATTCCTGTCGGTTGTAGCCAAGTTAAATCAGTACTAGAGGTATGATCCAGCACAGCCACCTCGATTCAAGCAACCTGCTGATTACTTTTTAAACACTGTCAGAATTTTAGATCTGAATAGGCACATTATCTTTGTTTTGACTCAGTAATAATAAAATCAATACGTGTTAGTAACACTTTAGTTTAGGGATCTGTTATTAGTGAATATAAATAATCGATAAACATGTTATCAATTAACTAACAGTTAACAGAAAAATAAATAATGTACCTTAACATGCTTATTAGCTATTTGTTAACAGTTAATAAACAAAAAAAGCCCCTTAAAATAAAGCATGACTGACTATTATTATACACTTTTGCTATTATTTATAACCACGTGCACCAGATTCCTACACTGATGCGTCACCCGTGTATGAGCCTTGAGGGATTAGGAACTCCAAAACATGCATGTCATTGAAATAGGGTTACATTTGTCTAAAGGCCCTTTTAAAGATGTTACTTTAGTAAACACGTTTTATATATTATTTATTTTATATTCAATTATAAATTGGTTACTAGTATATATTTACTAACTTTTAACATGAAATGAACAACACTGGTTAATGTGTTAGTAAACTATAGTAGTTGTAAACAGTTAATGAAAAACTGTCCCTTGAAATGAATACATTCCCACCAAACTTGTGCCTTCACACTTGCTTCATAATGTCTTATATCTTTGTTTTAGGGGACCTGTATTCCCTGAAGTGATATAGATATACTATACATACTGTATATACTGCCAGGAAGAAAGGCACGGTGAAACCTTATCCACGCTTACTGCTGTTTGTGACGCTCTGCTAATATATAGTTGAGGCCCTGCAATCTGACTTTAATATTTCCTTCTTAGATTTTGACATTTACAGCTTTCCAAAGTCAGCTCATGTAAGTTTGATCAACTCTTGTAAGGATATTCACAAGGGTTTTCTACCTTAGCCAATCTCAATTTGGTTACTAATGGTACAACAAAGCACTGAGCCATTCCCTTTGATTTCACCAGGGAATTTCAGAATTTAATACCATCTTACAATTTTCATGATCTAAGAGCCTTCAAAAGCATTATAAAACAGGTTATGTGTGGTTTCAAAGAAACCCTGTCATTGTCCAACACCTATTTGAAGTGTTTTAAAGAATGAGACACTGTGGGCATTACGACACACCGCTAATTACAACAAAATGCTAAACGGCAGCTTAGATTTATATAACTTATATAACTAATTACTTCAACACATTGGGCTTTGTGTGAGCAGTAAAACTTAAAATAGAAAGTTGGCAAGGTTAAAAAAATACATCATTCTACTCACGTGCAATTGAGTTTCGGTCTTTTTTATTACTTCATTGATTAAATCCTGGCACATGTTTATATGTTCATGTTATGTCTTTATTAAAGGTCTTTGCTGCATACCTGTCTTGTACTGTCTTTACCATGAAGACCTATGGAAATGATTTATTTATGTATCATTCCTGCAGCGATCACTTAATCATAATTTAGAGCTGATAGTTGTTTGGTTTTTTTTGTCATTTTAAATCGAAATTTTTTTTAGAGCTGTTGCCATTCTTTTTGTTGTGTGTGTGTGTAAAAGCTCTACATAGCAAAGCAGGCTGTGTATATAACAACCCTCCTTTGCTGTCCACTTTTTTCTTTTTTTGTTGGATTTAGTGACCACGCAAGACTTCCTGGTTAGAATGAATGATGCTTTTACAAACACATTTTTTCTGGAATCTGGAATTTTGTTTTGACAGAAAAATAGATTTAATTTGTTGAAGGCCCTGTTGAAATTATGACACGACACTGCTCTGGGCCTGTCTGCTGAGACTGAATGCTTCTTTGCTTTGGGCCATTCATATTCTGCCATTTTTTTTGGATCAATTTTGCAAACTTTGCGACATGTTATCACTTGTATTAGACACAGGGATTTGGGAGCTTAACCTGCATGTCAGTACTGCACATGTTTGTATGTGTATGACACTTTCATCTTACTTACTACGTGTACAAACACACATACTGGACTATCTTGAATGATGATTGCATTTGCAGCGCGCTCACAGAAATATATTTTGTTGGTAATACGTGTTTAGGGGTAAGGAACCGTGTCTGTTATATAA
Organism: Polyodon spathula; assembly: GCF_017654505.1. NCBI lineage: Eukaryota > Metazoa > Chordata > Actinopteri > Acipenseriformes > Polyodontidae > Polyodon > Polyodon spathula. The sequence goes on along the minus strand of NC_054544.1, from coordinate 6,509,552 downwards.
AACAAACGAACCGATTAGTTATCAATGCCGGCGGCGTTCTGGCACAGAAATATATTTTGTTGGCTAATATCGAATAGTTACGGCCGCAAGCAGCGTTCCTTATAAGCTTTTGGGTCATTGAGTAATTTACTATCCAATGTAGACACTATGAGTAAAATGTATGCAATGTTACCTTGAAGTCATGAGTACTTTCAATAAATACTCTACATACTTTAATGCAAACCTATAGGGTATGCATTAACTACAACCTTACATTTTAACTGTACTTTTACTTTGAACTACTGTATAAACTTGTGGTCTTACGATACAAACAAAAGCAACAATTATTCATATTTGCTTTATTGACCACAAACTATGTGTTTGTGAAGCAAATAAACACAGAAATCTTTTTTTTAAATTCTAATGCTGCAGATGGAATATACTTAACAAAAAGCCTGCATGTACATTCTATATATTGATAAAGAAACGATAATATTGCTATAACAATATAAATCATCCTGACTCTCTCCAAACACAGAATACTGCATTTATTATATACATTTATCTTTTAGAAATGTGGTTGATAGATAAGTAAATTGGTAAAATAGGTTGAGGGGGACTAAGGTGCAGAGAAATCCAGAATCTAAAATCCTAGTTGCTTTTTCACCAGTCACAAACATGCAATTCAACTGTTTGTTTTTATTATAATTTTTTTTAATTGAAAATCTGTATTTATTGGTCACATTTCTGGCAAATCCTAGGCAGGCTACAATTAGCTGTCCAGGCATTCTCTAGCAATATATTCACAACTGACCATTGAAAAGCCATAACCAAGAAACCTGATAACATGCTAACTAGAGCCGTGCAGCCAAATTGCTATAAGTATTCATTACGGATTACATTTAAATATCATGAGTAATTCCTATTTTGTCAATGTATAAACACTCTTTATGCAGCTTTTCTGGTGAGCTGGCTCCAAGAGAAGTCTATAACTTCATGAAAATTTAAAATTATGATTTTTTTGTATGAAGCAAAAATGTCAAAAAGTCCTCAATCTTATTAATCAAATTATTGTATCAGCATTCAAGAGCACATTTCCTGTATTAAGAAACTCACATCAGCTGCACTGCTTCATTTAGCCAGTTTTAGGCCGAAGTGAAAATCTTTTTTTCTGATTTAGGTCATGTGGATTGATTTAAAATGAAGATGTAATGAATCAAGAGAAATACATGGCTATTTGTTGCGCCAAAGTGTCAAATATGTTACTTCTCTATTCATGGGCCTTGTAAATAATGAGCATTTTACTGAAGATCATAATCCATCACACTAATTCCTCCAGGGTATCAGTCAAGGCTCAAAACCTCAAATCTCCTACCAGGAGTTTTCCATCACTCCACTCTCCTCAGTTTCAGCATACTCAAGCTGTTGTGACATTTCAGTTTTACCAGTGTTTTGACACATAATAGTTAGACCTTTAGTATGATATTTACAAGTTTTTGACATTTTATATTTTGACAGTTGCAATTTTTTGACTTAAACGTGACATTTTCACAGCATTCTTTTTTTGTTTGCCTAATAACACCTAATGCTTTTGAAATCTTTGTAGTTGTAATTCCTTAACTTTTTCTAGTTAATACACAAGTCAAATAAAGTTAGAAATATAGACATTGATTGTGTTGGGGTAACTTACACAGGTGGAACCAGAGGCAGGCACAGTTGGACTAGATAGGGCAGATTGGTTGTGGGACAGGGTGATTGTGCTTCTGTGATTGGTTTGCAAGCAGGTTTGTATACCAAGGTGCTCACTGCTTCACAGACAGACAGGCAGATGGGAGCTGAAATGGAGGCACAGAGACACAGCAGCACGGTGCTCAGTGTTTATTAACACATAAAACAAACAAAAAAAAAAAGCACAAAACAATAATGGCATGTGATGCTACTAGTAATGGTAGCGCCCAGAGGACGGTACAAGACTGTAAAAACTCTAAAAATAAAACACAATACAACAAACTATAAATCAAAGGTGCCGTGAAAAAGACAGGTCTTGCAACAGCCCCGATCATAGTAATCGCTATGTTTTTATACTGACGCTCCGCTGAGACACGCCCAGCTGCCTGCTGGAACAGCTGATTGCTTTCCTTTGCTGCTCCACACAGACAGGCAATCACCCCCAGCGAAGTGCCACAGCAGTTAAACAATTAATTAAATCAATATATTTACAAAAATGAATCCAAAAATATTAAATAAACTACGTATTTGCCATGTACAAGGCTTCCGCCATGCCACAGGCACACATATATGTGCACATAATTAAATCCTAGGCTGGCTGCTTTTTGAGGAAGTCTATAAAAGGCCCTTTAAAAAAAAAAAAAAATCTGTCTTTTTTCTTCACTGTAAAAACATCTATTGTATGTTAATTGCGGTGCAAGGGAGATTACCATAATGGCATATCAGTTTTTTAACTTAATTCTACAGAAATGGTGTTTAGCTGCCCTTTAACATTGAAAGTGACATGCATTGTATATAAATGAGATGAAAATCCCAGTAGACAATTCTCAAAGGTTAGCAACTCTACATAGCATTTCAGATGAGCGTTAGAATCTTCAGTATACTAATGAACCTTGCAGCAAAGAGCAAATATTTTTGATTAGTAAGAGCAAATTGAATTGTGATTAGAGTATTACGATTTGAGATGGAGAAACTGATTTGGATATCATTTATAAAAGCAGATGTTTAATGAGAAGTTTATTACAGCTTAAAAACAGTTTAAAGACTTGTTGTATTTAGAAATTAAGTGTATTTACAGTGCCTATAGTAAGTATTCACCCCCCCTTGGATGTTTTCACAGTTTGTTGTTTCACAACCTGAAATCTTGATGCCTTTAAATGGGATTATTTTCCTTTGATTTACACAGCCTACTCAACACTTTGAAGAGGCAAGATAATTTTTATTGTGAAACAACAGTTAATGAAAAATACTGAAATGTCTTGGTCAGATAAGTATTCAGCAATTAAAGGTGCGAGACTTTTGGGGTAAGTCTCTACAAGGTTTGCACATCTGGATCGTGCAATATTTGCCCATTCTTCTTGGCAAAATTGTTCAAGCTTTGCCAAGTTGGATGGAGATCGTTGGTGGACGGCAATCTTCAAGTCTTGCCACAGATTCTCAATCGGATTCAAGTCCTTGCTTTGACTGGGCCACTCTATAATATTCACTTTCTTGTTTGTAAGCCACTCCAGCGTCACTTAAGCTGTGTGCTTGGGGTTATTGTCCTGCTGAAAGGTTAATCTCCATTCCAGTCGTAGGTCTTTTACAGACTGAAGCAAGTTTTCCTCAAGAATTTGCCTGTATTTAGCTGCATCCATTTTGCCCTCTACCCTGACAAGATTCCCAGTCCCTGCCAATGAAAAGCATCCCCATAGCATGATGCTGCCACCACCACAGTAGGGATGGTGTTACCTGGGTGATGTGCTGTGTTGGGTTTGCGCCAGACATAACGCTTTGCATTTAGGCCAAATAATTCAATTTTTGTTTCATCTGACCACAAAATCTTTTGCCACATCTTTTCAGTCTCCCACATGTCATTTTACAAATTCCAAGTGGGATTTTACGTGGGCTTTTTCAGAAATGGCTTTCTTCTTGAGACTTCCATACAGGCCAGATTTGTGGAGTACTTCAGCTATTGTTGACACATGGACAGTTTCTCCCATCTCAGCCGTGGAATGCTGTAGGTCTCTCAGAGTTGTCATTGGCCTCTTGGTGGCCTCTCTGACCAATGCCCTTCTAACCTGGCTGCTCCGTTTGGGAGGACAGCCTGCTCTAAGTAGATCCTGGGTGGTGCCGTATACCTTCCACTTCTTAATGATCGACTTGACTGTGCTCCAAGGAATATTCAATGCCTTTGAAATCTTTTTATACACTTCCCCTCATCTGTAGAATCTTTGCTTTGAATGCACTAGCGAACTGTGGGACCTTACAGAGACAGGTGTATTTAATCCAAAATCACATGAACCACTTTTATTACACACAGATGGACTCCATTTAACTTCTTGTGTGAATTCTGAAGGCAATTGGTTACACCTGAGCTTATTTAGGCATGTCACAGGAAAGAGGGTGAATACTTATCTAATGAAGACTTTTCAGGTTTTTATTTTTAATTGATTTGTTATCCCCCAACCCCATTTATTCACACATTGAAAGTGTTGAGTAGGTTGGGGAAATCAAAGGAAAAAAAAACCCATTTAAATGCATCAAGGTTTCAGGTTGTAACACAACGTCCAAAGGGGGTGATTACTATAGGCACTGTATACCCAGTGGTTCAATATAACTTGTTTCCTTCTGCTATTTATTAATTTGCTGAAGCCTAAGAAAAGATAAGAGCTGTTGAGTATACCTTTGAATACAGATGCTTTAAACCTCTCTTTAGGGTCGGTGACTGAACGGAAGAACATTCATTTAAGAAAGGGGACACATACATACATTAGAAGTGTATTTAGCACATCTGACATTATTTTTTCAGATTTAAAAAATAAACAAACAAAACCGCTGAAAAAAAAACAATCAATATTCTTATCCATGTGGTAGAGTTTTAGTTTTAAAGGTACTGGGTATTTGTTTCACCATGTAACTTTTTTCTTTCTTATTTACCACTTAAGGCCAAGTTATATTGATATTTCTCTGTGCTTTTAATGATCTACATGTTGTTGTTTTTTGTCATTATTTGTTACTGGTGCACCCATGTTATAACATCCAACATCTCAAACAAAGGACATGGTTAAGTTTGTAGAAAGTGAATAAGGGTGGTGGAGAAGACCCCCCACCCCACCAGTGTATCTATTAGTTCTTTGCCACTTGCTACATCACTTTTCCCATTAGCTAACAAAGTCACTCAAACTACCTGAATATATCTTTAACTATTATGTAGGTACATTGTAACAATAGGTTTCCTAGATGTCTTGGTGCTCTTGCGATATATATGTATTTTTTTTTTATTTATCTGTGATACTGACATCAGAGCATCAGTTCATAAAACAGAATTTCTGGCACTAAAAGTTAGCAGACAATGCTTTTCCACGTTAAGAACATAAAAACATAAGAAAGTTTACAAACAAGAGGAGGTCATTCGGCCCATCTTGCTTGTTTGATTGTTAGTAGCTTATTGGTCCCAGAATCTCATCAAGCAGCTTCTTGAAGGATCCCAGGTGTCAGGGAGTTGGTTCCAGACCCTCACAATTCTACGTGTAAAAAAGTGCCTCCTATTTTCTGTTCTGAATGCCTCTGTATCTAATCTCCATTTGTCACCCCTGGTCCTTGTTTCTTTTTTCAGGTCAAAAAAGTGCCTTGGGACAATTTTTGTTTACCAGGTATGCCTAAAAAACAAATGAGTAACTGATTTTGTACTCCTGTATTACTCATTCTTGAGTAATCATTACAGATACTTGCTTATACCTGTTACTTGGCACACCTTCAGTGATGTTAAACCCTAAAGAGTATGGTGTATTTTTGTTGTAGTCTAATAATAACCCGATGCTACCGCAATGAGCTTTCTGCTTTATTATTATTGTTTAATTCAGAAGAATTTATCATTTTAAAAAAAAAGTGTAACTTCTGTTTAACAAAAGGCTGAAAACTGCTTCAAACTATGGAAAAGATTCAAACTAAATCACTCCAACTCTGGAAGTGTGTTTGTTATACACAAAACCAGAAAACCCATATCATACATCATTTATTAACTACTGTAAACATCTTCTTGGATGAAAACAAATCCTTGTATAATTTTTCAGTAATCCTGTTCTCATAAAGCATAGAAAACTAAATCTAATGGTTAAAAAAGCACAGTACTAAATACAGTTAATCAGCAACTGGTATAAAAAAAAACCTGAGGCGTCTTCAAATCTCTCAGTATGCTGTCTATTGCATTTACAGGAAATCAGCAGGCTTTTTAGTTAAGTGTATAAAAACTAAAAAAGTAAAACATAGTCTCCCTTGATACACTGTAACCATTTTGTACTCTGATACCATGCTGAACGTACTTTCCCACTAAGCTGGGCTTTTTATACACTATTGTGTGATATGCATACGTCTTTGGGGCAAGCTGCCACATTTAATTTGTTCTGTAATAATGTAAATCACCAAAAATAAACAGAATAGCAACATTTAGGGGGAATTAACATACTGGACCATTCAATCTTTTATCACAATGTGATGTTTTCCTTTCAAAATACTGGGCTTTGTTGATGGTTTCCCACTCGTTGAGCAGTCTTTATAAAAAAAAAAAAGGCTGGTTTAGCTGCATAAGAAGTCTCTGGCTGTTTCTCAGTATTTAACACAAGACATAGCGTCTATTGATTGGACCTTATCCTTTTAAGAAGCTGAGGTATTCCATCCCTTTCTTCAGAACCCCTATTTCCAAACGTTGCAGGATATGGATTGAATTGCCAGTGTATATGTCACTAGTGGCAAGAAAATACATTCCAAATGATCGTATTATGGTCCATCTGCCAAATTCCATAGACACTTACTCAACAGGGCGGATCAATGCAGAAACACACAAGAACCGACCCAATCAATAACAATACAGTAACTTAAAACATAAATCAATAGAAAACAAAAACATAGATGAATCCATGTTTCTAGCATTTAATATTGCTGAGCAGTATATAGATATGGACAGTGCATAAGGCTTTGCAGGTTTTAACATTCTTTTATTTTGCATGGAGAAAAATAAGATAGATGATGACCTTGATTGTCCAGACTGCACTCTCTGTGCCTCTACCATAGACAAATTATTTCCAAATGGAACAATGCCATCATCAACCTTATCCAAAAGGGGCCAACTAAATGTTAATTAACCTTACATGATGTTTAGTCGCCTGACAAACCCACAATGAGTAGGAAGTGAATTGTCAACCTACTGAAATGAGAATCGCACATACACAAGCAAACACCACCATATAATTAAAGATTTATTTTCAAATTATAAATCCCTTCAAAGGTTGGTACAGTCAATAGTTCTCCAAACCTTTAAGTCATCTAATGGATATAAATGTTCTCAACTGTTCTGTAAAGCTGGAGAATTGAATTTGTGACCCTGTATCCCTTCCAGTGCAAAAGTGACGTACAGAACTCCACAGGGAGACATAACTGACTAGCTACTTACTGAGTCAGGGACAGGATTACTTCACAGCTCATGATATAGTTTACTTATTGCATTATCTTTCACAAAAGCCCAAGTAGGTGATATAGTGGGCTAAGTATGTCCTACTGGACATTATATTCTCTGTTCTAAGAAAAGCTGGTTACACTTCCAGTTACAGATCATATATTAAATTAAGTAAAACTACAGTTAAGGGGTATATTGTATAGGAATAACAAGGCATTTTTTATATTACTTTGCAAGTATTTAGTAATAACTGCTACATATATAAAGTACCAGTCAAAAGTTTGAGTACACCTGCTTGAAACCAGGTTTTTCAGGATTAATAATGTGGTGGTTCTATAAATCGAATTGTGGGACAGTGTATGTCTGTAGCCCATATCTTTCATTGAGATGCAGCTACTGATTCCCATAAAGTGTAGACTTTCTGTTACAAACTCCACCCAACCATGGCTGATCACAAACCAAGTGTCACAAACCCTAAAGACTGATCTGTGATCTGAGGGCATTCTGATGTCCTGAGGCACATCAGGAATCAGGCAGATTCATTTTTAAAGTATACATTTTTTTTACTTTAGCAAAAGACTGACTATTAAAGTTGCCATTCAAATAGTAATATGTATTTATAACCCAGATGAATTAAAGAGCCAGTATCCCATCCATATTAGTTATAACAATACCTAGAAGATGTATTGGGCCTTGCTGTGCTTTTTTCTATTACTTGAAATAACTTTCAGTACTTTTGACATTATAAACTAATTCAGGCAACTCTGATCTATTCTAAAGCTTGGTGGTATGTTTACTAGAATTGTCTTTAAGAAGCATTTATCGGCAGGTTTTCAATAAATTCACCGATTAAAGTGCCGACTTCAAAAAGCTGTCCTCTTACATTATAACCGAGTACCACTCAATTAACTTCCACATTGAGTGTTTTAAAAGCTGAAGTTTGGAATATGCAGATGTTTCAAAGACAATGCTGGATACAAAATGTTGCTGCTCATGTTACCCAATCACTTCATGCATTGTAGCTCAAAACGAGCTCCTGTGGTCTAGCAGTGTAAGTGTTGAAACGTAATAAAATCAGAGCCCTTGAATACAATAAAACAAACAAACAAAAAAACACATTTACTCACCAGTGACAAAACAACAAAATATATGTATACTTGACTTGGTTTCATAGTTCTGAATCAGTGTTGTATGAGGGAGTGTTTGAAGGTATGGAGAAATTACAGATTCAAAACAGTGTTGGTCATGCATCACAAATGCAAAGTGCCATATTGTAGCGTGTCAAATTATGCATAACAAATTTAAACCAAGGACAAAATGACGGCTTGGAGCACTTGAAAACAAATCCTGGATTGAAATTTGGTAACATCAACATTTAAGAAATGTAATAAAATCTACTCATAAAGACTTCCAGACCTCTATTGTAAAAGATTAATCTTATATGACTGATTCATGGGCAGGCCATTTTATTATTTTTTTCAGGGAGAAGTAGCAGATCTGAAGCTAATTGAAATGCAAAGGATCCCATGCTGCGTATGAAGTGTTCCACAATGAGCTAAATGAACACAGCAAGTACAGTCTCATTGCAAGAGGCTCCAACAGCTATCACATTTTAATTGTATTTTAATAAGGCAAGATTCCGTTTAAGAGGGTGTAAAAAAAAAAAAAAAAAAAAAAAAAAAAAAAAAAAAAAAAAAAGTTTAGGGAGCAAAGGCAATAACAGGATAACCATGTGCCCCCTAACAATTTTGCAGTGTGTACCTTTTAGTGACGATCTCTGATGTACTTCTATGGAGTATTAGCACATTGTTTTTAATTATGTCTCAGATGGTAGGTGTGGAAAAGCTACTCCAAAATATTGTATAGATCAGGGCTCTTACCATTGTCCCCTTTCTCCTCAGGTGAACCAGTCTCTCCGCTTAAACCTATAATATAAAATCGAAACACTAAATAAAAGTAACATTTAAAAAAAGAGATCCATTTTGGTGTGCTCAAGCATGTGCATGTTGATTTTACTCAGCATATTCAACACAGATCCTGACAGGGTAATACAGTCAAATCATGTTAATATCACATCAAAGGGACTGAAGAATAATGGCAATAGCTGGGGTTGACTTTGAATTCACCAACAACCTGGATAAATAAGCATTAAGCAATCCTACTATACCGTTGGGCCCTCACTCTCCTTTGTCTCCCTTTGTTCCCGGACCTCCAGTTTGTCCTTTTGGTCCAGTCTCTCCCATATTGCCTTTGACACCCTTTTGACCTTGAAGACCTGTTTATTAAAAAATAAGGATTTCTGTTCATGCATTTTATTATCAGCCACTGTATATTTATTGAATAATCCTAAGAAGATATTATGCCATGCTATTTAGTTTATTTGCTTCTGCAAAATAAGACATTATTATAGAGCCTTAAGACATTCATATAATTGAAAATTTGAATTGGTAAGTCTGTCCTATGCCTAATACTTCCCAAATGGTCATATTCGATTATACAGAGTAATAGTTAACTGGCATGTAAACGGTTATACAAAAACAGGTTAGAAATTTCAGCAAAGTGATTTTACCTTGGTTTCCAGTTTCTCCCTTCATACCATTAAACCCTGGGAGGCCAGTCACTCCTTTTACACCTGTATCACCCGTTGGACCAGTGATACCTGAGAAAAAAAACAGTAACAAAAGTTTATTAATGACAACACACATTTAGTATGTTCAAAACACTAATAAAGTATATATGTAAAAAATAATCACATATGAATATCACAAGTTCTCCACTCACAGGTTTCATGTTGGGAAGTGTATTGACCTTTGCATATACTTCAAAATAGGGCCCTTGGATTCAAATCTGACTCCTCATGTTTTAAAAAGGGAGGCTAAGGATTGGAGGGACAAGGTGGCTAATTGCTCCTATTTCCATTACAAGATGTGTCCATTACTTGTGCTATGGCTGTTCTCTTGATAAATATAGGGGACTAGTTGCACAGTGAGTGCTGCAAATGAATGCATCTATAAAATGATCACAAATGTCTCACCAGGCAGGCCAAGGTCTCCTTTGCTTCCTCTAGGTCCTGGTAGCCCTGGTGGTCCTAAGAAATATTGTTATTGTAATTTATATATATATATTTGAACAAGGGTTAAAAGCTCATAACGAATACTTGGTGTTCGCGCAAGGTTCTCCAACCTTATCACTAGATTACTGTTAGTTATATTGATGATCTCCAGGTCTTGCTTCAGTTGGCTTATTTTAGCAGACTTTTCATCTAAGCTGCACAGTGATGAATTCATACTGCTTATCTTTTGCTGAAGGTGATGCACACTCTCCTGCATGGTGGCCCTTTCCAGTTTGACAATATCCGTTGCATTATTGATGCTTGATAAGATGGACATATTTTTCAAGAGTAAAACCAGTGGAGGTCTGTTTCATTCAGCTGGAAGTTCCTGTCAGCGAACTGCTTTTCAAGTGGGGCCAAATGCTTCTTCTCTTGAACCTCTTTTAGTTAATTGTGCAGGAGGTAAACTAAGAAAAATGTTGGTTCAGTGAAAAAGATGAGGTTTTAACAAAATTGAAAAACTAAAGTGGAATCAATTAATACTATGGAGATACACAGTTAAAGCACTTCACTCATTTATACACAGTATGGTTTCTCAACATCACAGGTCATCAAACTGTGTTACCTTGTATAGGGAATTTCACAAAAAGATGCATACAGAACATCAGCAAACATTTCAAAAGTAATTAATAATGTATGTCTAAATATCACTTTTCAGAAAAAACATTTTTATTAATTGATAGCAACATTACTGTCTTCCATAGTTTGCAGTTTTCACTTAACATTATGCTAGATGATATACTTTAAAACAAAATGTAAGCTATATTTTGCTCACCTTTGTACGCCACAAGTCCATTGCCTGCAGTTAACAGGACAAGGTAAACTATGACCCAAGAGACACCATCTTCCAGCTTTATTCTCTTTCCTTTTCTCTTCTAAAACCAAAAAAAAATATTTAATAATGCTAGCCACATACATTGGAACATTGCTTGAAATGTTGAATGTTACAATAGAAAGATTAATACTAGTAAATGCATCATATGTATTAATTCTAGACATATCTATCGTAAAGCTAAAATCTTATACCAAATAAAAATAACGTACTGAAAATAATGATAAAATACAGACAAATGAACACCTCCACATCCCTAAAAATATATTCATACACATGCGCAGACTTAGTAAGGACACAAAGTGCAGGATAACCTTTTAAAAACAACTTGCAAAGTTTGTACCTTATTGACATACTTACCAATGCATTTTAAGTTAAAAGTGACTAGGCATATTAAATCTGTTTATCTGACTGATGCATTATAATATTCTCCTTGTCTTCTTTGTCTATTGCAGTATTCATTACACAAAATCTGCAATTCCTATTTAGTGATCTCTATTCACTATTTGAATCATGACTTGTGAAAGTCCTTTCCAGTTTAAAAATCCGGAACTAGATCAGTTTTCTAATTTTAGAAAATAACTAGCTGACCTAAACTAAAATAATTCCCTGAAATGGAGAACTAAAATGAAATCAAGGATCGAAAGTCATGTGAAAGTGATTTTCTCTCTTTTTAAAAATGTGTGTAACAAAAGATCCTTTGTAAGTTTGCACGCACATTAAGAGTCATTAACTTTCTTACTTGCAAAAATGACAAGTGTACAGATTTCAAGGCAGATGAATCAGAAGTTAGTTCTGTCACAACTTTCATAAAAACCCTTTTAAAGCAGTTTAGGAGATGCATGATGCATGGTGTTATTTGGGTTCCCCTGTAATATATGGTGTTTAGTTCACAGCTTTTACATAGGAAAAAGAATACTACACTCAGCTACAAATGGAAAGTTAACAAAGCATACATACACATGAACAAGCACCCTAACCAATAGGCTAGTTGTGGAAAATCATGGTATTGGAAGCAAATTATAGCGGATTCCTCACACCCTAATGGACACAAAGGAAAACACACTATTTCAAAATATATAGCGGCTTTGGAATTCAAAATAAGTTTATCCCATAGTTTACAGAAGAGGCTCTGATCCTAAAATCATGTAGTGTGGTGCTGTTGAATGTGTTCGTGAGGCCTCAGACACAAAACCAAGGCATTTGTATCAAAATCCAACACTAAACCGAACATTATGCACATCAGCTATGTATATAGATATAACATTTTATTTTTTTAAATATTTTATTGAAATGTATAATAACTAAGACACATAGTGATATTATTAAACAATATGTATTACAAAAAATACATATTTAAAAATGTTAATTAGCCATTTCAAATACAGCATACACAATCAAAGAATAAATAAATAGATAAATAAAATAATCTTGTGATGACCCTGAATACATTGTGACCTGAGAGCTAAAGATTACAATTAAACAGTTACATTATACCAGAGCTGGGTAAATACCGACTGTTTATCTTTATAAAACAAATGCATTTTTTCTAGGGGTTAAAACATCCATTACTAGATTTATCCACAGCAATAGTGCAGTAGGTTCAGTATTTTCCTCTCAAGTACAAAGGATAGCTAATTTTTTAGCTATTACTAAAGATAACATTTTCAAATGCCGGTATTCTTATTAATACCTAAAAAAAAAAAAAAAGATTGTGAAAATCTTTCCCATGACCATAGTGTTGGTACAGACCATGTGACTCCCAAGCTAAGCATCATTTAGTTTCTGTACTGCTTTCAGTCTATTTAATTTATCTTTCCACATTTGTCCAATATGTATAGCATACACCTTGAAAAAAAAAAAAGTAATTAACTGTTATACAGCCTGTACACATATATAGTGGAGTGAAATGCCGCAGCACCACAAATCTCAAGTACAGAACAGAAAGTGTACTGTATATCTAAAATAAGTGCATGTGCTTATTCGGTCACAGGATTAAAAATCCACCAACAAGACTTTGAGATGTTTATTTTATTTGTTTTAATCGGTTTTACTATCGCAACTAAAATGTTGTTGTTACGTTTACATATTAGCCCCCAATAACCCATTTCGTGTTTATATCTGTGTTAACTGGATTAAAATACAAGTAATAGGGCACCACTTTAGGCTTGGACAGTCCATGCTGCACATTGGAACCTATGAGAGAGAAGTAAGGTGGGGTCCTATTACCTATAAGTGAATTTGGAAAAGTACAGGCACTAATTAAAATGATGTGATGAGGAGGAGGGGTACAGAAAACAATCAGCAGCTGCCCAATTCAAAATCTGCTACACAGTAAGTGAATCTAGTGTGTCGGTGGCAGGGTAAGACCAAATCTGGAAAACATTTGCAAATTAGAAAAACTGGGCATTTTCTTTCTTTAGAATAATATAAGGCAAGGCTGTACAGCCGGATAACTGTATTTCTGAAAACCTGTGTTCATTTAAGGTTGAAGGTGAAATAGGCTCCACTTTTTGTGGTCTCAAATCAGTAAAATGTAGCAGACATGACTAATTATGAACTGTACTGCACAACTGATCAGGTCTCCTTTGTAAAGACCAGTGAATGTAGAGGGCATGATAAGAAAATGATCTTTCATCATTCACACTGCTGTGCCTCTCACTGCAATACATTGGGCTGATTTTCAAAACTTTGTGTATAAAGTTTAAGATTTTCTGTGACTGTGGAACTACATCAGTAACAGGCCTCAATAATGACGAAGCAGCAACAACACTCATCTTACCTGCACAAGGTTTTAAGAACAGCTACCTACCCCATTCTTTCAACACTCGAGATTCTCATATTCAATGCAGCACTACGCCATCTAGTGGATGTATATTCTCCCTGCAAGCAGTGTCATGCATGGATGAGGGTTACCACAATGCAAGATTTGTTACAAGTCTCCAAGTACGCCAGTGTTTACTTAAGTCAGTCTGGAAATTAGTAGACAGGTGTGGTACATTACTAATAGGTGCTGGGGTTAGATAGGAGAGTTGCTGATTTGTATATTTCCTTTTTACCACAGAAGTATTGGTTACTAAGGTGATGAACAGACTAAAGAAAGTGATAAACAAACTCTGTACTGCACTGTGTGACATTTTAGGCTGTGTGACATTATTATATACTGAACAACAGAGGGTTCACTTCTAATAGAACCAGCTGAACATAAGAACTGTATCCAGTAGAATCCTGATTTGAGGTTCTAAAGGAATTAATTATGCAACTCATAATGGTTCTTTTTCAATTCGTTTACTGGCCACAAGGTGTCTCCCCAAACCCTAGTGTTTCTTTAAAACAATTGTGCAAAGCAACTGGGTGCTCTAAACATTAATCACCCAATGTTATCATTGTTGGGTTTATACAATGCATCAACATAAAGATCAGGAAAACATGATCCCACAAATAAATAAAACTCTTAACATTATATTTATAAATACAATGTATCGAATCAGTTTAAAACATACATTTACAAAATAAACACTTTGTATCAAACCATAAAATGATAACATATATAACCTATAGTATTATTGTACTCGGTTTCCAGTGCTCTGTAAGAACTTATGGTAGGAAACTGGGATCTTTCAGATCGTTTGCGTTTAAAACAACAAAAATCTGCTCAACACGAGTTAATGAAATACGTTTCTATTCATTAAACGGTGTATAAATAAGGCGAGTGGGGTTGCGGTGTAATTTAGAATTTGGCCAACTGTACCGAGATTCGTTTTTTGGTTTTTTCTTGTTTTTAAAGTTGGACGCCAAAAAAAAAAAAAAAAATCTGTTTGATTATAGGCACATATTATTCTCAGATAATATCATACATTTAAATTCGTATTTAAGTCATAATAAAATCAATCAGTTTTTAATGTTTTATTATTACTTTTTCTTGTTTATCCATTCAGGAAAAATATGAGTCAATTAGCAATGGCTTCATAATTGTGTCCAAGATATTGTATAACAAATAAATAAACAGGTACATACATACATTTTATTAATAACATTATATGAGTTTACTTCTGCAGTTCTGAGAATGTAGACTACAGTATACACATTCATCACCCTCAGGCAATAATGTGCAACCACGATGTAGCCGAAACAAACTAATAACACATTTGTTAATTTACACATAGATTTGATTACGAAAACCCCGCTCCATAACGCGAACTGGCCGAACCCTTACTTAGGAGTTAGGAAGCATGTGGATTATGAAACACCGAATGATTTCATATTGAACTACATTGTAAACCACAAAGTCAATCTAAATAAATTAAATAGAGTTACATTCACTTAATTATAATTGTATTCATCACACGCATCCATTTCAAGTTAGCTGAACATTCAAATGTAATTTGGTTGTTCAAACGTAAGTGTTTTAAGTAGAATCAGGGGACTAGATTCCCATCAGCTCGTGCGGGACTTATTTGTTGTTTATTGTGTTGATTTGTGTGTGTGTGCGGTTGTACAAGTGTGTTGTGTTTGCTTGTCTCTTGTGCCTGCTCCCTAACGTGTTCTCCTTTTGCTGTGTGTGGCCACCCCCGCTCGGTGGTCAGTCTGCGGATGTGACCTCCCTGCCTTCTGTCTTCATCTCCTCGGTTCCTGCACTTGCAAATGCTGCATTTACCACTAAATAGCTTGTTGATTGCACATGCTGTTGCCTCAGTTAACTTTTTAATGTTTAAATGAAGTGAAAATGTTTAAACTAACTTGACTATTAAGAAGTAAACCACACTCAAATGGATTAAGTTACATGAATGTTATAAGTTTAGTCAGCCCCAGAGAAAGTTGTCATAACAAAAACTAAACGCGTAGCTATATCGGCAATGAGTTTATAAGCGCAATAAGGAAACGAAGCCCGAATGAGTAATATTGTTTTATATGGACACTCACCGGAACTTTTTCTAAGAATCCCGTAATGTTAGTTCAGGTTATTGCCATGTGACTATGCTTTTTTAAAACAGTCATTAAAACACATTCATAATTGTACCAAAATTACATTTTCACGAAAAGCCAAAACCACTCTTTTGCGTTAATGCACGATATACAAGACGGAATTCTCAACAGAGCCGGGAAATAAATGCCGTAGAAAGCTGTGGCGATTGGTATTATTAGGCCTGTTTATTTAGAGTGTTTTACGTGCCTGTGTTAATATTTTCATTAGCCATGTACCCCACTCATTGTGTATTTTGGCATGTTCATAAAAATGCGAATATGTTATATTATTAATAGGCAAGCATAAGGTCCCTTTGTACGGAAGCGTGTAGCTGCCACGTAAAGCAAAATAAATAAATAAAACAACACTTACCTGAGAAAACATTACCAGTCTTTTTCAAATTGCCCGAATCGGTATGAGGTATTGTTCACGTGTTCCCAAAACCATTAGGCGGCGCTTTAGTGTGAAAATTACACAAGGGGATTCTGTATTGGCATTAGGTCCTTACTGCATGTTATAGATTGGGTGACCACAAAATAAGTTAACAAAATAGTCAACATACAACAGCTAAACGTTTGTGTTGTAAATCACAATACATGGCATACTATTAGCTAATTGTTTTTTTTGTTTTGTTTTTTAAACTTCAAGGGACAATACATATGCTTACTCAACAAAACCATCACAGTGGTTATATTTTGCATGGAACCTGCTTCGAATATTTTCGGAAAGAGCTTTTGAAACAATATTCTTTGCCAACAATGCTCAGACAAATCGTATGTGTTTTTAGTTTTACTTTTCAAACATTATATATATATATATATATATATATATATATATATATATATATATATATATTATATATATATATATATATATATATAAATAAAGGCTCTTACCCCTGTGTCTGTTATTCCAGTATGTTTTTCATCTTTCCGGAAGACCCCATGCATGTGTCTTTTGCATAACAATTTTGAGAGGAAATCCTTTATCAAATGCGAGCGTGACAGGAATTATTTGGCTGTTGTTAAATTACCCAGTTCCAATATCCGCCACTGGGTAGCAGCAAAATTGCACCACAACGCGAGCACAATGGCAGCCTACCTTTCCTTATTACTAACCATCATTACCGATTTGCAAGGATAACTAATAAATTAATTAACTGATTATTAAGTTATTGGGTAAATGCATTATTTAGCTAACTTTCTGAAATCATTTTAGTGTACACACATGCTAACACATTTCATAAAAATAAAATAATTGACCTACTCAACTTGCAGTATACAGGAGTTCATTATTGCACTTCTCTGGGTCGACTGACAGCATGGACCCAGAACACAGCTTCAGGTTTACACGGGTAATGACAAGTTTAGTCTTGAACATATTTTTGTAGTTCAGTCATACATACATACATACATACATATATATATATATATATATATATATATATATATATATATATATATATATATATATATATATTATAATATGATAAAAATATTTATTTATCTTAATAGATTAATCATTAAGCCTTAACACATTTAAGTGTTTACGTGTTTGAAAAAACAAAAGCTTACAGAATGTGAATTCTATATACAACTGTGCAGGCCTATAACATTTTTCATAAAAAGCCCCATCACAGCCCCGTCATTAGGAAGGTGGCTACTGAAATATCTCACATTCGTTCAGCAAAAGAATTAGTTTTTTTTTTTGTTTTTTTTTCCCCCCATGGTGTGACTTGGCGTGCGGTTTAAAATGTAATTTTATATCCCGCTGCTGATTTTTTTTTTCCCCTACAAATAACAAAACAAACACATTATTATTTCACAGTAAAGAAACTTGCAGAAAATAAT